>NW_027271380.1:3315000-3685000 GCF_040938485.1 Diadema antillarum
CAAAAGTAGATGACGATGACGTCAGTTCGAAGTCAGCTCCATATGATTTCTTCGATGAAAGCGAGGTTGATCGCTCGATGAGTGGTTTTGTGTCGACTGATTTCATGTTTAGAAAGAGCGTTTGGTCTTAAGCTTTGTCTTACTATTATTTCTT
Source organism: Diadema antillarum (assembly GCF_040938485.1). Classification (NCBI taxonomy): domain Eukaryota; kingdom Metazoa; phylum Echinodermata; class Echinoidea; order Diadematoida; family Diadematidae; genus Diadema; species Diadema antillarum. The sequence goes on from NW_027271380.1 coordinate 3,315,155, forward strand.
TTTGCGGGGGGGGGGGGGGTTCTTAATTTTGCCTGCGTTTAGGAAAGCAGAAATATGGATGCAAGTGGCGTGAATATGTTTACTAATTCACTGTTTTTTATTGCACAGATAGTAATTCAAAGCCCATTGATACAACATGGCAAAAGATTTGCTGATAGGGCCTATGCCTATACGATAGGAACGATCTCTGTACATTTGTTTTCTGAAGTGAAAAAAAAGATATTTCCTAGCAATGATTCTACCGCGATACGGCGACTGAAGCATTCTCTTCTCAGAGTAGCTATAGCTTCGATGAGTTTGATGAATTCAACGCTGCATGGCTCATGGGAAACTATGAGAAAAAAAGAAGAGAAACGAAGAAAATAATAACACGTGCACTAATCAAGACTTTGTACTTGATGTTATACACAGAATATAAGCATAATGACAAGAGTAACCAACTGCGACATTTTGCTCGTGACGAAATTTATCTTATCATATAAACATACTTATCATAGCTGTGCTTATCAACACGTAGGGCCTACATCTACCGGAATGAAATGAAAGTGCATAGGAAATACTTTTTAAAAAAAATCGCAGGCAACCAGCCAAATGTACATTGTTTATAGACCTTTTGGCCTCATATTTGAATAGTATATGTGATCTTTCACCTACAGTCGACTGTTCAGCAAATATCGTATAACCATGGAATCTCTTTGATAATGTATATTCTGTTGAACTTGACATACAACAGGCAAGGCAAGAGAGAAAGGGGGGGGGGGTGATATAAAAACGAGCGAGACTCTTCATGTGCGTTACATCAGTCCATTATAGATAAATGCCAACGGGATCGAAACTAGTCAATTTCCTGTCACGTATTCAGCGATAATGATACAGCATTCATTTCTCTTTCATATTTTCTTTTTGAATGCGCACTGCATCACAGATTTGTCACCAGTAGCAGTACGGCTTGCCTTTTTTAACCCAAGCATTTGTATATGCAATAAAATAGATATCTCCCCTAAGGACTATTATTGGATTTCATCGCAGAACCAGAGAAATTCTGCAGCTGTTCATGTAAGCCAGACAATATCGTTTTCGGGCTCTACAAGTTTTCGTTGATAAAACCATGACTAAAGTTTCTCTGGAGTTTCAGATGAACATTTGAGACATCAGTCTTTGGTTGGACTGAAATTAAAACATAATGGGCTTGATTTTTGGCAAACAATTTAAAGGAGACAACAAGGGCTTATGATTTCATATTGTGATTGTCAAACTATTATCTTAGCCGTTGCAGTACCAAGCAAGCCATAATGAACCTGTAACGCACAACTACTAATCCTTAGGAGGGACGCATATTTTATTGCATATAAAAAATGTTGCGAACGCTTGGGTAAAAAAAAAAAAATCAGACTCAGACAGTTGTTAGGCGTGCATCTGAAACTCTCAAGAGTAACTTTAGTCATAGTATAATATCCTATAATCACCGAAGATTGATAGAGTCCGAAAACGATATTTGCTCACATGAACAGCTACAGAATTTCTCCGGTTCTGCGATGAAATGCAATGATCTTGGTTCAGGCGTTTGTTGTTGTTTTTGTTGTTTTGCCTTTATACCACAACAGTATGGTAATTGTGATTAATTTATCGATTATGAGATAAATCATCTTCAAACATATTGTAAGCAAACGATTTTTTTTTTGTTCATCGTTGGGGACATGATGTCAGCTGTTACACGACAATTTTTGATAAACTCTGACTTATTCCTTTCCAGTGATGTGTTATCATGGTTATGGTACTGTTTGTTCCGCCGTTAGATCAAACAAGTCCAAGCCATATCTTAATTAGTAATTCCATTTGCTGCATGGTATTGATCAGAAGCAGATGTTTTTAATGACGCTTTTTAGAATAGTTTATGGGTTGGAACACAGTTCCACCTCATTTCACTGACTGAAAACAGCACACGCCAAACATCCACGCGTAAAATCCTGACAGCTTGTAGAACTTTACGAGCAACAGTCCTTGGTGTGATAATGGACCTGGCTCTCCGTATGGGAAGTTGATTTTTAATTTTGATATACGGGTAACACTCATTGATCTGACGGGTAACATGCACAGGGCGCTGATATCACAGTTAACAACACAATCTACGTCATACTACAGGTGTAGGCTGCAAAGTTGTCAATGTGCCCTATCTGAACGAGTACTAGCGGTAGAATAGCACGTTTGAAATCCCCTTTTGATATAGGGGAACATGTAGTCTAAGATAAAAACAGATGTGAAATCAGCAGGTCCTTAATAGAAGGGATAGGCAAATTAGTACGTCAAACTCACATACACTCACGGCATAGTATAAACTCTATTATAGGCCTACTTACCAACAATAATTCAGTGGCAAGTGATACCGCGGTAATGGCAAAGCACCAAGCATTCTTTTCACTTACGAACATTGTATATCAGAAATATCATGATAAGAGTCCGTATCCCGTATAAACAGTGCCATGATCATGGAGAATGCTATTCAGAAGAAGAAAAAGAGTAATCTAACTACATGCACTCGCACCCCTCGTCAGAAGAACGGGTGAAATGGATGTGTGCAGATTACAACTGTGTACAAGTCGCGGGCGCCCCGTTCTGCCAGAAGTTATGATTTTATGGACTTTTCGCATTATTGCCCTTTGTACAAACACTCACGTAGCGTAACCATTCATCTGTCATAAATATCGATGCTGGCAATGCATGACGTGGGCGAAATCTGCAAATAAAAGGAAATCGTCGTGTTCATACCTTCTTCTTTTTTTGTAATACGATGGAAGTCCTTTAAGGGATAAAACAGAACCTTCCGGTCTAAATCATACCAGCTACTACCAGCAAGCATAATCGATGCATTATTATGGAAATATTAAACTTTTGTTCTTCACCCATTGCTTATACGAATAGATCATGGTAGCTTCTGTAAAATATCAGCTATATAGGATTTCAAATTTACAGGGTTAAGAGGAACAATGAGTAAGCAATAGAATTTCAAAGAAGAGAATATAAAATATGTCAATTAAAACGCTTCAACCTGTTTATCATACATGCTCATTATGCACCACAACTTTACTATACATGCTCATCATGCATCTCAACTTTACTAATATACACGGTATTTGGTCTGTCCAACAATGTGAATCATTGGTATTTTACCAGAATAAAAAGGGAATTGCTAAATACAAATTGATGGGCAGCGACGTTTGGCTCTTAACCATTTACGATGTCAATGGTCATTTTAAAGCATTCGTTCTTACCAAGATATTTGAAATTCGTCATTTTGTTTTTATGTCCTTGTTTAAACTGTCAAGAGCAGGACAGGGGTCTTCACTACAGTTGAAAGAAAGGTTTTGAGATGCCAAACCGTAATTCAGTTGATTGCTCTTCAGATTATTTTCCAAGATTTCATACACATTTCAAAAACAAACACGTTAGGACTTGAAAAAAAATGTCGAATGCGTTTCCAAGTTCACTTTAAATGAAATACATGCAACAAATAAAGAACAACTAAAATCTGCCGATATTTCCTTTCATGTTTTACTGGAAAATCTAATAAAACAATATGTACATATAGAGTACCGACGTGATGATGTCGCAATCTTTCGTTATAGCTTGGATTGGAACCAGGTGCAAGCATAAACACTCACGCAATGTGAAGTTGTTTATTAGAGCCAGTTTACATGGGATGTATTGCTATGACGTCACGCTTTGGTATTCTAGACAAGAGTGTTTATCGAACGTATTTCTGTGCTAGGAAGCATCAATAGTTATTGAGACTCGACTATGTCCGCCTACCGTATGTGCTTGTTTGTCAGTGTGTGTGTGTGTGTGTGTGTGTGTGCACGTTGATTGTGTGTTTGCTGATGTTTGTGTACAGATTATATATGTCAGTGTTTGTTATATTCTTATTCAGCTGTTTACTTTGCTTTGCATTTCTCAGGGATGATAGGCCTATAGTTGGAATTGGAAAGAAGCCAACTGTGCTCATTCATTTCGTTCTCTGTCTTTTTGATATATCAATCACAAATATAATTTTTTTTTTTTCATGAGAAATTCAACATTTTCCTCATTTTGGCGGGAAGGTTTTGAGGAGTACGGAAGTAGGTCTTAAGTAGGCCTACTGGCATTAAAAGCCCAATATTCCTCACGATCGTGGCCTTTGACTTTTTGTTTTTCCTCGAGCAATGCCAAATCCACCAGAGCGGATGAGCTCGCTGCCAGATTTGATTCAGAGATATCTTAATTCTCTACGATGGCAAAACAACCTCACCTTTTCTCGTCCATCAGATGCCAGGCATAGGCGCGGAGTGAAAACCCGGGGAGGAAATAGCGACCTCAACATGACGATTTGAGATATGTTCGGTGCTGCACTCACTAATTTCATTTTTCCTTCCGGTAAGGAGGTACATAGCCTATGCCATTCAGATGTTAAGTGCTAGCATTGGAAAATGAATTACATGGAAAAACGAGGTCAGAGAAAAGATCGAGGGGGGGGGGGGGGAGTGAGGGAGAGTGAGGGAGAGAGAGAGAGACTGTGCGTGTATGTGTATGTGTTTGTGTGTAAGAGAAATCGAGTCAGAAAAAGAACTGTAATTTTGTAATTTAAACATTTGAGTTAATGAGATTGTAAGCGGGTTCTCCGGATATGGGATTGGGTGGTATTTTGCTCCCTTCTGTTTGATGTCTTTGTCTCTTTTCCTTTTTTACATACAAAATTCTTTCTTTTTCATTCGTAATATTGACAATGTGGAATTTATGTTACTATAATGAAATTTGTGTTATCTTGTCATGAATTAATTTGTATATTGTTTATATGAAAAAAAAAATAAAAATAAAAGATTGACTTAAAAAAAGAAAGAAGAATTAAGTTCAATGAACAGAAGCCAAGAGCGCAAGAGAGAGAGAGAAAGAGAGAGAGAGATAAAATAAAAAAGAGAAGAGAAGGTAGATAACGGAAATGAAACGAAAGAGAGAAGGGGAGAGAACAAGAAATAGAGGGAGGAAAAAGAGGGAGAAAAGAAATAGTAAGGTGGTATATACGGCTAATTGGTAAGTTATACGGAATACTAATACAGTAAGGTAAACATGGATGTAATAGTAAAACATCTTGAAGTGAAGACCACACAATACTGAGTGAGTGCACATGTAGATTTATTAATGTCGGATATCCTTTTTAGATCGACTTGAGCTCTATCTTGTCCTTGGCCATGTTGGCACACCAAGAACTGCCGTACACATCCTGAAGTTGATTAACCTCAATTTAGTCTTCTGTTCCAGAAATTTTGACTGATCATCATTGATTTCAGATTTGATGTCAAACCTTGAAGTGCAACTCCACGGCATGTTCACATTGGATTTAATCATGGAGTAAACTTCAGCATGCAGAATGGCAGACATCCCATTGACATTGGACATGATATATGAAACTTGCTGGAAGTTAATGTTACTTGCTATTGATAAGACAGCAAGTCTTGTTTTAATGGCATTTGCCAATTCTACATATTTAGTTTCATGCTTGCAAACTTTGGTAAAATCTTGACTTCTGCCATGTAAAAAAAAAGAAGAAAGCAGGGAAGGCATGATTGTTGTTAAAGTTTCTTTTTATACTTGACAAGTCGCAAGCTCTTTAGAAGACTGGGCATACTTAGCAATCAAATAATAAAGATAGTACATGTAATTGCAATTAAATAGAAAATGCACATTATGGCAGATTCTTAGATATGAACCTGAACGAATCCCTTCACTTAAAGAAGCATAAAAAACCCCAAACATTAACAACAACCGGAAGTAACTTTAGTGGAAGTTAGCTCATGTAAACGTAAACATCATCCTCTTATTTATCGCCAGGATGGGGAGAAAGGGGGGGGGGGGGGGCTGTCATCCCCTTGCCCCTTCTTTCTTTCTTTTTTCTTGCGTACCTGCGTCTGATTCAATACTTCGCTTGCCTGCAGGTGTTGCTATACCGCAAACGGAAATATCCAGCAGAACTGTAAGGGAGAACATGAAAATATTGGAAAACAAGGTGCTAATGCTTGATCCCGTCAAAAATAGCCAGTCACGACGTCTGTCATCTTCTGCATCTGAATTATTGTCAGCGCCCATTCCAACTTTTGCCACGTCTTGGCAACACTTTCCCCGCTAACTGATGTGAAGTTGCCAGGGTTGGCTGGATACGAGTTCAACACGCACCTCACACCTTCATAAGTTTTCAAGTTCATGCGGTATACCAAAATGCCAAGTATTCTGATAGGAGAATGAGATAACCTGGGTGCGGAGTACTCGATTCCTGTTCAGCATCCTCATATAAAGCTGCAAATCGAGCATTTTGCTTCCATTCCGAAGCAAGGCTTCTAGCAAGCCCTCTGTTTACACGAAGACTTACACCTTCGGTATCAGTGCGGACAGTTGAAACAAGAGTATACCAGCGAACCTCTTCGAGGAAGATGCGCATTCTCGTGTTTGTCACGTTGGCGGCGCTATTCAGCGCAGGTGAGATGGAATGATTCTTCAACTTTAACCATTTCATTTATCATTATCATTTTTCTTTTGATCTCCATAATTATGTTCGATATTTTTAATGCGACGAGAAGCTCTCCTGTTAAAAATGTTGCTATAACTATTGTGTCCGATGCAATTTGTATTGTGTATCAATTCTCAGAAGCATTATGTTCTGGTGATTAATAGTACCATTCGTATTGTTAAAGTAGATGTAAAACATGAGGATTGCAAGAGAATAGAGAGGTGAAGATTGAGGTTTGAATTTTCTTCAACCTCTCCCTCTTGCTAGAGGGAGACAAATTGAAGAAAACAAATGTCAACATGAGGATTATGATAACCATAGTAGTGATAATATCGCATTCATTGCAAATATGATATGGTGCGACTCTGGACTGTACTTGGAAGAGAAACAAATTCAATTATAAAAAGATATGACAAAATTACTCTAAGCATATTTTGAAGAAACTAACGTCATTGCAATAGATTTGTCTTAACACGATTCTAAATGGACTATAATTTATGTATTATATCTTATATTTCATAATAATTCAGTTGGCCTCCAAGTATTTATTTCTCACTGTTGATAGACCTATCTGCTCAATCAATAACATTGTTATAATACTATCAGCATGTCCTAAGTGCACTTGAGAATAGTTTTACCTTTTCTGACCGCAACAGTTCATCCGAGTTATCACTCGTTAAACACCCACAACATCCTATAGGTCCATATTCGCACCATTTCACACTATTTCTCCCCTCTTATATGATTGAAACATTTCTATCATAAAACGTAAAAAAAAAATCATCTCGCATATCCATGTGTTAAAGTGTAATGGATAACATTTTGACTTGTAAAACAACAACAGAAAAAAAGATATGATAATCGATACTCTACTCTTCCTATAGTCAATTAGACACGTACAATATTAGCCATTTATATTTTCAGTTGTTGCGACAAATGCTCACTCAAAATCATTGTACATCGTAAGTATAGAGCACACAGCCTGAGATTAATGCGTCTTCATTTTGCATGCTATATAAGAAAAATAAGATATATGCATCATATTAAGAGAATTCAAGTAGGTCTACGGAGACTGTGAATTTCTGCAAAAGCGATGAAGTGATTTCCGTAAAACAATAAGTTTTCCGGTTTTCGGAAGATGATGATGATCTGCATCTTAAATCCAGTATTGCTTATGTCAAGATTCTAGTTGGTCATGTTTATACTCCTTTTGCCGTATACAAAGCTTTACTATTCAAACACACCAACAAAGCGGCAGGTTAATAGGGTTCCAAAGTTTGCGCTATTTTTTTTTCCAATTTATTCATGACCTTCTTATACGCGTGTGAAACACAAATTTATTTCTATCAAATCCTCGTTCTCCGTTAGTGATTAAGGTGTCCGAAGAAAGAAGTGAGGTTGTGTCCTCAAACAATTGCACATTTGAGAGCAACCACTTAGCTAACTGGTGTAGTCAATGGTAGTGGGACTTCATAATAACTATAGTAAATTTAAATGGCCAAGCACCCATAGGCTTATAAAGGCTCTTGTAACTATTGGTTGTCCCAGCGAAATGTGTGATGAATCGAACCAGGAGAATATTAGAATAGAAAAGAAACTACATGTATATCACAATATCAGACACTAACTGACTTATTCTCTTATTTCTATAAGCTTACATTTATTATTAAACATATAGTAATAATAATGTAACATAGTAGGAGTAGTGAAAAAAACCCTAACATTATCTTTCTTACAACTGATGGACAAATTGCCCTTCACCAAATAAATGAAGACCGTTATTCAGTGTTTGAGTTGCAGCCATGCATAATAATGATAATGATAATGATGATAATAATAATAATAATAATAATAATAATAATGATAATAACGTGATCTTATTTGACACCAGTTCTTCTACGGGCAATATTATAGTTAGTATTTTTCAATGTGTTTTCCAAAGATTAGCCATTATTCAACTGACAGTATCGGGTGAAGCCAGGACACTATCAGTCCTACAACAAAGTTAGTCTGATGTGGAAAGAACCAAATCTGTAGCTGCTATGAGTTATTTCGTTTACACGAAGGCTAAGGGGTAGTTTTTACAGAAGCTTAGAGTTTTAGAGTCGCATATTGTCAAGTGGAAAACAAAATGAATGATAGAGTCGCACACAAAATGTGGTGTTCCTTTAATATGCGAAAGGTTCATCAATCGGAAAATGCAATAGTTTCGTTATTCCGAAGGTACGTTGTTTCGAAACACACAAATTCCCACTACCTAGATGATCGTTAATCCGAAAATGAAATAAGTTTTGCTAATCCGACGAAGATTCGTTGGAAATGAAATAAGACTCGTTAAGAATGTTGTTGGCCAGAAAATTAATTAAATAAAGTTCTTTATTCCGAAAATTCCTTAATACGCAAACGGAATAATGAACCTTATATCGTTTTCAAGCAAACGAACTTCGGGATCACGAACTGTAACCAAAGAAAAAAAAATTACACCATCTTTCCCCCTCTCCACCAGGCCACGCCATACCGCTCCCATTTGATATCATGCAAATGGGGTTCCAGGGTAGGGGAGGCTCGATGCAGCGTATCGGCCACATCCTGTCCGGTGCTGGAAGGGACCTTATGACCGAAATGAGGACGGCCCTCGGATCGGCTTGCGGGTTGTGCGAATCTTTCGTGGCCAAGACGCAGAGATACGTCCGCAACTCGGCAAACGAGGTGAGTTATACCACCACCCAAAACCAACTCAAGCTTTTGTTGCCTATTTTGGGGCAGGCCAATTAGAGTCTTGATAGAAAAAGATTCTGGTCATAAAAAGGTTTGCCGTAATTGCTTCCAAGGAACTGCAGTCACCATGACAATGACACAAATATTCACAGTAAATTGGTTGCTGCAAAGTTGTTGCCATAGTAACTGCTATCATTGGAAGCTGTAAACAGCATGGCTGGAAAGCGCTTAAGAAAACCGACCCCACGTGATTAAGGGTTTACTTCGGATGAATGTGAACACAAAGTATGAGAAAGCTTCGATCGCTGGAGTTTGGAGAATATCTGATAGATTTCATTAAGAGACTCAGCTTAGTCGTCCTGGATATACTTACAGCATTATAATTCGAGGTGTTTTGCTCGCTAATATGGAATTATTTTCATTTAACCGGCATGGCATGACTAAAAATATTTCTGATAACTCTCCTGATGCGTCAAGGACGACATAACTTTGCTTTTGTACCTGAAGTTGAGAATCTAATGATCTTTTTTCTTTTCATAGAAATTTAGGACCACACTACTGAAATGGTATAAATATCGCAGACCCATTGACCCACGTGTCAATTCTTTGGAGAAGAACATCATAATAATATTCACGCAAATAAGTTAGCAAATGACTAACATTGTTGCATTCAAATATCAGTATGACATACTCTAAACGGATTTAAGTGCATTCTGTAACTTTGATTATCATGTAAAATTCATTCTGTACGTGCAGGATTTTCGCATTTTTGTAATAATCATTTTTTGATCAGTAGATGCACGCCTACGTTGCCAATGTAATTTGTTGAAGTATCAATAAATGAAACGAAATGAAATAACATAACATAAAACAAAATATTATATAATATGATATAATATAATATAATGAATATAATATAATATGATATAATATAATGTAATATAATATAATATAATATAATATAATAAACTTCTCAGAGAAAGTACAAAAATGGAAAAAGATATTTAAACCCAACGAATTTCTAAACTAGAAAGTTGAAACAGCTTGGTGAAGCCTAAACTGTCTTTTCTCTATATCCCTATATCATGGAGGACCTATATGGTGTAAAACTGGGCCCTGTTGCATAAAACCCTTACCGCTGGACTTACCGCTCCTTTCTAGCGGTAAGTCTTCACATTAGCGGTAAATTTTATAATCCTTGATGCTGATTGGCTGTGACGCCTAATTTTGACGGTAGTTACCATTGAAATTCAACGGTAAGTTTTATGCAACGGGCCCCTGGTTTATGCAATAATCTAATGGTGTAACCCTCTTTTACGGATAACCATGCCCCCAACAAATGCGATCTCTGACAAAAAATAACTGCAATAAAAGGAATGTTACTATCTTAAAATTCAAGTAGAAAAGCATCTTACCGGTGAATGTATGATCCTCTGGATTTGGCAGGCATGCAAGGAGGTATCGGTATATGTTGATAGAAATCATTGGAACACCGAACCATGGTCCATCATAGGCAGACATGCCACGGAGCATTCATAGTCCTATAAAGCGATCATGGTTAATGTTCATTGAGCCACAAATTCATTCCATCTCCTGAGGAATAATTATAATCCTGTAACCGATGTCCTCAATGACAAATAAAATCTACATCATAATGATATAGTTGTATTCCGCCTTATTTCTCCGCTATACTTTGTATACTTGCATCATTTTCTGCCGAACATCACAGCAGTGTTCCGAGTCTTGATGAGAGGACCGTTACGATTCTTTTTGCCCAAATTTATGACCCATTATTCATCGATGACATTCCATCAGATTAAATCTGTATGCATGTGTCCAGTCCCTGCCTGGTGTCGAGTATTGGATTTGTATTCCTACTATTAATAATGGCAAGGCTAGGTGCGGGACGGTATCCCCTGTCACACATGGTCACACCGCACTGAACGCACCGACTAGTGCGTGTTGAGGATTAAAAGCCGCCACAAAGGGGTGGCAGTAGACGGCAATGGTGATCAATGACGTCACAATGAGATGCCAGTTGAAGACAGATCACGGGGTGATTGGGATGGCGATATGGGTGACTTGGTTACACACATCACAAAGTTTGGAAAGTTTCATTCACTGTTGCCATTATTAAGGACGTTGAAATATCAAAGAATGTTGATCATTATTTGATATGATTACCGTGTAGTAATACCTTCATACTACAAGTGCTAGGTAGCTGCACAATTCCTGCAGTAGCCTGAGATGATTTACTTGGCTGCGTTCATCTTATGACACACATCAAGGTTTCTGTTTCCAAACTTTCGACTTTCTCTGTGTAGGTTTTATTTGCAATTTGCATAATGTTGCTGAAATGACTATAGCCTCTTTATCAATATGTGTCTTATAACTGTTCGCTTTATTTCAATCCCTGAATCTCCTTTCTTTTCAAATTTTCATTTTTGGAACTTCAGTTCTTCGAGCTCCTTGCAGCCTCTTCATCTTAAAGTTTCCATCATAATTGTTTATGTATAGGCCGCCTACTTGTACGTGGAACATGATTTTATAGGACTGGTAAAAAGATGTGTACACCAGGGGGCGTTTCATCAACGAGTTCGTCGGAGGTTTTCACCGACATATTTGCTATTAGCCAATCAGACGCAAGGATTTCAGTAGCTTTTAACAGTTGTCAGTGTAAATCACTGACAAAAAGTTTCATGAAACGGTCCCCTGAACATCTCTTTTTGGTTAACTAGTCTTGCTTAGTAGCCACAGCAAATTAAATCCAAGGGAAAGATTCCTGATGCCCATCTTCCGTCAAGGGACGTCGACTTAGATTGACAAAAGTCTTTCATAACTAGTAATCATTCGTAAAGATTGTTGGACTTCTAAATCTGACAAAATCTTATCATTTGACTGTTTGCACATGCGAAACGAAGACCGTATCCGAGGTGGCGACCATATGCAACTATCTTCAGGCCCAGGAGCTGCGGGGAGACTGCTCCCAGCTCGTGTCTTTCGTGGCCAACCAGGGAATCCAAGTCATCACAGGGGCGGTGAGTGTTGATGTCTGATTTTACACTTTCCCTGTCCTGTGATCATAAGCTACTGATTTACTGCAACATCCTAAGCGTTATTATCGGTACCATATCAGCCATTACAACTATCAGTTCAGATTAGTTCAGTTTAGTTTATATTAACCGAGCAATAAATATATGCAGAGAATACAATAAAACACTTAAGAAGGTACATGGTGAAATACACAGACAAGATATTCATAAATCCTACAACATACAATTTGAAGTAATGTGATGGTATCAACTTTAACAAAGACAATGCAATTGGTGGGGAAACAGCAAAAGAGAAAGGGGAAAAAGACCCTTGTGAGTAACTGAACCAAATTCTGTAAATGAATTTGTATAACTTTAATAGAATATCATTGTGGAATTGATAAAGGGAGAGCAGCGACAGAAAAAAAATCTGAACAAACCAACACAATGAGGAGATTGATAGTGATTACAGGTGCGTGTTTGTCGTCCGTCGATGACTTTATTTACATGCATAGCTCTGCGTCACCGAGGTCAGAGTAGTTCACATTAACTGCTGTTAGAACGCCCCATCTCATTTTCATCTCCAACACCAGTATAACTGGCTAAGAAGATAATGTGTTGTTCACCAGGGAAACACGTCTGAAACATAATGTGATAAGAAGGAATGTGGGCTTGGAAGAAGATAAGGAACTAATGTTTAGAAGTCATTTTCTTAGCGGAATCACTCCATGCAAACCAGCAATAAGTATTTAGATAGACCATGCCCCAGTAACAATGTTATGTGTTGGTATCTTATGATAATATATGATAGAGACATCATCATCATATAGAAATGATGTTTGTTATGAGCAAATTTGAAATCAGGCCTTCTGGTCTCTCGATATTGAGACGTTAGTTACCAATGAGAATATTCGAATGCCTTGCAAATAATATTCTTTCCATCTCATAGCAGCGATATCATTGTTCTTTGACTGCAGAATCCGCAAAAGCTGTGTAGCATTGCGAAATTATGCAGACGGGGCCAAGCCCAGCAGCCTTCGCTTCCTAACCTCCCACAGACGCCTCAGCTCAATCCCATGAACCCTTGGATGAATGGCGGCATGAACCCGTGGAATCCAAATCTAGGCCAAGGCACCAACCAGGGCATTAACCCCATGAATCCGGGAATGGGAACCAACCAGGGTATGAACCCCATGAATCCGGGAATGGGCCAAGGAACTATTAACCAGGGCCTTAACCCCTTGAATCCGGGAATGGGCCAAGGAACCAACCAGGGCATAAACCCCATGAATCCAGGAATGGGCCAAGGAACCAACCAGGGTATAAACCCCATGAATCCGGGAAGGGGACAAGGAACCAACCAGGGTATGAACCCCATGAATCCGGGAAGGGGGCAAGGAACCAACCAGGGTATGAACCCCATGAATCCGGGAATGGGGCAAGGAACCAACCAGGGTATAAACCCCATGAATCCGGGAATGGGTCAAGGAACCAACCAAGGTGTTAACCCCTGGGCAGGCCTTTACAGCAATGCATGGAACGCCCTTGGTCTCCCGGGGAGAGGACAGCTACCAAACTACGGACGCCGATCCCGGAGGTCAATCAGAAATGCCTTCCCTAGATTCCGAAGTGAGATGAGTAAGTAAGAATGCTGTGTTTCCAATATCCTTTCCATGCTTCCTTATTCCCCTTATTCTGTCAATTTAGTCGATACACTTCCATTACTGCACACGTACCCTACTTCTATGGGATTCTTTTTTTTTACAAGAAGATAAAAACAACAGAAAAATTCTTTCTTATAGTCTTGAACGAAACATGGGTTTCAAAATCACTACATCTAAAATCATCCGATTCAATGTGATAAATCTCTGCCAGAGGTCTCAATTACTTATAAAAAAGTTCATGTCAATGAATCAAAATGACGCATAGCGTCATGTAGATTTTGATCATGGAATTGGGGATAATAGACACTATTTATATGCATCGATGTCAGCACTTAACTCTCCGTTTCCTGAGGACACGATGTTGTTGCTGTTCTTGTGTAGTAAACGGAGGACTATCTTTGTTAACATGGCTGAACATAATAAAGAAACGTTAACTGCGTTCGCATCCCGAATCGGATCCGTTGTGGATTATATTGTTTCTTACAAAATGACCATTGAAGCCATCGGAGCGTAGCTATAGTCTAAAGCCCAATAAAACTCGTTTACTTGATTACTTCTCGTCCCAGCTCCATTAACAAAGGCCCCACGTTGTCTATTCTGTGATTCACAGGTGGAGTTTTCGGCAAGGTCAAGGGTGAAATGTGTTCTACCTGCGTAGAGATGATGGGACAGATGAGGCAGGACATTCTCAGTGACGTGTCGACGGTAAGCCACCATCAACCATGCAGGAACCTCCAAGAATAGATAAAGACTTGCAAACACATACACACAAACTACGTAATTTAGCACTTAAAATTGATTCTTTAAATTCAAAGTTTTACCAAGTAATATGTATGTACCAAGGAAATTGTCCCGAGCAAGCTATTTTGTACAAAACCGACCGAAATTAAGTATGAGCTATACAGTTGAAGGGAATCTGAGATGCTAAATTGCAGAGCTACCAAGTCTCACGCATTCTGAGTGAGACTCAAGCATTTAGGGGTCGTCTCACGATCTCACGCATGGCACCCATTTTTCTCACGCATCGGGCAAAGTCTGCAATTTGGGCCCATAATAAGGAGCATAGCTCAAATTGAAGGTATATTTTCCTTTTGTCTTTCAAAATAAGTAAAAAAAATAGTCACTTAAGTATGCACCTGATCGCACCATTAAGAGCTAAAAATTGAAAAAGCTCCCTACCGTGGGAGGCGCCACAGGGAGGAGGCGGGCCGGGACGCTTCCCACACCCTCGCTTGCGCGCACATTCGCTCGCCGAGATGCCAAGTCATGAAAATCTTACTCATATAACTTTTTTGAACTTGGCATCCCTGAAATTGTCTTCACTGTTTCATTTCTTCTTTTCTTTTTGCAATAATGTTCTCACTTCTTTGGATTTATCAACGCAGAACAAGTCCGAATAATTCGGAAAACGTGGGAATCTATTATGTACTTCACTTAGTTAAACGATAGCATCCATTATATAAGGGTGAAATTTCCCAAACTTGCTAGTATTACAGACTTTTCATCAATAAACTGCTCTCAATCGACGGCTGATCCGGAGGATTACAGTTCGTTTATTTCGAATCCGAAGGTTCGTTACTCCGAAAACGAAAAATGGTTCGTAATTCGGAAATTTCGTTAGTGCGCATTTCTTTTTTAATTTTCGGAGTAACCTTCGGAATAACGAACATCACCCGATCTGAAGATCTATGGCATACTGTAGAAGTGAATATGGAAATCATGAGAACAAACCCTTTAGAGAAGAATATCTTATCAGATATGTCTCACTTAGCCCACGCAATACTCTGTATAGATACTTCACAATGCAGCAAAGGTATTGATAAGACCGGGATCCACTGGAACGAAGGCCTTTATCCTAAAGAAGGCACGCTGAGTAAGGCCTAAGTCTATTATTTTTGTTTACTTCATAAGAGTTTACCGTGAGTGCACATGTTTCCTTTTGCAGACCCAAATCTCGGCTCTCCTCAACAACGCTTGTAAGCTCATGCCTTGTCTGAATGGCACCAGCTGCGCAGATATCGCTACACAGTTCCCTCAGGCTTTGAAGAACTACGCCGGTGAAATGTTGGTAAGATATGGCAGCTCGCGAGTCAATAACCTATTGCTGTTTTCTATTAGTGTCACGACAGAAGAGTAAAACAAAGGTATTTGTACAGTATAGTAGGTTTCAAACAGACCACTTAGGGAGAGCCGTAACGGCTCACGAGCCAAAGTGCGCCAACTATCGTCGAAAGCACGAGGTCGGTAAGCTTTCACAAGCTTTTTTTTTTTGTCGTGACAAAAAAAAAAAGGACAAACACACAAACAAACAAAAGCAAAACAACAAAATGAAAAACTATATGTATTTGTGAGTGTGCAAAAGGGATGGCTGTTGAAATGAAATTTCTTTGGTGGTCACGAGTGATATGTGCTTGACACTCTAATGTCCATTCATTGTTGACGAATATGTACCGTTGCTCACGTGATGCCTCGGATGACATTATATACAACAGGTAGACCAATATGCAGAAAAAACGACGAGATGATACGTTTACTCGAATGCATTAAAAACAATTTTGTCTATTACCCATCATATCTCTCCCAATACGATTCTTACTACACTGTCGTTATCACTACTATTATCATTATAGCCTACAAAAGTTGCTGTCACTGCTACTTCTGTGTTGCTATTTCTCCTACTGCAAGAACGTCTACACTACCCCTGATTAATACTATTGATACTGTTCCTTCCATCCATTTACCCCCATCTGTGGATTCACACATAGTACTACTACTACCATAAATTAGTTGAAACGTATGGTTTCTTCCGTGATTACCACGGAATATAACAAACTATAACATTTTTTTTTGTCATAAATTCTGTTAACAGGAAGTCCGTCAAATGTGCACAAATCTGCGAATGTGTGGGTCCGCTGGTACGGAGGCGACGGGAGACCCCACACCCCCTGATGTTCCAGGGACAAATCCTGATGGGACACAGACTCCGCGAGTACCCCAGGCACCAAGGGAGCCAATTATGCCTCAAGTGCCACAAATGCCACAGATACCGAACCAGTATAATCCGTACCAGTTCCCACAAAATGTGCACCCGTTCTACCCATACAACCAGAATCCCCAAAGGCCCCAGTTGCCCCAAGTGGCCCAGACGCCGCAAACGCCAACAACGCCCCCGCGTCCCATGGCACCCCAGGTGCCCGAGAGACCTCAGATGCCCCAACTTCCACACTGGCCGCACCATGAGCCGTGGATCAACATTCCGGCAATTCTGAACAGCGTTTTCGGTAAGTAAAACATCCCAACAATAATACATTCACATATCGGCTGCCTATTGTCTGCTGAACGACAAGCAAACGTTTGCTAGAATTGACTTCTCCCGAACGGGTTCGCTGCATCCTAAAATGACATCCTCAGTGACAGCAATATCACAACCTACATGATTGTGTACATTAATTCAGACTGCATTGTCCTCATGCTTGTCAGTAGCTATAGGGCAACAATCTGACACATATCAGTTTGACTGCAAATGCCAGGTTCGAGGAGAATTGTGTGTTTGTTTGTGTGTTTGTTTGTTTCATTTCCATCTGAGAAGATGGCTGGATAGCCCATATTCAACTGCAATAGATGGTCTTCCATGGGGTCTAGTTTGAAGTTAGGCGGAACCACTTTACCGAGTTAAACACCCTGCTCTTTGCGATAAATACATGCTGAATGAGTTGTGACTCTCTCACACACAGGTGCTCCATCTTATGTCCTATCCGAGAGTGTCTTGCCTCTTGCTAGAGAGGACGGTATGATTACACAAAACATTGCTCAGTTCGACTCGGTAATCGAACCCGGGTCCTTCGGATCATGAGGCAGATGCACTACCGACTGAGCTAACTCACCGCCCTGTTGTTGATGACTGGTGTTGCAGATGCTGTTGATTCTTTCTTCTTCGTTGTACAGGTCGACTTGGAATTCGAATTCCAGGTTTAGGTGGTCGTAGACAACATCACCAACAGAGACCTAGACCACAACAGCCACAATCACCTCCACTGCCACAACGCCCACAACAACCCCAAACACCGCAGCAACCCCAGCGACCACAGCAACCCCAAAGGCCTCAGCAACCCCAACGGCCTCAACAACCCCAACAGCCACAACTGCCCCAGCAGCCACTGGTACCGCAACTACCCCAGCAAAATCCAGGTATTTTCCATAGCTACTTCGTTTGTTGTTCTGTTAAAGGGACTGTACAGTACTGGTTGAGGTGGGGATTCATGTTTTGAACATTTCTAAGTGAGATAATGAGAAACCTCTTAAGAAATATGAAAGAGCATATAGGGCCTAATTTTAAGAAGGATTCAACGTTTATTTGATGAAAATTGATTTTTAAATGGCCGAGATATCCCAAAAAGTGATAATGATAAAAGACTATACAAGCCACGCTTTTTATCAAGATCTCTTTGTTTCCCCTCGTTTTTGGATATCTCAGCCATTTCAAAACCGATTTTAATCAAATAAACTTTTGATACCCCGTAGAATTAGATGCTCTTTGACATCTCACAGAGTGGTTTCTGAATTTCTCGCAAAACGTTTAAAGCTAAATCCTCACCTCGACCAGAACTGTACACACCCCTTTAACTCGTGTGCGTTTGCAAGTAGAGAAATGTTAAAATTGAAGTGGCGTTTTGTTTTCGGTTCCTACTCGACATTTCCAAAAGTCGCCTATGAGTAGGCCTAGGTTATATACACAGTCGATTTGTAATAAATCATACAGTAATGTATTGTAAATACATGCAAATTTAAGAACTGGTGGTAGACCTTTTAAAGAACAGTCTTCTTTACACCCGATATTTTCTAGCCATCCAACTTTAACGTGATTCCAATGTGTTGCCTGTATGCGTGCGCATAAGATGGCTCATGTTCAAATGCTGTCCTTAATATATTATAAGAATGTGACATGGTTTGAATGTGTCATACGCAATTGCGTGTGTGTGTGTGTGTGTGTGTGTGTGCATACGGTTGTTGATATTCTATGTTAGATATATTTGATATGATCTTATATTCATACATTGAAATCCGTTTTATCAAGACATTTGTTTTTAAATTTCTTCATGTAAATTCTTTGCTTTCTACACAGGAATGCCGAACATGGGAAATCGGGGATACCCATATATGGACATGGGCGGATATCCTAACATGGGCATGGGTGGACAACCTTACATGGGAATGGGTGGATACCCAAATATGGGCATGGGTGGATACCCTAATATGGGCATGGGTGGATACCCAAATATGGGCATGGGTGGATATCAGACCGGACGACGCAAGCGAGAAGTTTCCAGCGAGCAGCCACTGAACGGTAAGACGAAGTATTGATTTGACAATAGATAGTCTCTTGATTTAATCATCAAAAACGATTCAAACTAGATAGCAGTAATGACTGCTACATTATCGCATCCTCCTGATTACGTCACGATCAAATCAAACCTTAATCAGAAATAATCTCAGACAATGTGCAATTACACTGATGATGAAATAATACTGTATTTGCGGTATTTGCGGTAATAATGTTTACGATAATTGGGACCCTATACTTGGGATATTCTTCTAAGTGTTATCACTCTTCTCCAAGATGGCTCTGTTCTTATCATTAGCCTAGCATTATCAAGTACGCGTCCACACGGACATAGGGAGTAAAATATATTATCCACGGGATGAACGTACCGGATGGGATTCGACCCTGCGCTCTCCCATTTGAGAGTCTAGAGTCTTATCCACCAAACCACATTGTTTCCACGCTGACTATCGTAATTACATGGGTGGATGTATTATCGGAAATATATTTATCAAATAATGTAGAAATGGATAATTTCAAAAGAACCATGTGCTATTTCATCACTGCCGTATTGATGAAAATTACCATTTTCCGTTAACAATAATGGTTATTTGTCAGTGAAGGTGGATGTACGAGCAAAAGTAGTGGCGTAGTATGAAAAATGGAGAAGCTTGCAATGGCAACATACAAAAATTAATGATAACGAGAGGGCAATCAGGACACTCAGTAACATGTAGTGTCCTATGAACCACAACACATAATACTCATCCTATAGGGAAAATATTAATACATTATTGACTCATCAAAGCCTTCTCCTTGATACCAACAATGTATCGCTGGCAAATAGTGATGCTGCTCTTCACATTCGAGTCCATCATTATGTAGATATGTTGACCCCGTCAATTGTTGAATTACATGCTGTTTATACCTACACGATTTACAAAAGTTACAAAATCACTTAAATACGTGAAAATCACAGCTTTACATTTTTGTAAATCATGAGACTTCTGTTGTTGAGAACTCACAAGAAAATTCTTGTGCCTTACAATAGAGAACGTAACGACAAAGATGCGAATTAAGTGTCTTCACCATGACAGAATGCGAATTTGCATCAGCAAAGAGGCTTCTTTAATTTCTCCGCAAGATTTGGAAACAAAGACTAACGTCATGACTTGTCCGTTTATCAAATCCTTTGTTTGGTTTCAGTAAACGAACAACCAATCCAAATGCTGGCCAATCAAGGACCACTCGGACAGTGTCTCGATGCTGCAGCCGCTAACGTATGTATTTCAAAGCACTAGCCTCAAATTTCTTATGAATCAGAAAACTGGATCATGCAGAACTTACGGTCATGCAAAGTTTCGCCAATTAACAATCAGCTTCTTTCGGCATCCTTCCATAGCAGTGGAAGAACGGTCTTGCTTGAGTGCAGTTGTGCAGGAAGTTCACACACTGATGGCTGAAAGAAGACCAGGCATGTAATAGGTTGAAAAGAAGGTGGTCTCCTTCCCGTCTAGACTGGGTTTGCGCACCCATTCCCAAATGGATTCTTTTGACCCTTCGATCGTTCGAACCATGGACCTACATGTTTGAATCAACGTGCCTCCTCTGTCAACTGCAACCACGTTCTTGGTGTTGAAGGAACGTTTGGTCTCTGTAAGGTGTGTATAGACTGGTGATTCAGGGATGCTGTTCACACTGCCGTGCTTGGTCCTTTGTGTTGGCTCATGCAAGCTTTTAAAGACGTTGAGTTCTACAACATAAAAAGCCTTGCAATCTTCCTGGTGGCATCAGATCCCATTGACAATGTTTCCGTCTTCCACGTTAGTAAGCAGGCAGGCGCATCAATGCGTGAAATTCCTGCCAGAAGGATGCCAGAAAAAAACAAAAAAACAAACAACCCAACCTCATTATTAATCGGCGAAACGTCGCATGACGTAATTTCAGATCCGGCATTCTGAATGATGAGAATTTTACACTTCGACTGTATAATTGAATGATAATCTACATCAGTGTATAGCACTAGGAAGGTAACCAATCATCTTTATCGCGTCGTGTGTGTTGGCAACTGTGTGTGTGTGTGTGTGTGTGTGCGTGCGTGTGTGTGTGTCTCTCTCTCTCTGTGTTTGTCTGTATACATGTATATTTATTTTTCATTATGTAAGATTTATCAACATTCACGATCTATAGTGTTGAGCATATATTTATGTAAATATGGTTCATACCGAACATCGCAAGAGATAAACTCTGATACACTGAACATTTTTGGAACATGTGATATAATGAGTGAAAAAAAGCAACTGAGTGAAAAGAGAGACAATTGAGAATATCATGGATAAAAAGGGTATTACTATAGTACTTCACTGACAAGTTTTGTCCTCTCTGTACCATATTCATTCAATCGTGTGTTTTTTTTACAACTGAAAAGAATGCTATGATATCTGAAAATAACCATTTGCTGTAAACAAAAAGGTGAAGTTCGTGTCTTTTTGTGACTATTTATATACTTTGCTTGTGATCCGTGACTCGACATTCGCGGTAGCCCGGGACACTTAAAATTGGTGTTACCAAAAGAGAAATTGGATTGTTATTTTTCCTTTTATTGCGTATCTTTTTCGGCCACTAAAACTTCAAATAGAAATATGTTTTAGTGTCCCGAACGTACAACCAGACCAAAATGCTCGTCAAGCCCTGCAGTAGGCCTATATAATTATGTTCATATCTAACAGTGAAATGAATCCATTGGATTATTATGCTGAAATTCACACTTCCAAAATCAAATGTGTTAATGCGAGGGAAATCAACGAGAAGGAGAAACAAATATGATAATGAAAATAGTAATCATGGATTTTTTTTTTAAAATTTAAACTCAAAAGCATCTCGGAGAGTCTGTGGAGGCCAAACAGATCCTGTGTACTCTACCACCCTGCAGTAACTGCTCCAGTTTTGATCGACGCCTTGGTGTGGAAATCCATGGTTTGTCGTGATTTCCTTTTAGCCTTATCACAACGTTTATTCATCTTCCATTCATCTATTAGGGTACACTGAGATGCGAGCTCTGCAAGAAGGGTATCACTGGAATGTCTACCTTCATCAACAACCAGATGGTAAGATTGCGATAATTTTGTTTAACTCCCTCATAGCACTACCAACAGCATCTTGTTTGTGTACAATGTTAAGTGCAAGATTGTGGTAGTGGTTCTGAAAGGGTTATACCCTTCTGACATCAGGTTATCGACTCGAGATGTGTTAACGTTCAATGTAACAAGTTTTTGAAATGGTAGCTATTCTGCTCTTTTAACTTTATGAGCTGACTGGACTTCCCCTTTAAACTTCTAAAGGAAAGTGCAGTAGGACCTAAAACTGGTTCTGTTTTGATGTTTTCTATATGGTATGGCTTAGTTCCTCATGAGTTTCACGCCATGACAGCCTCCTCTGTTTACTTCTTTTTGACATGTCTTAAGAAAGAGCGAGCGTTTGTGGATTTTTACCTTTCGAAGTACACAGATAATCTGTATTTCCGCAAGAATGATCTATCTTTGTATGTCTATTTATGATTGAGATCATCTGTATATGAGTAATTCATGTTTGGATTCCGTTTATTATGATTTCGTTTTTTTGTTGCTGTTGCAACAAATGCAGGTACGATTAAATCCGAGCGGGCCGAATGCTTGGCGATATGAAGCGGGGGAAAGCCACATCAGTGGAAGCATTGGCTCTTTTTAACTTATACTGACTACATCCAATTTACGAGTGAAATGATGTTGAAATATCTCACACCTATATATATGATAAACTTCATGAATATATCAGTTTCTTATTAAAAAAAAAAACAACCTAAGAAGAATTCTGATGTGCAATTCCCCAAATCGTTAATTTCAGCCGAAATTTCTTTCTTTCTCCAGCAACAGCACAGTGACACGATGGGACAAGCCTGCAGTCTGCTTCCCGCCGGAAGAATTCGCGAAAAGGTGAGAATCGTTCGTCGAGGAGAGGAAAAGTCGTGATTGATATGTACATTAATGTCGTTGGTGTCGTTAATTCGATCTTTTTAATTCCGTCACAGCCATATCATAAAGAGACGAAAACATTACAACCAGTAAAATTGCGTGTTCGAGTAATTTAGCTGAAAGACAGATGAAGTTTGATATTGCGTGTTTTTTTAGAAATCGTATTTCGTATAGGGTATACCTCCATTCCGAGAAAGTCAGAGACTGCATTAAAATTTAAAACTTTCGGTTCTGTAAACTATATGCAACTTATTATGTCAGTATATACCATGTTGTATTTTTGTGTGTGCTGAAAATGTATATTACACGCTTAATATCAATTCCTGTTGACTTTCTGCTTCTATTCAAATTGTCTATTTTATCCCTAACTACATGTAGTATCGTTATTATGTTCCATGTTCCAATTTACTCTGTCTGATAACATGGAAGATTATTGTTATTATTATTATTATTTATTCGGCATTCAATCACAAATATACTACATTTTTCGAAATCAGAACATACACACTTCTAGAACACACATTACCTTTTTTAAACAATTACTCAACATCACACATGCATGTATAAAAATGACATTCACTGCTCACTTTTCTCATACACCCACGATAATCATGCAATGTTTTCTGTCGTCACTCAATAATCCCCCCCCCCTCCCTCTGTGTCTTTTTTCCCTTCCTGCAGTGCTTGAGCGTCATAAACTCCAACACACCGACGATAATCAATCCGCTGGCGCAGGTAAATCCCCTCACTGCCTGTCAGCGGCTGAGTATCTGTCCTGGTGGGGCCGATGCAGCCGAGAGAATACCTTAGAAATGCACCCGAAGCAACTTTCTCTATCCATTAGACGCTGTAACCTCTGTATAATAAGTGCGACGCATCAAGTTTACAAGTGGTTCAGCCGCCATCTGATATGTGCAGTTCCAGATGCTGAGTGGAATTTATCGCTATTTCTATAGCTTCGAGTTGAAGAAGAGACTGAGGCAGCTGTAGATATATGTTTATATAGTAAGAATACTTTATTCATTTATCACATACTCAAGAGATAATGTATGAACATACGCACACTGTGCTCTGGGTCGTCAGACCAGCTTAGATACAATCGTCACATCTGATGCCTTTATCTACACACTGATGAAGGTTTACACGCTAATGAAGCTGAATGCATTATACTGGTTTTTGTTTCCCTTTTGACAGAATAATCTTCTTTCCCGGACACGAGTTTCTACAAATTTCCTTGTTGTCTTTGAATCGTTTGTGGCTATCAAAAGCTGCCTTATATTTAACCAACTAAAATTCATGTAGGTGGAATCCTGTTTAATTCTTTAGCGTTGGCACAATCTTTATGACAAACAGCACCAAGACGAACGGTATCTATAATTAGTCTTACAAGAAATGAGAACCAGTTTAAATTTATCGAAATAACATCAGGTTTTGTGTCTTTACGTGATTGTAACTTTTCTCTGCACGGTTCCGATTAAAAACAAAGAAAAAAAAACCAGACCAATCTTTCCTGTGCAATCATTATCTTGTGTATGTTTAGAATACTCAAAGGTAAGAAGTGGGAGGATTTGAATTCGGAAGTCAAAATATTTATTCATTGCCCATTGCCCTTGCATAACTTTAATCTTGCAAAGAGCGAGAATTACGGGTAAAGATAGATATACGGGCAAAGATAGATTGAGAGACGAGGAGAGCGAAATAAAAAGAGAAGCTCACGGCAACTTTTGTCATGTTTTTACAAAGACGACGTGGTTATAGATTCTACCATAAGAAAAGAAGATCCAGAGAGGCTCTTTTTGTTAAACTCCTAAGATACCAAATATATGGAATAATTGTGGTACCGATTAGCACGCTTTGTCTCTGTGAATCTTTCAAAGAACTGGGGCAATACGAAGTCTTGAATCATTTGTCCGTCCATCTGTGAGGTAGATCTAGTTTGGTACAGTGACAATACAAATCTATCTATATCATATCTACATTTATAATCTACACATGTTGAGAATTCACGAATTAGCTCCACGGAGAAATGAAGAAATAAACTGGTAATGCATTTTGCCAAAAAAGAATGAGTCGAATAAGTTCTTACATTCATATCTAACATACGTATATATCTTGTGGCGGCATCAAAGTAGGCTCAAAATTAATAATGCTGTTGTGAATCCATCTTCTGAACCTCCTTGATGCAACGTACTTATCCATACAATAATACAAGTTGCCTCTTCAGGAACACAAAGTTTGCGCCCAACATAAGATCTTTCTCTATAATTATGTTCATAGGGCTTTAAATTTTGCTGATACAAACTGCGTCATCGCTTACAAATATTGAAACAAACACACAGAAAAACAAAATTTAAAGAAAACGTTTGGAGTAAATAGACAGGTTAAAGAAATATGAAGCAATTAGTTCACGGCTTTCGAAGTTCTGTTCCATTGTAATCGTTTGGCGTGCAGACGTCGAGAAGCTTTTGACAAATTTCGTCTGGTTTCTGCCCGGGAAATAGAGAGAAAGAGCAATCGTCTGAGAATATGAAAATAATTGAGAGACAGAATTAACTGATAAATTCGACCAAAAAAAAAAAAAAAGAAGCCCAGTTTCGAGCAGAAAGAGATAGAGAGAATGATAGATAAAAATATAAAAAAAGATCCCGTGACATATTGTACGAGATATGGAGCATAAGAAATAACCAGCATTCAAACATATGGATTGTGATTTTCGGCAAGGCATTGTGTACTCGATCTTGGATCCATACATCAAGTAGTATAGTAGCGTGAACGACGATAAATCATTCGTTAAATCTTATCACTTGAGACAAAAAGTATCGATGTTGAAACATAATCACTTTGTCTTTCGATGAAGTAAAACGCAACCGACATGCTGAAGAATTCTGACTGAGCCAGAACACTGTAATGCTTACCAAAATACCAAGTATGGACGCATACACTTTCCTTACGTCTATTGAGATGGCAAGCTTGCAGTTTTTAATGTCTGTGGGATCGGTAAAGAAGTCATGACACGGATCTATGAAGAACTGTGATACCTGTAAGATATAAGTAGTATATACCAGGAGAGAGAGAGAGAGTAGAGAGAGATAAAGAGAGTGATTGAAAACTTGAAGGGCAAATTAGGCAAGATCGTCATTATGATCATTCAAAAAACAAACAACTGACTGCATTCAATTTGTGGTAGGTTTAATGCAGAAAAGTATGAATAAATTCAAATTTGAATTTGACTTGAAATACATGTTGTATCACGACACAGTCGATTTCCTGTAAAAGATAGCAATTACGTTTAAAAGGCTATCATAATCTACCATTGACGCCTTGTTTGATCGGCATCTTTATTTATTCAGTCGTTTATTAAGTTTCCACACGAAGTCAATTTGTAAAACAAATCTGCAGATCAACGAAAACTAAAAGATAGTTGAAAATTCACTGAATATACAGACTGAACTTCAATAACATTTCATGATACAGAATGGATTTAAATCATTCTATAGTATAAATATGTAGCATTCATATCGGTGAATTAAGATAATGTATCCCCATGGGGAAAACTACGGATTTGAAATGATTGTTACACTTTCTTGACATTCTATTTCATATTTTTGAGTATAAACCTATTATTGGAAAATTGTGAGACGATGACATTATGGTCTCATCTCATGTGCATATTACATAATCGTGACCGACATCACGTATTTCCTAATACATAATGGGCTTCTACAAATAATTCACGATTGTAAATATTGTCCGGTTATGAAAAAATGGGACTTTGCGATTTCCTTTAAGTTACCTTGAACTCCCTTGACTCCTCCCCATTAAAATGTGCTTTTAAAGAATGTAACCAGAGACGATCTAGACTCTGTGGACAAAATTAATGTATGAACTCACTGCGGACTTTTCCACGAGCAAGGCATACACGACGTTGGTGACAAGCTGCTTGCAGGTGCGACACGCCAGCGTCCAGTTTACTCCATTCTCGAAGATGACGGGCGAGGGTACATTGTCCTGAGACGTGTGCTCAGAAATAGGCAAACACTGCACGACTTCTCACACCCACAGCACAGGCAAGACGAAGAATATAATAATGACAACAAAAACAAATAAATAAACTAAAAATGTACATAAACCTATACATACAAGCATGAAATGGGAGCGTTAAAGGCATTTTTTTTTTTTGGCAGGGTCACAACATCAATATATACAAATTGTAAGCTGCAGTCCTCACTGCTCTTCCAGAGTGCGCTTTTATCAACAGTACCCTGGGATAGGCTTGGTAAAACATCTTGTATTCGGGTATAAGAACCGGGCGGGATTCGAACTCATGACCTGCTTTTAACGGCAGGTAGCCGTAGAGCTTCTTCACCACGGTGCTTTTGCAACATTAAAATACACTCTAATTCTATATTTCTCAGTGAAAGCAATTGCCGTGTCAGTATGCCGACAATAATGTTGCGATGTTACGTGAATTAATTTGAGTCAATTTTTGAGATCGTCCAAATGGTTTATGGAGACATGAATGCCCAAAAGTGGTCCAAAATGAAAGATAAGTATGTTTTATATTACAGGACAATGTGTTTCATCACAAAGTATTCATTTATTTATCCACTAAACCCTACTAAGAAAGACATGGGATTTCGGTTGCCTGCACGTTTTAATCTTCTTCTTTTCAGCTAACGTTGAATACATCATGGCCAAAAGAAAAGGAAGGTGGAATTGATGACAAATTTAGTCAAACGTGGTGTTGTGCTGCTGAGAAACAACTATAGTGGCGGTGCTGATGACGGTGAAAAAGATCGTCTGGTTTATTGTGATATGTTCTGAACAACAAAGAAAGATGTAAATTTTGATCGTCTCAATGGACATTATCATTGGATAGTTATAGATGACTAGCAACGGGCCTACTTTCTTGCAGAAAACGACAGCAAAGACAGACTTACCTGCACCAATGCCAAGAGCAATAGCAAGCAAAGCTAGGCGGGTGCCATCAGCCATTATGTCGATTCTCATATATAGACGTCCTGTGAAGCACAGGTCCCCCAACTTGCCAGTCTAGCTTTCGTGATATTACGTTTAATACGTTGATCGAGCCCAGGACTTCACGGTACCTCATTAGCCGATTCATGCACAAGCGAATTATCGAGGAGAACGTCTTATCTGATCACTGCCTTGAAATACAAGCTTTCCTAGAGGTACTCGCATAGATCAATGGATGGATCGTGTTCTTTAAAGAAGTTGCTCCACATTGTCGTCTGAACAAAAAACAGCAATAACCAAGATACAAAACAAGGCTTTTAAGGCTGCTCCCTGAAGCGCATACCTTTCACGGATGATTACAAACGGTAATGGATGAGCTGAGGGAACCTATCGGCAGATGTTATGGTTCTTCGGGGGAATCGATCTTCATTCGTCACCCACTTCGGTGCACTCGAAAATCCATCGGCAAATACATGACGACACCGAAGTGTACATGTATCTCCTCCAACCTCCCCAGTATTACGGTGAAAATTCTACGAGTAGACCACCGATCTCTACCCGAACAAGGATCAGTGTAGCGTGTTTGTCTTCTCATAATATCAATACAGTCTCTCTCAACTAATGCTTCAGTTGCTCATACTGCCCTGAACAAGTCTTATTCCTGTCACCGATGTTTAAAAAGATTGTGTAGGATTGGTTGAGGTGAGGATTCAGCCTTTGACTTTTTGCAAGATACTTAGAAACCACTTTATGTATGATATTAAAGAGCATACTATTCTTAGAGAAATTCAAAGTTCATAAAGATGAACATCGGATTTGAAATGGCTGAGGTATCTATAAACATAGTAAAAAGCGATCCTAATAAACGATGGATCCCACCTTTTATTAGGATCGCTCTATTTCGGATATCTCAGCGATTTCAAAACCAATTTTAATCAAAGAAACTTTGAATTTCTCGTAGAATTATATTCTCTTTGTTCACCATTTCAACCGAAACTGAACGATCCTTTTTTGTGTGTGTGTGTCGGTCTGTCAGGATGACTATAATTCATCAGTGGCTACCTCAAGAGATCTGAACTGTAATGCCCTTGGGAGGAGCCCAGAAAATTTCGTAATCATTTGAGAACCTGACTCGATCGCCCATGAAAGAAGAGAAAGAGACAAATAAATGAACTATAATATCTCACCAAGCATCACGCGAACATGCTACAAATACGAAATCTAGCTCCCACCTGACCCTATTACTACCATCAGGGAACAATGTGTGCATTTCGAAATACAGAGTGGAATCTATCTTTATTACATCTATATACAATTGTAGCTCTAATTTCAAGAAGAGAATCAGACGTCTGTGAATATAAGCTTAGAAAGGAAAGTTTATTCATCTTTCATACATTCCAGAGATAAATATGCATATATACATGGAAATATATCGGTTGTAAAGTAATTGGAACACCTGTTTCTGTCAAAAGTGTCTCACAAACATTTTAAACATGCTTTCCTGTTTTGATCTCATCATGACTGCCGACAGCTAACCTGAATAACAACATGGCGCATTGAAAAATATAACAACTATACATGCGCACCGGCATACGCAAAAGAATAAGCCAGCACGGAGCTAGCTCATTGGTACATTGGTACGACTGACCCGTCCCTTTTTTTCTCAGTCTGTTATGGGCACCTCACTCATTTTAAGAGAGACATAATGCATATGCTTTACGTAACAATTTATGGAATTAATCCGTCCTGTTGAGACAAAGAATGAACTTACGTAGGATAGACCAGATGACATAATTACTCTCTAAAAACAATCGAGTGGAAATATTCACTCATATAAGAGTGAATACAAAAAAAGAGTGAATTTAGAGTAAAATTGGAGTGAATTTTGAGTGAAAATGTTCATGACCTCAGGGATCACTCCAAAATCTTCGAGTGATCCCTGAGGTCACTCCAAAATGAGTGAAAATGAACATTTTCACTCAAAATTCACTCCAATTTCATTCTAAATTCACTCTTTTTTTGTATTCACTCTTTTAAGAGTGAATATTTTCACTCGATTTTTTTTTAGAGAGTATGATCCGTCAATTAACACTTGCGAAAGCATCCACTTCATTACTTTTCATTGAATGTATTAACAGTATCTTTCTATTGACATTGCCAAATACCCTTTTTGCTGTTAGGTGGGTGTGCTGGCAAGCAAGCACCATTTATAAGGATTACATGAATGATCACCACATCACAGATGCTTATCCCAGTGAATTAAAAAAACCAACATGTCTGTTAGTACGACTCAATGACCCCTTTTTTTTTCTGCTCATGCGCAAAGTGGAACTGCGAACTGAATTATACAGATGTACCCCTCTCAAATCAAGAAAAAAAAATGCACGCACAGTATAATCTGTTGTAGTGTATATATAAGAAAATCATCACTCAGCCAATTTCTTTTGCCAAATGCACTAGAGAAAGCAAATAGTTTGGCAGGTTGATTGTGATTTGCAATCTAATATTACCATTTTTGCACATCATTTCAGAGTAATCATGGACAGCAACGGTAGAAGACAAAATAGGCCAATGTGATAGTAAATGTAGGTCCACGACGCAACGTACTCCTTATGTAACCGTGCGTCACAAAATCAACAAAAAGTTGCACGCCCTGATTTTACGTGAGGACTCAAAATAGGTGAACCTGTCAACTTAGTTAATTTTTAGTTTTTCATATTTTCTGAAAGAAGAATTCTTCCTTTTATACATCATTTCAAAGTTTGGAAATCATAAAACGAAATGGGTTTACGAGAGTCCATCAGAATTGAGTTACTAAGTTTTCTCCTGCAGAATCTGCTCTAACTAAATATCCATGTTTGGCGACTTTTTGTTGGTTTTGTGATGCAGGGCCACAAATTAAAAACAAACAAACAAACAGAAAGCCAAAAAAAAAAAAAAAAAAAACACCTAAAAACTAAAAACCTTCAGGAGCAAACAGGTGGCGCCCACATATACGACCTTTCGATTATAGGGCCTCTTTGTGATACAAACTGCGTCATCGCTTACAAAGACAAAGACAAACAAAACCTAAGAAAAGTTTTGGAGAAAAGACAAGAACTATGAAGCAATCATAGTTCACGGCTTTCAAGGTTCTGTTCCATTGTAGGCGTTTGGTGGGCAGACGTCGAGAAGCTTTTGACAAATCTCGTCTGGTTTCTGCCCAGGAAAGAGAGAAAGAAAGTGCAATCGTCTGAGATTTTATTACAATTGAGAGACAGAAATGATGGAAAATTGATTAAATAGTCAACGCAAATATCAGAAGTGACTTAAAGAAGAGAGAAAGATTAAAAATAGATTGACTGATAATTGAAAGAGTTGTTGAATGATAGAGAGATGACATAAAGGACGCCACAACTTGCCGAAGTGATGGAGAATTTATCTAAAAATTTGCACAATCAAAATAATGGCATGTCTATCGCGGTATCAATATCAAAATCGTAAGCAATGTCACCAAATTGATGGCAAAGAATCCTATAGTCCCATGATGCGCAATGTCACTGAAAGGTCACTAAAATACAATGAATCATTCGTTAAATTTCCTTCACTTGGCCCAATGAATATGGAAGAATTATCACTTTGACTTCGGTTGTAACGTATAATGTAAAACGCCATCGACATGTTGAAGAATTCTGAAAGAGCAAAAACACTTCATACTCACCAAAACACGAAGCGCGATCGTGTAAAATAAATTTACATCAATCGAGATCGCAACCTTGCAGTTGCTTATGTCTGTGAGGTCGGTAAAGAAATCATTACACGGGTCGATGAAGAACTTTGATACCTGTAAGATTTTAAAAGTAATTACGGATGGAGAAGAGAGAAAGGGAAGAGAAAGGGAGGGAGAGAGGGGAAGGCAAGATAGATTTACGCTAGACACATTCGGATGCCATGAAGCATGGAGAAAAGTACAAGTTTCTATAATGATAGACTGAGATATGAAATGTTGTCGATGTACAACAATTCCTGCATGAAAGGGTAATAGCAACGGATTTATGACAGCAGACAACATATTTGTTATCACTGTCTTTTTTCCTGAGTACGTAAAATGTTTTAATAATCTTTTTAATTTGTATCTGATATCTTCTCTTATATTTTGGCGTTTGAATTAAAAGAAGAATCGTAAACCGAGGATATCGCCTCAGCCCACGTGCATGTACACACTGTAAAAACATCGGTGTTAGATTTAACACTACGGGTGTTAAATCTAACACCGATCAAACTTCAATAAAGGACCACACCCACAGGTGTTGGAAATGCACTGTGATGGTGTTGAAAAGTGTTCACCTGACACTTCGTGGTGTTAATTTGACACTGTACCTGGTGTTATTTTGACACTGTACTGGTATTAATTCAAAAATGACACCACGTGGTGTTGATTTGATATTTGTTGGTGTTAATATCAATGGTTTAACACCCGTCCAGCTTCAATAAGAGACCACACCAGCTGGTGTTACTTTGGTGTAAATTTGTTTTCACATTTTTTCAAAAATCTAGTATTTTAATGTAAAATTCTTGATCGTCTTGTTTAAATTAAAAATCAACAAGAAGTGCAGTTACTAAGAAACTCTTCAAAAAACAGTTTAAAATTTGGAAATGACACCCGGAGGTGTTAATTTAACACCATAAATGAGCACCGAAAATTTAACACCAGCTCGGTGTTCACTATTTAACACCGGACTTTTTGCAGTGCACTTAGTATAACGTAATCTTGATGGGTATCACTTATTTTCGAAAACCCATGACATTTCCTCAACTTTACTTTGCCCAATCGTGATGAAACTTTCACTGTTCTTAAACTAGGACTTGAGTTTTCTTGAACAGAAAGTACGACTAGACTTCCATAAGTACCCCCCCCCCGATAAAATTAAAAAAAAAATAAGAAGAAAATATATTTAGTCAAGAAATAGATTTATGTCTATGTCTATAAGAAGAAACAGTGGTTAAACTCTGTGGACAAACAATGTGTGAACTCACTGCGGACTTTTCGACGAGCAAGGCATACACGGCGTTGGTGACAAGCTGCTTGCAGGTCCGGCACGCCAGTGTCCAGTCCACCTCATTATCGAAGAAGACGTGCGAGAGTTCGTGGTCTTCAGAATTTCGCTCAGAAATGGGTAAACACTGTACGACTGCTATCACCCACAGACAAGGAAAAGCAGGCCATAATTATGTACACAATTAAACAAATTGAATGAAATATTGCATAGACGCATACACACAAAAACAATAGGGGTGGGTTAACGGCATGGATTTTGCAGTTTCACAAGACCAGTGTCCAGAATAGAAGAAATCGCCGTTGTCAACAGTACCTCAGGACGGGCTGGATAAAAAGTAAAACACCTTATCTTCCGGGTGAAACACAAGGCAAGATTCGAACTCATATGTACCGTAGAGCTTCTTCACCGTGGTACTCTTACGGTTCTGAGTGAAATCAATAGCTCTTTCAGCATGTCGACAATAATGTATTTCGAACGTAGGCCCTACGTGCATTTTTGAAAGTAGGACTACTTAAATCGTCTGAGGAGAATGGTTTAAGAAGGCCATGCCCGAAAGTGATCAAATGCGAAAGATTTGTCTGTTATATACCATACATGTAAGATGACACTGTAACTGATCAGGGGTGGATTCAGGATTCCGTAAATCGGGGGGGGGGGGGGGGGAGGCAATATTTCTGGTGCTACCTTCGAATCGAATTTCATCTCATTTTTTCTCTTTTTATTTCTTTTGTTTTAACCGCAAATAAACAGGGGGCTCGCGCCCGGTGCTCCCCCCTCTGGATCCGCCACTGCTGATCGCTGAATATTCGTTTATTCACTTTTGATAAAAGATATTAAAGGAGCATTCCGGACGATTTTCATAATTTCACATCATGTAGTACATAAATCAACAGCTCCATGTATGGATCTGTGGAATTAATTGTGGTCCTTGAGCAGAGAAACCAATAAATTGAAAATCTTAATCAAATTACACTGAACAGTAATGATGACATCAGAGCCTCATATATTTCAGAAATGTAGCAGTGTAATTCCATTACAATACTGCTTGCTCAACAAGTTCACCTGTGAAAAATCCATGCATACTTTCTTCTTTTATTCCGCTTCCTTGAGCTCCAACTCATACATTCTTATGGTGAGGCTGTCATGTCATCATCCTTGTTCATTGCAATTCATAATAAATTTTGAAAACATTCTCATTACTTATCTCAATCGCTATAAATTCTGAAACTCTGCACTCAGTTTGACTAATTTATAGTTGTTCAAATGTAAAAGTCTGAAAATCATCCGGAGGTCCCCTTTAAGAAAAGAGCATGATTTCAAGTACACATATACCGAATATTATTTATTACTTTTCCGAATCCTCTCTGCAACCGGCATTAGTTGATATTCCATACCAACAAGAAAATGAAGTTGCGTGATTGAAAATCACCTGGTCTGGTAGAAACGGGCTGGTGTCTGTAGTTGAAACGACCATAGTCTGACACTGAGTTCAAACGATGTTGTCTGCACACTCAGCTGTCCCTTACCAAAACTTTTAAGGGGTGAATTTTTGATCAACTCCATTAAATAATTAGTTCACATGAACAACGGGCTTATCACACTTTCTTGCAGAAAACAGCAGCAAAGAGTCTTACCTGTACCAATGCCAAGGACAATGGCGAGCAAAAGTGTAGGAGTGCCACCAGCCATAATGTCGATTCTCAAGCGTTCTGTTATTCGCATGTAACCCACCCTGCCAGTCTAGCTTTCGTGATACACCCTTTTCTTAAGCCTTACATTGCAAGGTGCCTCACTATACTCTTCGTGAAAAGCGCATTATCATGGAGAACGTCTAATCAGATTACTCCCCCGAAATACAAGCTTTCCTAAAAAGTATTAGCATAGATCAGTGAAAGGAACATGCTGTCAGACAAGTTGGTCTACACTCATCTGAAGAAAAAAAAAACACAAAAAACGAAATGGGGCTAAGACAGTATACTGCTCTCAGAAGCTTACCCTTATTCACAGGTGACTGCAAAAGGCAATGGAAGAGTTTCCTGAGGGAACCTATTGACAGATACTATATGGTTCTTCAATTGGAGTAATCTTTATTCTTGGTCCTACCGCGGTATTCATTCGAAAACAGCGACTAGAGCAAGTCTAGAACGCGATAGATTGAATATCGACCCTTATATTACATGCAATACATTTCAACGCTAAATGTAATATCGACCCCAAACCCCAAATATAATACTTTTTAACTGTAAATGAAATAATCAAGTGAAACCTAAATGCATTACTTTTTTTTGAAGCAAATGTAATAAACGGAGGCAATCCTAAATGTACCATATTTCAACCCTGAATTTGACATCGA
The DNA here is from genome assembly GCF_040938485.1 of Diadema antillarum. Classification (NCBI taxonomy): domain Eukaryota; kingdom Metazoa; phylum Echinodermata; class Echinoidea; order Diadematoida; family Diadematidae; genus Diadema; species Diadema antillarum. Next base: position 3,350,800 of record NW_027271380.1, read on the forward strand.
CCCTAAAATTTAATGGAATACATTTCAACCCCTAAACGAAGCAAATTTAACCTAAAATGATATCATCTAGTCAGTGCTAATTTGGGATCGATGTTACAATATTAGAATTGAAAGGTATACATTTAGGGTCGATATTAAATTTATCGTTATCACATTTTAAGGTCGACCGTAATCTATACTCCAGAAATGTCTTAGCAAGGCGGAACGTAATATCGACGCTACATGTAATAATCAAGTAAACCTGTAAATGAAAGTGTAAATATCACATTACAGTTGAAATGTATTACATCTAGGTTCGATGTGTCAGTCTACATTGAGTGGTGACTGTGTCACCCCTCGAAGAAATAACACCGCTTAATAGAATATTGACCCTAAATTTACAACGTTTCAACTCCAAGTGCAATTAATGAGAGTTGAAAAGTATCACATTTAGGGTTAACTTGTCTTTTCTATTTCTTCTTTCGTATGATTGTTTTCAGGAAGAGAAGCTAAAGACGTGCGTCCACGTTGGCCAGTCAGCTAACGAGGGCATCCCCAGTTGTTGTTTTCTGTTTAAACTGTTATTTTGAAAATGTGTGTGTGTTGTTGTTTTTCTTTGGGATAAAAGCCAAGTTCTGTCTTATCTTACAATCCATGTTCATCAATGTATATCATAATGAAATTATTCCATCCGAATAAGAATTACGTGAAAGCTTGCCATTCCGATAGAACCATCTACAGCTGTATACCCCTCAGTAACAGGCAATAGAAATATATATTAGGCAAAATTACAGCAATCATGACGTAAACAGAAGTTTGTTGTAAAAGATAGATCCAGTGATAAAATGTTAAATACGACGAAACTGATGCGAGGCAAGACATGAACGCGTTTGAAGTAAATACGGTTAGGTTACTATACAACGCAATAAAATGTCATATGCGAAGGTCAAAGACTTTCTTTTTGAATATCGTGTGAAATAAAGAAATTTGGTCAAGATCTGCGTGAAGCTAAATGGAAGACTCGTCATTGATTAACATCATCATCTCATTTAATTTACATAACATTGTGACTAATGCTACTGTTTCTTCTAGACTGTTTTGATATGTACAGTTATTTCGAAAATTTGTTTAGAAATCAATAAATTGACAATGATTGACTCCTACTATTCCATTCGTTTTATTTCATTTTATATAAGAGAATAAGCTTGACTTTAAGGTGGGGTTGCTCTTTAAAAGCTCAATTAAACAACAATTTCCCAAGATTTAAGGGACCCCAAAATCTGAAATCCATTTGGAGCAGGTTAATTCCATTTTTATAGTTGCCATAACATCATAGACTTTTGAAACTAAAGGCTGGCTGAGGAAGTGGCACCGACAGCATGGATATCACGCGGTTCCCGGCGAAGATCCAAAATCCCGCCAACAACACCGGCACCCCTGCTCGCGTGCTATCATAGCAAGGATAAAGGAAGTGAGTAGCGTTGAATCAGAGTGGTAATGTTGCATAATACATAGCACTATGATCATAGTGACTCACGGGATACTTCCTCTTGTGTTTCCATTCGCAATTATTTTTGCAGGTAAAACAATATTACGTCTGCGTCACGCCTACGATTTTTTTTTTGATCACATATAATGCCCGACAGGGAGCGAAAACACAAATGGGGGTAAAAACACAAACAAAAACAAACAAACAAACAAACAAACAAACAAACAAACAAACAAAGTGAAGCAAAAACAAGACTAAAAATACTTACACACACACGCAAAGAAAGAAAGAAACAAACAAACAAAAAGCACAAATTGATACACGAAATTCGCTGCGTTAAACCAACGTTCTCAATAATTATGTCATCAGAAATACGCGTTTATACAGTACAATAAATTATTAATGAAATATACAATAATACAATACAGCTTAAGTGCTTAAAACAATAAGAGTTAATGAATTTGCTTAATCCCTAGAAGATGAGCTGTTAGTCGGGAGGTCAACCGTTGACATCAATTTCTGAGAAAGTGTCATAATCGATATTAAGAGATAATCATTTTCTATATTGGGTGCATGATTCATGGGCATGGGTGACACTTAACGGAAAACCGGTAGGCCTACAATTTCTATGTCAAGACTGCAGGTGTTGTAGATACGGTCAGATTAGTTTCTTCAAAATATTCAAAAAGAAATCAATTGAAAAATGAATTAGCTATATAAGCCATGTACTATTATAGTTTACAATTGTGTTTATGCAGAAGTATGTGTATGTACACAGCATAGTATGAGGAATGCATTAGGGACGGCATGTGAACAGTGTTATCATAATATTATACACCATCTATTAGATCCACTTCTAGTCACTGAATTTTGCGTTTGTTTCATCATCTTACTGCAAAGCATTCTTTCATTTTCTTTAGTTTTATGCGTCTCACTAGATCTTTTCTTTTCCTTTCTAAAAGGACTTCTGATTGTTCGCTGTAATCAATCTCAGATTAGAAATGACTAAAAGGGAAATTTGGCGCAATTTATGCTTATCTGGCTGAGAAATGGGGAAATTCTCACATTTCTGGATGTGTGTGTGTGTGTGTGTGTGTGTGTGTGTCTCAAATAAAAAGCTCGACGTTTCATACTGTGCATGAGCTTGTCGCAGGATCTTAGGAAGTATCCTTTCCACATCCTGATACTGCCTTACAAAGCCAATGCTGTCATTAGGAGGTTCTGTGGCACGTGATCGCTTGACCAGTGCCCTGGACAAGTATACTCACATGGTTCACAATAGTACGTCACAATTCTGCTAATTTCCTTCCTTACAGAATGACCCAATGATGTAATATTGTATAATAACCTTGTGGTAAAAGAACGAGCAGTGCCCGACAGACGTCAAGTTCTCATGTATATCTGCCAAGGCATCCCGTCAACAACGGTCAATGGACTGGACTGGCAGGTGACCTTGAGATGTCCTTCTCCACATCCGATGGCCGTAAAGCAAACCATCATTACTGATGCGGTCATCGGAAATGATCATCATTTACAAGATATTGGCCAGGTATTTCAACAAACAAGGTACTACTAAGTGATCTTATCTCATGAAACTTGTTACACTTTACAGGCACATCGAGCTCTCATGAAGTCAACTTGCGAACACATAATCACACACGTTACCACTGGTAGCCAAAAATTTTAGCACTAGCCATTCATTTCAAAATTGCGGTATGTAATAGCTCCATTAAATGCAAAGTAATATTTTCCAGTTGTAAAATGCTGAGGTGATGACATCTTGACATCACTCAACTTGTAAAGACGAGTGTGCGATTGTTACCAATAAAACTTTTTCGTGGAAACACGTGAAACTTCAAAATCCCAGAATGCCACTTCTGTCTAATTTTAAAGTGACTTTACAGTTGTTTATTTGATCGATCCTTCAAAGGCAACATCATTGCGGGCAGCATGGACAGAAGTGTGCTAATCATATGTTGGAGATGATGACAACAAATGACAACACAATTTCTGCAGGAGATGAACTCGACCAGACTTTGATGGTTTGGAGACAAAGTCTTAATGTTTTTTCGTCTTTTCAAATTGTCAGCGTTAACTATCTGAGACGGAAAGAGGCGGCGGTAGAATATTACCATAGACCAAGGAATAAAAATTGCGTGATCACTCACCTCGAGTTAATATTCATAGTAGGTACGATCTAGTCAGTTTTAACTTTGGCCGAGATATATTGCGTGATAACTCGCATCGAGTTAAAGGGAAGGTATATAGTATTGGTTGAGGAGAGAATTAGGCTTTTAACTTTATGTGAGATATTCAGAAACCACTTTATGAAATGTCAAGAAACATACAATTCTGAAAGGAATTCAACGTCTATTTGAGGAAAATCGGTTTTGAAATAGCTGAGATATCCAAAACAGAACAGAACAAAACAAAACAAAGCGATCCTAATAAAATGAGGGTTCCACCTTATATATGTAACGATTGCTTTGTTTTGGATATCTCAGCCATTTCAAAACCAATTTTCATCAAATAAACTGTGAATTCCTCTTAGAATTATGTGCTCTTTCATATTTCACAAGAGACTTCTCATTATGTTAAGAAAATCGTCATCAAAAAACGATTGAAACCTCAAACCCCATCTCAACGGAAACTGTACCATTCCTTTAATAGTTATAATAGGTACGATCTTGTCAGTATTACCTTAGGCCAAGAAATATTGCGTGATCACCAGCCTCGAGTTTACCGCCATTGTTTTTACATTCTTGTGACTACCGGAAGTAGAGGCCATGAGAACGACGGAAGGTACACAACGTTTGAAAAAAAGTCTTGTTTTATCTTCAAAACATTTTCCTTCTACCTTAACGAGATTGTACTATGTATGATATCAGCACCGACTATAGTATGGCATTAGTATTGGATAATGTCTAATTTTGTGATCAATAGTAATCCAAGAATATTTTCATTTTCTACAAACTCCCATCAACATTTCCCTTTTGTCCATGACACAAAGCACAAGGGTGCAATTGGTGGTATGGCTGGTAAAAACACGTTTAGCTCCTGCCCTAGTAACCCACAACATCCGCACTTTTTCCTGTTTTACTAGCATGTCAACCCGCCCAACAGCTATGACGTGGGCATGCTTTAAACCAATCAACTCTATTCCACGTTTCCATGGTTTATCGATCAAAAATCAAGTATATAAAATGTTTGACTATTTGAAGGATTAATCAGTCGCTCTATCGATAAACGAAAAAGGGTTTCTACGTCTCGCTCTGAAATACGATAACAGCACTACGATGGATGGGAGAACAGTTTTGGACTACTTTGTTGGAGAAGGCTCTCGATGTACGATATGTGGCAAAAGACCTGAAGACAAACTAGCACTAGGTTGTTCACATAGACTCTGTTTGGATTGTTATGCCAAGTACAATACGGTGCTGGGACATGACTGCGACGTTCGGTGCCCGAACGGTTGCGAGTCCAGTAACCTGGATTTGGCCAAGTGTACGACCGCTACCGATCCCCTCTCTCCCGAAGGAGAAAATATTTGCAACGGACAGAAAGAGAACGAAGAGAGTTGCCTGCTTGTAGACCTGACCAACACGAGATGCAGTTCTTGCGACTCCGAGGATTCCGTGGCTATTGCGTGCTGTGACGAATGTGATGGTTTTCTTTGTGAGGATTGCGTCGACGCGCATAAGAAACTTCGTCGCTTAATGAAAACACATCAAGTGATCCCTCTGGCCGATCTGGTGAGTGGGAAAGAACAATTCAAACAGAAAGTCCGACGATGTAAGGTGCATACGGAAGAAAAGCTGAGCTTCTTCTGTAGAACTTGTCGAGCCTCTGTTTGTCCAAGATGCGTCATCATCGAGCACGAGAAAGGTCAGCACGAATGCGTCGAGATCAACATCGCCCAGAGGAATTTCGCGAATGAAATGACGAGTCTTGTTGCAAAGTGCGAAACAAAAGTTCAGGAAATGACGGCGCAGTTGTCTCGCATTGAAAACGAACAGAGAGAAGTGAATATGGAGATCGACACTCTCGAGCAAATCATCAACAGCACAGCCGACGCCGTCATCGAAGCTGTAAATGCTGATCGTCGAAAGCTTCTTGATGAATGCGATGCGGTTAAACGCACTCTGCTTGGCAAGATAAAGAGCATTCATGACGCAAACCAGATCGCTGTCGACAGATTAAACAGCGCCACGGGACTCATTAGAAGCGATGATGGCAATCCTGGACTAACGCTAGAACATTGTAAGGCGGATCTTTTCTTCCAAAGGGTAGACGAAATCTTGGCTCGAAAGCCAAGCGATGGGCAAATGGAGGAGATAAAAGAGTACACGCGTCGCATGGGCTTTCGGCGGACAATGTCCATCTCTGAGCAGACAGCATTCGTCGGCGAATTCTTCCAACTCTCAGAGTGGGAGCTGTCCCGTCAACACGACCTGACATCAGCGGTGTCTGCAATGACGGTCTTCCCAGACGGACGACTGGCGATAGCACCCGAAGACGACGACGGACTCGTGGTCGTTCTGACGAATGGATCCAAAGAGCGCGTTCTTGATGGGGTAAATGTGAAGCACATCGCGGCTTTGGCGGATGGACAGTTCGTTATCATCGACCATGAAAATCGTCTTCGAGCTTTTTCTTCCGAGGGCAAAGAGAATCTTGACTTCCGGTACAGTCGTCCAGAAGACGTACCGGACGAGTGTGTGCCGGTCTGCCTCACCGAAGGGTACACTCCTGAGAACATTCTGGTTGCATTCAGCGGAGTACCAGCATGCTACGCCTACTCGGTTTCAGGAGGCGAGCCTCTCACCACATATTCAACGGGAACCCTCTGCCCACAGCATCTTGTTGTAACACGAAACGAAAAGCAAAAAATCGTTGCTGCAAATGCCGCGGAAATCATTGCGGTTGACATGTCAGGCAGTGTCATTTGGCGTATAGAAGAGAAGCAGGCGAGTTCCATTCGACCAGTCGTCACCAGTGACCACGTCTTAATCGCGTCTCTTCAACTACAGGGCGACGACGACGAGCAAGATAGGAAAGCGGTGATGCTGACGATAGATCGGTACACGATCGAGGGGGAGTTGGTTGACTCTCTCGTCCAAGATGAACGTGTATTCATCGACGATAACAACGACTCGACCAAGCTGCAGCTGATCATGTTGACTAAAACAAAAATGGCTGTCAGCGTTGGTAGGCACTGTATGATGTTCAGCGGTCCACAAACTCTGAGCGATATCGCCAAGGATATGTGAAGTATGCATTTACGCATTTACCCTCTTCCCCATCCCCGCCCTCTCCCCGCCCTTACAGGTGGAAAACGCCTGACGAAGAAATGTCTCTTACGATAACTGGACTTACAATCGACTCTAAGATACGAGACTAGACAAGAGAATGACTTTCGAAATGGACACTATTGGACTTACATGATGTAATCAATTGATACTTTTTGTGTTTGAAAATTTCACTAAATGCGACTTCAACTTATGTAGAACTCACTGTATTGCATTGAGAACGAGCAAAAAATACATGAATCTAGCTGTTTTACAAAAATTATCAAGGAGGAAAGTAATTTTCAGGACATCAAAACTTAAACTTGAGAATAAAAGTGAAAACAAAATGAGATGCAACTGACTTTTTCCACATTTTAAAACTTCTCTACATTAATTTGACAAACCATGATTACTAAGTCAAACAGGCATATGAAATGCATTGCATAGGAATAGCGAAGAGCTCAGTAATGCAATCTTTGATTTATGTTTATCAGAAATGTTCAACTCGAATGATATCCCAGTCATCTGTTTTAATTATCACTTCAAAAGGACGACTGATACAACATAATTTATCGGATCATGAGATAACATCTTCTGCTGAAAGGTTGATATTCGTACCTTTATACAGGTCTCTCTGCCATACACATCATCTCTTCACGTCTCATTCTCTACTCCTGTTTGATTGCGTTTTCCATCTTTATTTCTAATGTTCCTATGACTCGGATTTTCAACATATGGTTATTTCTGGGTAGTTCTCTTTGATTACGCCTGAGCTTATACTTATGACATGTATGAGCTCCGTGTGTTCTCACTAAGACATCCATTAAGACTCGATATGTTGACTTTTTTAAAAACTTTCCCTGGTGAATTTTAAGGTCAAAGTGATAGAAATTAATTATATGAACTTGAAAACAAAACGTTAGAGAAAGAAATGTGCAGCACTAATTGTGGATGATGTCCAATGTTCTTAAAAGTGAACACTAATCTGATGAATGTGCATTTGAATACAATGTACAGGAATTTAATTCCAAGTGTATCAGTAAGAAATGAACACTATTCATTCAGAAAATTAAGTGCTTAAAAATGAAGTTGATTCGACATTGTATCAAAAAATGGTAAAATATGTGGGTTTTTTTTTTCAAGATTGACATAAATGTACGGCGTTTGGGTTGCAAATGCACATCTATTTTCGCAAAATAGACAAGGTGTATTTTCTATTGAGAACTATTCACACTGCCAGTAAATGGAGGCTGGCGAGTCAAATTGTATACAGTGTACTTTCACTGTAATACATTCAGGACTTAATTATGAATGTGTCTTCGAAGTTATGGACATTAAAAATGTGCTGTGCGCAAACACAAAGTCTCATTATCATTGTTTTAAAATGTGCACTTAATCGAATTCTTAGTATGTGTCTGTGTGTGAGTGTGTGTTTGTGTGTGTGTGTGTGTGACTATAAATTATTTTGATTCAATGCTTTGATTTGATATACATTGTAGGAAACTGATGTACAACTGCATGTCTTTCTTCATTTGTTTATGCGGTGATTATTCAAGATATGTCAGTGATAACATATTATGTTGCTCCCATTTTCTCCTTGTACACGTAGGCTACTAAAACTAACAAAACGGGAAATATAGAGCAGTTATTGTGCACATATGGTGCATTTTACTAAGATAGCGGTAATTCATCATGAGTCTTTATAACGTGGTTTGTTAGTGCGCTCTTATTCAGTATTGCATGTAGGCCTACTGGGCAGCTTCAACGAGATAATCGAGTGCAGATACAAACATACAAACATTTGAAGGATTATATGTATGTTCACATGAATTGAAAGGAAAATTGTAAAAACATCGCATGGATCACCCTTAATATAGCAACTGCTCACTGGAGATGGACCTGCAAAGCTACGTACTTGCATATATAATGTAAACTATTCGAAGGTGGTTCACATAATGGGGGCGTTTGTAACAAAAAAGATTTCCGTTGATCGACAGCTTTCGTTATTACTGGCTGTCTGAACCAATGCTTGTTCCAATGGTTTTAATGAAGAAGATTTTCTCATGTTCTGACAGCTTACATTTTTCCTGAACATGAACGTTCTGGATGACATAACTGACATTTTTTAATCATTATTTTCTTCATGTCGCCCATCAATTTTAGATTGTGTGGACCAACAAAACCTGACTTCAAAATCACATAAACAGAAAAGATATCACGTGCATCAAGAGGAGACGCAAAAACGTCAAAGACAGGAATGTGTTGGTCAATGCATTATGAGAATACCATACATTTCGTTTGTTCTACATTGGGTGCAGTTGTAAGGTCCTTATTCTTTGTCAAACATCATTTTTGTGTAATGTCTTGTGGAATACAGGAAACACTATACACAATATACAGTATAATCACTGTGGATGACTTTATTTCGTCGTCCAGAGTGTAAGGAACAGAAAAAACCCTGAAGGATACACAGAATAATGATAACAAGGGTGTAACCCACAGATCAATGGGTGAAAGTTGTTGGTGTGTCTGTGTATCTGTCTGTCTGTGTGTGCATACGGTTTTTCCTGTCTAATCCTAACACGCACATGTGTCATGACGTTCTTTTTAATTCCACAGCAGAACAAAAGCTGACCTTGAAGCGGTGTTTGTACAGGCCTTGAGGTTCCTTCCTGTTGTCTGAACTATAGACAATTCTCGAACCTATGCAACAATCAGAATCTAAAATTGAGTTATTGTCTGCCGTGGGACGTATTGCTCATCCATTATTGTAACTTTGAGGTTTGCAAAAAACAAAACAAAACAAAAAAACAACCCAAAAAATGTTTACAATATTCCTAGGTCCAAGGTAGAAATATCGATAAACAACACTGGATTCTGCCATTGCTAAGATACAAAGTAAATGAAGTGTTGGCAGAAAATGCTATTGAAAGTATCAATATACTCCATAGCCTTGAACAGCGGTATCCTTTTTTGTTACATAAACCTATTCCTGCTGTTAAAAGCTATTAATATTTCACACATGCAGACCACAACAATTTCCACAACTACAGATACTTCCTGAGCTGTTGTTTTTGTTTCTGCAATAGCTTCCGTTGCTCCATGACGCAATGACCCACATGTGGCTTTCATAAGGCCTTGCAGCACCATTTCCAGCTACATTGAAAAATTCATACAAAAAGCCACTGTATCATTCCAGCACTTGAAAATGATAACATTCACAGTTTAAAAAGAGCCATTAAATCTTTTGTCTCTATTCTCCAGAGTGGCAGTTTATTCTCTACGATAAGAGAAATGACAATATCCTAGTCCATTCCTTCACAAGTCCATGAAATGCACACATAACAGACTCACCTTCATGACGGCTTGAAGGGATTATATATAGTATTGGTTGAGGTGGGTGTTCAGGTTTCATTTTTTTTGCGAGATACTTAAAAAACACTTTATAAAATGTTAAAGAGCTTACAATTCCAGGAGAAATTCTTCTTAGAATTATATGCTCTTTTTTTAATAATATGAGATTTGCTCATTATCTCAAAAAATCATCATCGAAAGAAGTTGGAAACCTGAAGACCCATCTCAAGTGAAACAGCACCATCCCTTTAACTTTGTGGGTAATGGTCATTCCCATGGTTCATTATACCAAAACTCACAAATTCTACATAATGCAATAATGTTCGTTGGTCTACAAATGCAAATGGGATTGATAATCTGAATATTTGTGGTCTTATGCTGAAAGTTCATTAGTCCCACAATGAAATAAGATTTGGACTTCTGAAACTTGCTTAATTTTCAAAGCAACAAACCTAGGGAATAACAAACCTTACTTTGTGTTTGGATGAACTAATCTTTTTTTTTTTTTTTTTCATACATGTATTTAGACTAACAAATCCTTGAAACAACAAACCTTATCTCATCTTAAATACTATTGAGCCTTTGGAATAATGAATCTTCAGAATAATGAACTGCAGCCAACTTTGCAATACACTGTCGACAGAAACAACTCTCATTGATAATACATGCACAATATTTAATCATGCAATAGCACATGGCAAAGAAATAGTTGACTATAAAAGAATATACAGTACAAACAGCTGCATGATCATAATGTGGGTAAATTGTGTTTTTTGTTGCATTTAAGGACAGTTCAGTATTTTGATACATTCAATCTGATACCCCTCTTTGCCAAGCCAAACAAAATAAGTGGACTGTACTGTAAAAAAGTAGAAACATCTGAACAACAACAACACTAATAACAAAGAGATAGGACGGATGGCAAGAAGAATATTAGAGGAGAAAGAAAAAGATGAGAGGATCAAAGGTTGAGTAAACAATGTTTCAGCATACAGTTGTAGGCTGACAGAGATGTCTAGTAAACTGAAAGGGGAATGAAGCCCCAAAACAAAAAGTGATTGAGTGAATGCAGCAATATGTAATAATAGAATACAGCAGTGAAAGTTTAAGGAAAATCGGACGATCTGTCCAAATGTTATGAATTTTTGAATTGGCGACGAGATTGCTGGATAAGAAGATTACTACAGATCATGAAATCACATGTGCACTATGATATAAAGAAAATTCAACATATTGTATTTTCACTTTTCTAGCATAATGAAAGAGCACAATTCAGAAAGCAGGGGAACAATATGACACTTGACATTATTATGTCAGTAAAAAGTCTAGGAATTGTGTACTTTTCAAATGAAATGATATTTTGTGGAACTTTCTTTAGATTTTCTTTATATAGTAATGTATAATTATATGACATCATGATCTGTAGTAGTCTTCTGATCCAGCAATCTTGTCACCAAACTTTACAAAATTCATTATAACTCTCGAACAGATTGTCAGAGTTTTCTACTAATATTGCTGCATTCACTCAATCCATAAGCCTATGTATTTTTGGGTATCATTTCCCTTTAACTGAATGTCATCAGTACCACAATACACTTCCCATGATGAGTTGCTCCATGTGTTATTTGCACCACCATCATACTCAGTGCAATGAGTTGCTCATCTCAGTTCTGTGGCAAATAAGGAGTGTTAGTACCACTGTTCTGTGAGACACATTTCTACTCAGTAAATGTGATATTTTACACTCATTTTGATCTATGTTTTAATTATATCTTGATACTTTTTAAGGTTTGGTTGTGTGGAGGTTAAGTTTGCGATCATTAAACAAAATTGTTCATAAAAGTTACATCTTCTATACTTTTACCCACTCTTTATGGGCTGGCACTATAGAGTAACAAAGCTATGAGATCACAGTCTTTTGTTATTGCTTGGGTTGGAACAAGATGTGAGCATGGTTAGCAACAATAATGTTTAGATATTCAGGCTAGGTGAGGTTGTTAACCCGTTGAGGACGGTTTGATTTTGCTACAACACACATTTCCCATAGACGCTTGCCCGAGTATACTCGGGTCTCGTCCTCAATGGGTTAAAGAACCAGTTTCCAAGGTGATAAATGACTATGCCATCACACGTTGGTAGGCCTGCTCTATAGATTAGTCAGCAGCTGGCAGTGAGTCAAGTGAGCTTCACAATACTTTTGATGTCAACGTGGTAAATTTTTTCCCTCCTCTCAAACATAAACACCTGTGACAAATCGAAGAGACAGAATCCCAAACAAACATTAACCCTTTACGAGTGCCAGGGACTTTGGAATGTGTGCAATACTTTGAGGTTTTCTGTGCCAATTGGTACTCAAAGCACATACAGGGTTAACCCGTTGAGGACGAGTCCCAAGAATACTCGGGCAAGTGTCTATGGGAAATGTGAGTTGTAGCAAAATCAAACCGTCCTCAATGGGTTAATCACTCTGATGGTCAGCATTACTGTGAATGTGAAAATCTTCGCGATGTTAAAATTTTCGCGCATTTCGCGCTACCAGAAACTAGCGCGAAAATAAAAGCACATGAATATTTTTGCTTGCCACATGTTCCAGTAGTTGATGTCCATGGAATTACAATGAAACTCTTCTTACCCAGCTGAGCGCGGAAAATTAGTCGAGCGAAAATATCCACTTTTACAGTATTAAACTTTGTTGGCCTAATAAACTGTAATTCCAGGTAAATCTTCTTGCAAATATAAAGGGTGATTTTTGCATTACCAGTGGTAATCTTGATATACCATTGTGTCATAATCATTGTAGTGATGCTGTGGTCTTGTGCTATTTCAGTATAATAAACTCAATCACAAAATCTTCAGGGTAACATTCCCCTTACTATCAGTTTACCTAAAAGAGGACATATTATGAGTGTCTATATCCTCCTGTTACTTTACTTGAAAAATATACATTTTCTGTGCATTTGTCTTACATAATATCTGCAAATAGCTGTCCATATTTCAGTCAGATTTTTATTTCCCTTGTGAACAACCACTTGCACATTTTACCTGTCACCATTCTTTTGCATTTCTTTTTGGCAATTATCTTGAAAACATTTCACCGCTGCTTCCTCTGTTCTCCACATATGATAATCAAAGCAAGATGTTTTTTTCATCACATCCATGTAAGTAAGCTTTTCATTAAATAGTGCTTCATAACCCTGAAGATTAATGACAGACAAGTCAGTTCAGTTGCTTCTTTAGTTATCGATATTGCATGTCATAATTCTGCAGCTAGATGTCTGTCCCCCTTACAAACACCTGTGATAATGAGGGCGTCGGACCAGAGGACACGCCCAAGGAGATGCCACGCCCGTTTCCAGGCCCCCGTCTTGGCCGCCATACAGTCATAGACAGGATTCTCGCTTGCCTCTCCTGTCTCATCAACATCACCATCACCATGCTGATGAGCAGGGGAGTGTGTTCCCGGCTGCAGTCCTTGATTTATCCTGATCTGGGCTGTATATTGTGATAAGCCCTCGGACAGGATGCCGCAGACGAGTGGCTGGCTTGAGTGAAATTCACTTCTCGCATCCTCACCTGGCAATTCAAGGAGAGGTCAGAAGTGAGAACACATGGAGAGAATCTACCGAGACACAATGCTACATGGATTGAAAACATCTACAAGTTTACTTCTGAATATGAACACACATACGCATGCTTCTTCATAATTAACTCAAAATGGTTTGATGAAAATTTGGCTATAATGAGATCTTCAGCTATCGATATTTAGACAAAGTGAATCGTAAATGAGGCTGAGCCACAGTGAGCAAGCGCCTGCCCTGCAACAGCAGCCCTTTACTTTGTACATGTACATGGACCGTGCATGCATTGTGTGTGGCAGCAGTGCACCTGATAGCCAGTTGGCTATTAATTGCTCCAATGCTGCTGAAGTGTTGTTTTATTATTATTATTATTATTATTATTATTATTATTATTATTATTATTATTATTATTATTATCATCATCATCATCATCATCATCATCATCATCATCATCATCATTATCATTATTATTATTATTATCATAATTATTATTATTATTATTATTACTATTAATATTGTTATTATTTATTCGGCAATTCAATATACAATACAAGCTGACATAAAATACAAACAGAAAATCGTATTACATGATATAAAAATTGTCAAAACATTATCATGATTATCATGATTTTTTTTACCTAATTTACTTTGAGAATTCATGACGTAGGATATAAATCAAATATGCCATGCACTTTTTGAGGTACATTGTACCACCTGAAATTATGGATTCTTCAGTGACTGGCATAGTTACTATTTTCTGTGGGTCTGCACCCTTCAGAAAAAAGTGCAATGCCAGTCACCTTAGAATCTATAATTTCAACTGGAACCTCTCTGTGCATGGTATATTTGCTTACTGTTTACAGGCACTACCAGGATGGATGCATCATCAAAATTTGACATGTTCATGCCTTTGATAAAATAACAGCCACTGCCTAATACCACAGATGTGAAGAGTTTTCTCAAAGAGCAATACAAGGATGTGGTAGTGTAACATAACACTAAAACTCAGCAAAGCAATTACTCATTAGGAATACATATCATATTCCAGGCGAAAACTGTGTGAGAATGATGATGCATTTTCTGTAACAAGCCATTTCCTATCTTAAAGGAAACCAACAAAACAAAGATGCAGCACGAGACTGAGGACGTTTTCAGGAATCGCACAGGTTCGTTTCTTATTTCATTTCTCAAAGAGCAATACAAGGATGTGGTAGTTTAAAGATGACACTAAAACTCGCCAAAACAAGTACTTGTTAAGAATAAATATCCTATTCTTGGCTAAAACTGTGTGAGAATGACGATGCATTTTCTGTAACAAGCCATTTCATATCTCAAAGGAAACCAACAAAACAAAGATGCAGCAAGAGACTGAGGACGTTTTCAGGAATCGTCAAAGGTTTGTTTCTTATTTCATCGCGCTCCACACTGTGTACTTATGACAGCTTACCAAATTAATAGGCTGCAATGAGAAGTATCACATGTGTCAAGACAAGCAGTTTTAACCCTCTGTGTACCATATCTCATTCTTGTCCATAGATTTGTGTATGAAATTGGTGCACATTTGACCCCTTGGCAGAGAAAGGTTTAAGGCAGCAGCTTACTTGTTTTCTAAAGGAAATGACCCGGATAAGATAGCAATCACTCTTCAGGTATGCTATTGTTTATCTGAAAGGTGACTAAGACCAAGGTTTACTACAACCGGTAGGAGTGAGGTATCAAAAATATTGTGACAACCCAGCACACAAGGACAAGGAACATCAACACTACACTTGCTTCATCCTCAGTTGTTGTTAATGTTGTTTAATTGGTGCATTTGTATCTTATCATTTTATCACATGAGAATCTGCAGTTGTTCCGGTACCTAAAATGTAAGGATATCCAGCAAGTGTGCATGATTTTAAGATATACTTCCTTTGCAGATTGCATCACTTCATTTCCAGCCAAGAACACTATAACAAAATCTAATTTGCACAAGAGAGATAAATTCCTCTGTGTATGTGTGTGTGTGTGTGTGCACGCGTGCACATGTATGGGAGCAGGTTGTCTAATTAACGTTTGCTCATCATCATTAGATGAAATCAACTCAGCTGCCTGCAACATATGCATTTAAAGTACTTGAGATGTGGAGCTACACAGGAAATATCTAACGGATGGAGATTTTAACGTTCGATAACCTATGATACAGACAAAGTCTGTCTCATGAATGAAGTGATAATACTCTAGTTTGGTCATCAAATGAATTTAAAACTCACCACAAAAATGCCTTGCGATGATTTCCTCAATGTGACCTCTGCCAGGAAGTACCTTCCCATCATGCAATGCCCCACGTAGTCTTGCCATGCATGCTGTGAATCTCTCTTTCACACCAATCAGCAGTGGTTCTGACGGTCCACACACAACAGCAGTCTGATTACAGAGGGAGTAAGAGAGTCATAGGGCACTCATCACTAGCCAAATCAAACCAAGTGGCACAATGTGCATTCCAACAATAACTGGCCAACCTTACCTTAATAGCTTAGCTTCTTAACATTATATATCCCTCAAGTCTTGTATATTTTCATATTAAAAATTGCATCAATAAAATCATATTTTGTAATTCACTTGGAACTGCAGTCATGCATTTCATTGTGAAAGTTCCAATGCATTTTATTGCCTTTTTGAAAGTTGAACAGGTTTTTCTTGTCACATGAAATACAAAAGGGTACACAGAGCAGGTATAGATTGTATCCAGAATCAGAAATCATGCAGAAGATATATTAACCTCCACTATGATGAAGTTCTCTCCAAAAAAATGGTTCTCAAAACTTCCTACTTTTCACTTGAGTAGATTTACTTATTCTCACCATCAATCCACCGAGAGTTGTCAGTTTGATGAGGTGTTTGATCCTTGGATTACTTGATCTCCAAATCTGTCTGCCATTATACCCTGGCATCCAGTAGGACACCTTCAGAGATCTGCAGACATCACCCTGGGAAAACACAACATCAAGATAACACTGCAACCATGGAGTCTACTGAACTTTGAGATGGATGTGCAAATGTTTCTATTGCAAGCTGCGGTCACACTGACAAAACTTCTTGAAGTTCTCAAAGTAAGTTCTCGAAGTTTGGTCGTCATGACTTCTTGGCATAGTTTGTTAATCTGTGAAATCTTCAGGGAGAGCTTAGAGAAATGTACAGTGTATGAACAAAGTATATCACGGATCTCTCACATCAGGAAAACAGCAGTACAAATTCAAAAGGTTTGTACAGTGTAAACCTTACAGTCTATTTTCTGATTCTGTGTGCTACATGGAGTACTAGTCTACCTGCATCAATCTTGTTTTCATATAACATTCCAAACTTCTTGTATTTCAAAATGAGGGCTAGATAAACTCTAAGTTAAAACTTGACATGCACGCAAAGAGTTCCTTTGATATCATTTTGACAGATCATATCAAAATATTTTTGTTTTGTGATTATCACCAAGTCTGTGGGTGGGGTGGGGTGAAGGGATGGAGGTGGGGTGCACTCATTACCTGTAAAGCATCAGTGACGTAGGTGAGAACTGTGGACTTGCAGACAGCGGCTAGCATCAGTAGGACTGTATAGGGAACTTGCTGTAAAACAAGCCTTTGCTGGAGACGACCATCGTCAAGAAACGAAGCATCCACAGACCCTCGTACAATGAGCACGTCCACACCAAGCTGCAGCAAATAGAGTTATCAAATTTTCAACAAATATGTCAGCATGAAATTAATCTTTCATATATCAAGTTATTTTTTCTGTTACCCCCCTCCACCCCCCCCCCCCCCACGAAAAAAAAAAGAGAGAAAAATACACCAAAATCTTGGTTTGCACATTTTCACCTGTTTGAATTACCAGTACATCACTGCATTTTGTTGTCAAGTCATTAAGAAATAATATATCTGATTTACTGGAAATAGCTTTCCTTTAATCTGCAATACCCCCCTTCTGCACATAAAAAGAAAGTGTGATCAAAGTTGTCAAAATATGTCAAAATATGGAAAAACTTCTACAAGGCATATCTTCACTGCACCTTGTCAAGACAACTGAAGATGTTTTCTGCCCACAGCAATTCTTCCGAGTCATTTCTCAAATGTGCATTTGTCGAGACAGTTGTAGTCTTGAGACTCTTCTTGAATCCACGGTGTCGATAGGCGGCCGAAATATCACCATTGACAAGCTGGAGGAAAAAACAGAAAAACATTCAAACATACATCATCAAACACCAATCATGCATTCTCACACATAAATCTGCAAAGCGATCATCATTCTTGGTGTGCATGTTGCTCACTTTTGACAAAATGTTCATATTTACATGAAGCAGAGTAATTATTTCATGAAAGCACTGACAAGCAGCATGACAAAGTTGTTCAAGCCAACAGTTACTGGAAAGATTGGAGTTACTGGAAAGATAGGAGGTTGATGACTTCTATTAATTTTACCTAAGTAAAAGACAACTGTTGGCTGACAGAATAGCACCGACTCAATACATTAACCTTTTAGTGGACATTGATTTCCATATTTACAAGCAAATCATCCACAGTTAATTTATGTATTACCATCAATGTTACATCATAGATACCAACTGCTCCCTACCCCCTACAATATCTGTTACGTTGCGGTTGAAGTTTAGGTCCATCAGTGGAGCATCGATGGAGCAGAGATACAGATCTACCATAACTCAAAGCCTTACCAAAGCCTGTAGGTTCTTTCCTGCCAGGGACTGCAACTTTTGTATCTGGTCTTCACATAACGGCAGGACCAGGCCATCTACAATGCTAGAAGCCGAGGATGGGGGACCAACCAGCGTCTGAATGTGTACACTGTCACCATCAAACTCACCTCTGTTCAACAAATAGAAACAACAGTACACAAGTGGTATTTCTAATACATAGTGTAACACTCAAAGTCCACAACTATCCTCACTGATTTTGTTCTCTTAAAATGGTAATGTTACTATGAAATGTGCCGTGTCGAAAAAATATTTCTCTGTAATGATGCAGCATTTTGATGGACACCTACAGGGTGCATAAGTTTGCAGGGTTTCATCATGTAAGATTTGTTCTTTTTAAGTCTCTTTAGGGTCCATGACATTAATGTGTCCTCCCTTCATCTAGCCAAATGTCTTATTTACAAGTATGGTAAGGACTGGCTAGTCACTTTGTTTAATCAAACTTGCATTATATCGGGGTTTGCAAAACAATGAAATACAAAGAAACTTTGGGGAAAAGAAAAATTACTTCGAGGTGTGAATTTTCTTCGATTTGTCTCCCTCTAAAAATGAAATTTGAAAGAACATAACTGCTGATCTGTAGTTTAACATTTGAAGAAAAATTCACGCCTCAACCTTCACTCCTCGGATTAATATTCTCTTGCTCTCAAAAATTACTTTGTTGTTTAATAAGAGATTTTGACATATCAGTATTCTTTACAACAAGAGCCCATCACATTACATAAAGCCACTAAGTCCAAAGGATTTACTATTGATTGTGAGAAGATATTGATATCCATCATAACCTGATAGCCAACAGTGAAATGACAAATAAATGAAATACTCAGGATTCACAAGCAATAATTTGCTGGTTGTAGTGACTTGTATATCAAGTGCATCTAACATACACTGACAAACATACCTGAAAAATTGAGGATCTACTGACAATTGCTTGTGGCAAACCTCCAAGGCTAGCTTCATCTCTACTTCAGCACCATGTGAGAGACCATGACTGTCAAGATAATGTCAAAATACATACTCATTTTTTACAAAATATAAACATACATTCTAAGATGTCAGGTAATATCTGTAGTACAAGTAGGTGAGAAAGATTGAATATTGTTCATTTGCATCAATGACACCACTATGCCATGAGAAACACCAGTAAGCAACTATAAGCTGAAATGAGGAAGGTATGTAAAATGATTAAGTGTATCAGTGTACTTCTTCTGTGAGGCATTTATTATGGATACATATTGTATTGGCAATTCATTGTTCTGTGGAGGAAGATTGAAATAAAGGAGAGTTCCACGAGGTGGATGAACCGGTCATACACCTTGTTTAAGAAGCTGGGTTATTTGTGGTTATAATGGTCTTGTTTTAGTCCAGTTTAACCTCCATAATACATTTATGAGATGTGTAAAGTACTCTGCCAATTACTATGCCAGTGGAAGTCTATTGCGTGAGGTAATTATTAGAAAACAGTGATATAAAGCTGTAGATATAGTTTTGGAGGCTGAAGTGATAGGTGTTGACGTCATGAAAGTAAAGTAACACATATAAAGTGAATTGCATTTAATCATTCAAAACTCTTAGAAAGAGAGGTGTGAAAGAATCAAGTATCTATGCAATTTTTGCAAGATTCAGGATAGTTTTGATTTGATTGGATAATGCCCAGTCTCTAGATTTCTGGCACTGCAAGTAAAAAGCCCATCTGCAATATAAGTGAAACTGTAACTTTTATCTTGCGAAAATCTACAACCGCAACCCATGAGTAAGACATAACTTATTGAATGGGGCTACTGTAAAAAATGATATATTCGCAGCATGAATTTTTCGCGAATTGGAGCCGACGGCCTTTTTTGCGGCATGAAATTTTCGCGAACTGCCACTGGCATTCAATGCATGTAGTGTAGACAAGAACTTTCGCGTGCATTTTAATTTCGCGAATCTTGGCACTTGCGAAATTAAAATGCACGCGAAAATTCCTCGTTTTACAGTATATCAGAAATCCTACGTCTCTCCTCTCTATGATTCTTTACAAGATAGTAACATGATTTATTAATTTACCAGTAGAGCTTACCTGAGCTCTTGCAAAGATGATACACCAATTTGTCCCACTTCCTCAATGCTCCGCATACTTCTATGCCTGCCATCCATGATGTCATGGTCTATTCTTTGTTGATTCACTCCTCCTCTTGCCTGCAACTTGTGTAGAGATTCAGCACTCACTCTCCTCTCGGCCATCACCTGCTTATCTGTCTCAGGAATCGAACCATTGTCATCGGCCAGGAGGTGTCTACTGAGGATCCGCCCATGGCTTCTGGAGGCTCGGACTTTCGGTGCATCTTGAGGTTTGCTTAGCGAGGACATCTTCGTGCCAAGAGACAGAAATGCACTGTCCATATTACTGGTTTTAACATTGCTACTCTTTGTCTTTTTATTCACCTCTCGCCCTGCTGCGGGAGGAGAGTGAAGTGACGAGGTACAGGAATATCTTGTGGGCCTTTTAGTGATGGAATGTAATTCATTGAGCATCGCAGATAACTGACGGAGCTGGTTCTTTGGCTTTCCAGAGGCTGTCCCACTCTGGGATGTCGCTACACCATTTACACTCACACAGCCTGGTTTTCCATCATGAAGACACTCCCTTTTATCAGTGTTGCTACCATAGTTATCTGCACCAAAAGTGTCATCTCCTCCTAATAACGGCAGTCCAGGGTTTCCACCTCTTGATGGGGAACTGACAGTTACTCCTTCTTCGCTTGTCTCCTTGTGGTCCTGCCCGGGCTTGAGGGAAAGGTGTGCTATTTCACTAAGGTTCTTATCAGTAGCGTGGTGTAACTCAGCATCACTTTCACCAATAGTTTGCATTCTTAAAGGATTCGCGGCTGCAGCAACAACTGAACTCGATTGCGTTCCTCCGGCCAGCTCCTTACACTTGGACTGCATACCATCAACATCATCATCCTCATGTCTGGTAGTGCTAGTGTCTGAGGATCCCTGAGCTTTGATGCAGAACAAATCATCCTTTTGCCAGTGCTGGTACCCTCCTGACAGAGACTTTTCTCCACCAGAGTTGTCATCATCATCAGTCTCAAAGAACCAGCTGACATCCTCATCAACACTCTTTTCCACTACATCGTCACCTCTCGATGAATGTGAAGTCACTGGTGCCACTCTCCATCCCAAAGAATCGCCTTCCGGCACATTGATGCCATTCAATGTCATGGAGTTTGACAAATGATCAGGATTACAATTGTTGCTATTGTAATTGGGGTTGCCTGGGTTAAAGTTGATATCACATGGTCTCCTGGGTACACTGAAATTCCTGGTTCTTCCCTCACCACCAACTTTTCTCTGTGCTAGATGCTCACTACTGCCTACAGAATGAGTAAAACTGGTATGAGTGGTCCTTCTGCTTTTTCGGAAAAATTCTGCATCAGGTTGAAGAGAGGAAAAGTGCAAAGGAATGGCATTCTTGTCTGCAATCTTCAAGCATTCTGCGATGAAAACATCTCCATACTTGATAACTTCACCGATGGGTACTCCCTGTGGTAATGAGAAATAAAGTCACACATTTAAACAATCATGCTCTAAACACACACACTGCGTGATCAATCTGAAAATCTATCTAAACTAACATCAAACATTTCTTCATCTTCTGTTCTACTTGGGCAGTGAAGTACCAGGGTCTTTTTTTTTTGGGGGGGGGGAATGGGTGAGCAGAGGACATAAGAAATGAGAGGGGAATGTAATATGTTTGATAAATGTCTAGAGCTAGATTATAATATTTTGGGCCAACAAACATTTGACATAGTTGATATCTAAATCTAAATTTTGTCACCCAAATCTAATAGTACACATTGGCATGTGAGAACACAAAGTGCTACCAGGGCCCTGCACGCAAAGGTACAAAAAAATTACCCTGTCAAGCAGGATCTGAACTTGTCCAGCCCACAGGCCAGCAAGAGTGACCAATGTAGAGCAGCCAGATCCATGGACCTTGTGTTGAGATGAGCAGGTCTCTCTGACCAACTGACCAACAGGGTGCTGCAACAAAATATGGAGAAGAAAAATATAACAGACAGAAATGATAGCACAAATGTAAAGACATGTCATAGGGCAATGAAAATTCAATTAGTATATCACTGATCAGTGAAGTAATGACATGTTGTCAAATTTTGAGTAGCAAAAATAGAAAGGAATTAAAGGAACAATGATTTAATTCAATAGTCAAAAATTACAAAAAGCAACAAAGGTGGGGGTTCTACTTGTATATTCTTCACATCTATTTGACTGTTGATTGCTTTAACATGCAATAATTCAGGGAAACCTGTAAAGGGTCTAACATTATAATTTTTGAGGGATTATACTCTCATATCAAAGGAATTTCGAAAGTATCGTAATTTCTTTCTTTTTATTTGAATCCCCACTTTGTCTATAGAATAACTGTAACATTTACTTACTTCAATATCCAGAGTTTGCAGCAATTCATTTGTAGTACTGATGAGGTTGCCTTCACTACTGTCTCCATCAAGCACACATTTGATACTGGAATAAAAATAATTTAAACCTTTATTTGCATAGTGAAGAGAGAATAACAAATACATCTTGAATGTTCTCTACCGTAATACCCTAAAAAACAAACAAAGCAAACAAACAAATTCTGACCTAATTCCTTTTTTTTAATAGCTGTTTTAAGAACATCTATCACCATATCCATTTTCCTTTAACGTAGCAATAAAATCAGAAATTATTATTTTTTTTCTGCAGTGCACTTTTGAGGAAGAATGTACCCCCTAGTTATCTATGAGGTTAAAACTGTCACAAAGGATTCACTTATCCATACCTTTTGGCAGGTCCAAGGAAGGATCTTACTGAAGAACCTGGATTGAAGGTAAAAATTATATGATTAGATTCAAATCCATCCTAATCGAACAAGATTTATCAATATCAAGTGAAGATTACAGAGCAGAGTTTGATATGATGTAATGGTTTACTGTTAAACCGATTTATCTAGCTGCCGACGCCTATACACTTATAATCTGTAAATGTCAGAAACATATTTTCATTAACATACCAGTAGTATGACACTAACTTTATTTCGGGTGACTCCTTGACAGTGTTTCACCTGATCATTATGTAATGAAAACATTCAAAACAGTTTGATAACAAAGTTTCATAATTTCATATGGCTTAAAGACTACAGGTTTAGAATTAGAACAAGTTTTCCCAGCATATTTCAAAGTGATAAATCCAGTACAATGTGTGGGCTTGGATTCAGAATAATTGTAAATGACAACAAACTGTGTGTACTACGGGATCCTAACCTAAATTTCAGTAACTGGTTTATAGTAATATTACCTATAACCTGCAACGCTTGAAGACCAGAATGTCCTGTAGTGGAGTTACATGCATGCAAAGCATTTACATTCATTTTCTGTGTTGAAATGATACAAACGAGAGAATAAGGTGAACAAAATGAGAATTACAAATATGGTGGCAAAAAACTTTTCAAATATTGCAATAATCTGTAAAGCATAACGGTTGAATACTGACACAGCTGGAATAATTTTCCTGGTATCGCATCACAATTTACATTTTTACACCACTGCTACACAAACTCACTTTTGTGTAGCAGTTCTTTTTTTCCATACAAGTGCACAGGATACTATTTGAAATATTGTTAATCAGCTGAAAATGCTTATAAAGTTTGAGTTTGAAAATTATTCCTGATATAATAAATAATAACAATAATAATTAGACAAATTTGTATAGCGCAGCTACTATGTAAATATACTCTACTGCGCTGTGACGTAACAGAGCTCCTGTCACTGATTAGACACACGAAGAATATTATATTGGTGTACCACATGGGACAAACAATATTATCATTATCATTATCATTTATTTATTTATTTGGCCATATGATTACAAATATAAAACATATGATTGAGATGTAAAGGAGTGACACATGGGTCAGGGCTCACAAAAGTACCTAATTCTTTCCAAATTCTATCAGGGAGGTGGAAAGACATTGTCACTTCCCAGCACATAATAAAGATGGCAATAGATGAATCATTATTGTCAGTATAAACCAAAAAATAAGATATCATTTGAATACAACAATCCTGCCAATTGTAAGTACAGTAGCCTGACTAGTAACCGCTCACTTTGATACTTTATTGTGAATAACTTTACCAAATTATATCCTTCCCGATCCAATCCTGTGAAATGTGGTTGGCGATATTGCTCTTTCTTATGTGTATTACGATCATCTGCTCACGAAGTCCTATAACGGAATAAACGCGCGATACCTTCGTCGTTACATCCTGTACTAGTAGCCGCTCACCCCTGACTAGTAGCCGCTCACTATAATACATGGCGCGCGCGCCGCACATTACAAGGCTCTGAATGATGCTAAGTCCCTTTCTGAATGATGCTTACTAGCAAAGGGCAAGTCTGCCAACACGTGTGCCGAGGCTGAGATAAACATAAATTTTTGGCAGCATACGGTGTGGTGGATATTCTATATAATTGTATTCAATTTCCATGTCCGAATTCGAACAATCTAATATCACATTAATGTTCGGTTTGTTGTTGTTCACTTTCTTTATTGTTGAAGTATGCTGCATTGGACATGGGATTGTATTGTGTCGTTATTATCATTATGTGGAAGACGGGTCTGCTTATTTATAGTTGCGAAAATAGAATTTTATAGATGGGAATCCCGTTATAACGAGATCGCGTCGGTTCCGGGTGATTTTGCTCGTCATAATAATCCGGATTCTCGTTGTATCCTAACGCTTGTGGAATTTATACTTTATATATAAATGCTCTATTAAAATTGGGCTATCTGCATTTTATTACATGTATGACGACGTCATATTGATGAACAGAAAAACAAGAAATGGGACAGGAAAATGAGAGAGCATTCTCGCGATGATTACTATTTTTGTTCTAGACACATGTTATCAAATATTTCAGATTTGACAAATCATATAATCATATCGTATATGGGGCCTTCCTTTTGTTAGCCCCATGCTGATCAAGCTGCACATCTGAGAAGAGAGAGAGAGATGAAGCAAAATTTATGCAACTACAGGTAAATAGTATCGCGCTATCAACGCTGCGTTTAGCGCAACTCGCGTGGATGAAAGCTGCGAGTAAAATCCGAATGTATCCTTCATTCTATGACAAATTACTGATATATCCCACGTGTACTATGGTGAAAGTTTACACCACAATTTACACTCTCATCTTTTATTTCTTCCAGGGAAACAGCTTCTCGGTTGTGATGCATGAGGTTGAATGCGTGCCTTGCGTGAATGTTTTACCCGATGACTTTGATGGGTCAATGCCGTTTTATAAGAAAACGAAAACCACGTATAGATACCGGCTAACTGTGGATTGCAAAATCGAGTGAAATAGTACTTGTATTTCGATAGGCTATATATAGTTGACTTAATTAAAATTTTATCATACGATCCCATCGTATTTTAATTTTGACATTTAATTCAATTGTTGAAGCGCTTTGTGTCTGTTTAGAAAAAGCGCTATATAAATATTGGTTATTATTATTATTAATTCATCTTATCAAAGTTACGTAAATGGGTATCTAACTGAGCGGCCAATGTTTGCGAAAGCATGCAGCGAATAATGGCAGATTCTAACTTTCGTCAGGGCTCGGTAAGGTTGCGATCAAACTCAAGAACAGTTTTAATTTTAACAAGCAGTTCTTTCTGTCGCAAAGGATTTTTGAACATGTTCAAAGCTCCCAAAACATACAATTCGCTGTGTTCGCCGCTCACAGATATTCCCGTTACGTATATCTTTGGAAACATTTAGGATAGTTCATACGTAAACATTATACTGTATATATACACCATATATTTTTCTTGTTTAAGCCATTAGATAACGTTAATTCGAATTGTAGCGTTTGTGATGACATTTCGGCATAAATAGCGAAGGCTATAGCTTCTACATATTCCGATGCTGTTCCATCACGGCCCTCGGAAAGAGACTTTATGAACTTGTAGCGCCGTTATCACCTTGATTGCTTCTGTTTGGCACTGGCATAAGTATATTAGTCTGTTTGCACGAAACGATAGTTCAAATAATTACGGAGAATTAACCTTTTCTGGTTTTGAAATAAAGCGTGATTTTGCCCATTGTTAAGTTCGGCTTAAAAGAGAATAAGTTGTCGTTGTATAAAAATCCGCACAAATTCTCTTTGCTTTTCTCCGTTTTTAGGCCCGAAAATTATCTCGCAATAGCCGGAACTCCAAATCTCCATTTAGGCTAACATGCAAATTTATTTGGGACCGGACGATTTATCTCGTTATAAACGGATTCTCGTTGTATCCGATCTCGTTAGAACAGGATTCCCCTGTATACAAGTTATGAAATAGCTGAAATGAATGATTCGTGAGGTCTTTGATGTATAGCGATCAATTATTAAAACATCTAAAACGCAGAATACATCCATTGCAAATAAATTTACGTGCATTATACCAGTGCCCTCCGCTGTTTTATTCTAATATTCCTTTTCTTTTTTCTTTTTCTTTTCTTGCTTTCTGTTTCTTCCATTTTTTTTTCTAGGATCATTTCAAGTTGTACAAACGTGGCAAACAAGGAACTTTCCAAAAGAAATCCATTCAATTATATGTAATGTCAATGTCTCACAACTTTTTCAACAAAGCTTTCGTTATAAACATCATTATAATCACCCATCCATTAAAAGCCTAGACGGCGTGCTCTGTCAATGTCTGTAGGCCTACAGATAGATTTCAGAACTGGCATAAATTGGTTTTAGGCTCAAAACTTTC
Source organism: Diadema antillarum (assembly GCF_040938485.1). Taxonomy (NCBI): domain Eukaryota; kingdom Metazoa; phylum Echinodermata; class Echinoidea; order Diadematoida; family Diadematidae; genus Diadema; species Diadema antillarum. Next base: position 3,378,036 of record NW_027271380.1, read on the forward strand.
CATAAAACAAAAGGCTTATCGGTATACATCATTCTACGAAATACAGAAACATATAGCTTGAAAACAATAAATTTAACATTTATACCAAAGTGTGGACTTAGATACCACCCGTTTCAAGGTCACATAACTTAAACTGTCAAAATCAGGGTGTTAAAATTCTTACACCAACATGGTGTAAACATAATTATCTTAACACCGTTGATAACGCCAGGATTCACTCAAATCGGTCACCATAGATAAAACGTAATGTTTAAATTAACCTCTAAATACCAAAGTGTGATTGCCTGGATGTCATGGAGTCAAACCACGCCCGTAACCAGGCTTTTTTTTTCCCTATGGAGGCGGGGGGGGGGGGGGGGGGGGGGTGCGTAATTAAGAAAAGAAAACTGACTTTTCATGCATGCAAAAATTATTGTTTCGTTAGCGCCGACAATCTCGCTCAGCGGGAGGAGGAGGAGGAGGAGGTGGGGGGGGGGGGGGTTGCCTCATACCTTTGTGATCACACATTGATATAATCTCTTGTTGATCATTGCATCCCAATTTCCATGGAATTAATTATAAGTATATGAAAAAGGACTATAGAAGTATACATATTTATACAGTTCACCACACAAGCTTTTAATTCTATATATATAATATTGAATGGAAAGTCCCCCAGACATTCTGGTCAATTTAGGGAATGCTGAAAAAGAATAAAAACATACCAGTTATGAGCACTTCGAAAAATGTTATTATAAAAAAAGTATCTGCAAACATTTCATAAACAGGCAAATCTACAGCAAGGCTGGCGATCTTTTCAAACATTGTATACCTTCAAACATGTAATTCTTATAATGATAATAAATCTTACGAATGCAAGAGTATGTTTGTGCTTAAAATTTCGGTCATATTAGTAATTTTCGTTAAATATGTCTGAAATAAAGATGCATAAAAACAAACTTCAGTGGTATAACTATATATATATATATGTATATGGGTTTTTTGTATATATACAGCAAAAATATTATATGGGATATAGTCATAACAGCAATATCACTTTTGAGTCCTGTAAATATCTGTATTTCGCAGCCGCTCGCTCATACGTATTATTTGTTTTATAATGTCGACGCACATATTTCTTCTGAGAAAAGAAAAAGTCAATATAATCTACACACACCTCAACACTATTTTGAATATACAGTTATTCAAAATATCATTTTGAAAATTCCATTTAAACACAATATGAACAAGATCATTTTTTTTTCACTGGTACGCAAGGTTATCCAAAAGGAAGAAGGGAAGAGAGAGAGACTGCGATCATGCTCCCCTTTCAGTTCAGCAGAAAGGACACCGATACATGTATTTTGATATGTCTTCTTCAACCTTATTGTAAGTTCACTGCATTCCAAGTGCAACCATGTGTCGCAAAAATCACAAGAAACCCATTGATCTTCACGGCTTCTTCTTTCCTGCATGCTGGACATACATATCTAACATCATCTGATTCAATTCCTTCCTTTTTGTTCCTCTTTTTTTTTTCTTTTCTTCTACGCTATTCTTCTTCGTAGAGTCATCTTCTTTGTTTTCTTCTCTCTAGTTTTACATTTCTTCTTCCAAGCTCACTTTTCTCTCTTTTTTTTTGCACTCAGATTCTTCCAACTTCATTTCTTCTTTCTGTTTTATTTCTTCTAATATAGGGTTCATTTCTTCTATCCTCATCACAATCCCATCTCTGTGATCTTTCTTTTTCCTGTACCCAACTTCATCTCTTCTATCTTCTTCTTTAGATCTTCCCTCTTCTTTCTCAATGTCTTTGTGCCTTCTTCTTTTTTTTCTTTGTTTCTCTCTCTTTCTCTTCCTTTCTTTTCTTCAACTCTCTCTTCTGTTTGGATTTCATGTGAGTTTTGAAATCATCTCCTCATATTGCTTCAGTAGCTGCAATTTCCTTTTTTGACTTCCTGGAACGTGTACTTCGGGAAACTCGATATAATGTTCGAGAAACGGGGACATTTTTATTTGAAACCTTATTTCATTTTGGGACTAACGAACCTTATGAATAACGATCGAGTTGTAACCGTATATATACATGTATTATATATATAGTTGTAAGTATGTATAATGTCACGATAGAGGAATGCATTAAATGTCAATTGCTTTGATTATAATTCAAAATCTGAATTTTCGGGGGCCTCCCACTTAGTCGGAAATCCAAGAGGATAGTTAGCGGGGAGGAGAAGGGGGGAGGTAATAAATCAGTGGTCTGAAAGCGCACGCGCCACATACTGTACACACGTAATTATAGTAAGGGGGGGGGGTGAGCGGTAACTAGTCAAGAGCCATCTCTGTCGAGTTCCGAACTTTTTTTGTTCGCGTACGCAATTCCACGTAAATACGTACACTACTATCGTTCAGTTATTTGCCGACAGTTGTCAGGTCGACGACCAGCGCATATTCGTACGACTTATCTCAACTTTGCGGGATTTTAACTAAAAAATCACGGCCTACTCACTAATTCCACTAACTTCAGTAGACGAGACCTTTCCGGCCATCGGGAATCTCCAGATGTGACTAATTGCATTTAAACATCATAAAATAGTCGTGAATACTTTGAATATTGCAATTTGTTTGAGCATCGAATTCTTAGCATTGCGCACACGCGTACTGCAGTGCGTGCAGTGCGTATTCGAGAATGTAGGGCAGATATTCGCGGTCATCATCAACTACACTCGTGCGCTAAGAGGTGAGCGGTAACTAGTCAGGCTACTGTAATAAACAACATTTGCGATTCAACACATGTATCAAAATACCAGTAATTTATGGTGTAACCACTTTCGATAGGATATAATTCTATAGTTATATATGTAGAAGGGGAAAGTGAGAGGAAGAGTGATAGAGCAAATAGGTATTCCAAGCAATAATTGTTGCTTGGAATAAAGAAAAACAAATGCATGTAAGAGACAGAGAGAGAAAGACAGGCAAACACAAACATGTATGTATAAGATTTCATAATATGCCACCTTTTTGGCTCGTAAAAAGCCCCCCCCCCCCCCGAAAAAAAAAGGGGGGGGGGGAACTAACATCAGAACACCCATGGAGGATCCAACTTTAGATTTTTCCCATTTTAAAGGTGGGAGAGGTTTTCTAACCCCGGCGCGGGGCGCTGTACCCGACTCGGTACAGGGTTGGGGTCGCTGGTGCGGTTAGGGGAGGGGTAACATTGACAATGCCCGTTCCCCACCCAGAAAAATGTGCCCAAGCCCTGCATGGCCCTGCCTTGCCAAACCGATGTACATAACCCACACTACAAGTACAAGGATCTAGGAATGTAGGATTCACTAAATTTATATAGTATGTGTGTATGTAACCACATGCATTACAGACTTGTTAAGTTGTAACATGTGTGACAATACAGTGGCAGTGCAGTGCTATCGTTTATACACGTGTACTGCCGCAGGCTGGCTGGTATACTTAGTTAGCTGGTACACCGACTACTAGCTTGGATCTTCTACTAGCCACACAAATGACACATAATTTAGATACAATCTTCACCCACTCACCATTGGATTCTAGAACACTATGGGATCCACCTGAAGCTCTAAAACAGCATTTGAACCACTACAAGAACACGAACTGGATAGTGCAGCGGCACACACATGCACATCAACAGCAGTACACAAGGAGACAAGTGAAGCATCCGGGGGGTTCCCGTCGCGAAGGTGCCTACCAACTCGGCCTAACACATAGAAAAAAATGATAATAAAAGGCGTTTAAAACAATAACCCAAGTAGAATCAAATACCGCTAAAATTTGAACGTGTCACAGGGTATTTTCCCCTTGAAAATTTCAAGGGTGTTAAGCGAAATTCATAACAATAATGATACTAGGCATGTAGTACTGTACAATAAAATATATTTTCTGCGAGTAGACTCGGCCTCAACTTTTCAGAGTGCAAAGTTTGCCCAAATTTGTCCTGAGGTCGAGATGACCCGGGGTTTGTTTTGCTCTACCTACCACACACGTGTGTACGTGCATGTGTAAAGTACATGATGTGCACAAAAAGATGGCAACTCTTCAGACTCGTCTGCTGCTGCGAGCAGACCGTTTTCGACAATTAGGCACAATCCGTGCCATCAAGGGATTAGACAGACAGCTGAATAAGGGGCATAACAACCTGTGCTCAACGACAAAAGATGACCCAAGGAAGTTTCAAGCAAGATTTGTGGGAAGAACAATGTTCCCTTCACAGCCCACTCCCGTGGACTCAGCACCGGAACGTTGCGGCATCCACACGCCGGTTTATCCCCACGGTTATCGGTCACGAATTCCCGCCGAAGCTTTACCAATCCGGGTGGCTCGTGTTGTGCAAAGTCGCAGTCGTGGTGGTAGCACTAGCAGCAATTACCATCAAGAATCAGAAGGAAACAGTGGCAGTGAACAATCTTCCGAGAACATTAAGGGTAGATGATGAATATTTCACGTCTAGAAAAGTGGAAAGTTTCCCCGAATTCGTGTTTATAAAATCTGTAAGAACAGCTGATGTTTCTAAAATTCTGTGTTGTACAATTGTGTAAATGTGTGGAATATCTGATGTGGTTATCAACCATTAAATTTTACTTGTAGCTTAGTTAAAAATGACCCTCTCATAATTTGAAGTTGAACAGTTGTCATTTTCTTTGGCGATGCAATGTTGTCATCTGAGCAAAGAGAGTGTTTAACATGAACATTTTTAAATTTCGAGATGGTAATACTTGTTGAAAAATAAAGATTGCCAGTATTAATATTCTAGCCCTATGTGAACTTGTATAACAGGTTGTATAGAAAATTTTGTTTGGTGTACTTTTCTTAATTTAAAGGAGTTTTAGGGAGGAAATGGGAAGGAAATAACAACATTAATGTGGTAAGGACAATCATACAAAAGTACAGGGAAGGCACCCATGCACCTAGGGAAAGACTTCCCTTTCAATGCGATGTCCCCCCCCCCCCCCATTTTTCCATACCACACTCCAGTCAGGGACAGTATCCTGTCCTCGCTAGCTGAACACATGGATGCACACACTGATCTACACACACATATACATTTAACAAGTGGTTTGATAGGAGTGGGGGACTTAAGGAAGTTGTCCTGCATATATTGGACTGTCATTGACATTAATTTACCCTTTTGCCTGATATTGACTGCAGGTTTAGCACTGTGTTCTGCAGGCTTAGCTTTCACCTTCTGGTCTGAGGACAAGAAAGAAACAATAGAAAAGATGATTGCTCGAGCTTTGGTAAGTATTCTGACAGAGTGGTTTCAAAAGATGGACAAAATTCTCTGATTAGCAGAGAAGCTTAATACAAAAGTAACAATATGATAGCGAAAAGAGATAATATTCTAATAGTGTGCATGTTAAAGAGTACCAGTAATGGATTAAGAATTTTCTTGTTTCATTATATTTATTGTTTGGAGGGAATCACTTCTGTCTGTTTTAAGCAGCCGAAAGCTGTTGATCTGCAATTGTAACTTTTTATAAACTGCATGCACTTTCAACAGAACATTTAAGACATTAATTTCACTTTTGCCTGGAACGTATGCCTTGAATGTAACTTGGCTCTTTGGGTTTGGTTTGTTTTTTGTTTTTGTTTTAATTTGTATTTTTATTTCACTAAATAGAATGTGTAGATTTTTATGTTCAGTTTCCATTGATGTCCCAGGAAATAGAATAGACTTTCATCCATGTCAAGTGTTTTTATTTCTTGCTGTTAGATAACACTCAAAGCAAATATATTTTCCATAGCAAAAAACAAAACAAAAAAAAAACCAAACAATCTAGTTTATGATATATCAGAAGAAAGGAGAAAGCCAATATTCCTCTGCCCCACACACTCCCTCCTTCTCCATTTTGGAGGGTACACGTGATATCAATCATTTGGTGGTATAAATCTTCAAGTAATTCCCGCTAACTGTCTACAATTGTCTCATACATCCAGTCTGTAATCTGTTATTTGTGAGTCATTTTGAATACTTTCTTCTTTTGACCTCAGATTGCTGAAAGAGAAAACCGACTTGGAGATGCAGAGAAATTTTTCCATCGTGCCATCACCATGTGTCGGCAAGAGAACAACAAGCAGGGACTGGCTTACACTTACGATCAGGTCAGTGCTGTGAAGTAATGAACATATGTTGCTTGTCATTGTCAGTTAGGAAATTAGTTAAAAGATTTCTAATGAGCCATAGTCCATGGAGTTCCTAAAGACAGTACCATAGTACCATTTTCCAATGCCTACCTAGCCTAAATTATCTCAGGGTAAAGTGTGTAAACAAGACTATTGGAAATAGGAAGACTTGGAAAGTACCGTTACATGAAAAAAGTGTGGGATCCTCCTTGTTTGACATGTATTTTTTAATGTACCGGTAGCTTCATTTATCAAGGGCTAATTCAGCAAAAAAAAGAGAAAATTATTAACCCGTTAAGGACGGGTTGATCTTGCTACAACACGCATTTCCCATAGACACCTGCTCGAGTATACTCGGGACTCATCCTCAACGGGTTAAGGGATGCCTTTATTGACATAGACCCAGTCTTTGGTGTTCTTCAAGCCTATATTCATTAATTCAGGCATGGTAATTTGAAATTGGGTGATGAAATTTGCTTCTCTTTTGTTTTCTTGAGTAAAGATGGCTGATTTCAACATGCGCCATGGTCGTCTCATCAAAGCAGAGAGCCTCTTCAAGGACACCCTACAGGTCCTGCTGGAGACTGGACTACCTCAGGGAGACCCAGCTGTGGTGGAAATCTCGCTCAAGCTAGCAACAATTTTTGAACGCATGGGCAGGTAAATAACCCTGCAGTTATCCAAGCACTGAGTGTGCATTTTATATAGCATGCTATCTCTTCTGAGAACTTCACATGAAGATATACATCTAGATGTTTTTGCCTTTACATCCGTCTTCCTCTCTCTGGTTTTCATGAAATGATAATTATAGAGTAAATTATGAAATTATTGTCAATCCACTGTTTCCACTAAATCAGTGTCATGTTTTCACGATGACTACTATGTGTATGATGTTGGGCATTATCATGTAGAAAACTGTACAACTGCTTAGTGGTGTAACTTCTGTATCTTCTTTTTATGAGAGTCTGCCAGATGTTCCTGTCTCTCAAATTTTCCATGTTTCCTGGATATTTTTTTTCTCCCTTCTAATTTGCTACAGTTCTTAAAATCTAATATACACAAACGAGCAATAACATCTAGCCACTAACATATGCAGAGACTCCAACTCTCCCGTTTTCGACGGGAGATCTCCCGCCGAAAACCCATTTTGCACTTAAAATCTAATATACACAAACGAGCAATAACATCTAGCCACTAACATATGCAGAGACTCCAACTCTCCCGTTTTTGACGGGAGATCTCCCGCCGAAAACCCATTTTTGCAAAATCTTCCGTTCTCCCGGTTGAGATTTAATTTCTCCCGCCCTGGCTCTGTGTCTCCCGGTGGAAAGGATTTCCTACTTATTGCTATCGTATGTTGAAAAAGTAAGCCTTAGATAGCACCAGAGAGCATCTAGAACCCTAGGAAATTCGCGCTTCCATGACGCAAATCTCTCGTTTGAAGAGGCTACACCCCAGTAAATAATGCCAGTGCATATCTTGGCAATCAATGACTTAAAGTCAAAGATATAAAACACCTGTTTCTTGACCCTGGCCTAATCTAAGCATCAGTCATCGCCACAGCGCCACAGGAGGGGGGGGGGGGGGCACCGCGAGAGGAGGAGATTGTTTTGGTTTTGGCATGGCGCATGGGCCATGTAGCTCCATGGTGCGTGTGTGTGTGTGTACGTGTGTGTGTGTGAGTGTAGACATTCAGCGTATGCAGACAGAGCATGCCTGTACTGTAGTGACCGGAACAATTGTCATTCCATTTTGCTCTCCCCTTCTCCCTCCCCCATCTCTCCCCCCCCCCCCCCCCCCCCCCCTCCCTCTCTCCCCCTCCCTCTCCCTCTCCCTCTCTCTCTCTCTCTCTCTCTCTCCCTCTCTCTCTCTTTCTCAATGATCCAGTCAGCAGGCTGATAGTAACCAGGGAGGTAGTCTCACCTCCCCGTTGTAACTCACTGCCAAATAGCACATTGTCAGCACCGGCAAACTGGCAATGCTCTCCTTCTTATTCCTGTATTTTCGTTATTTACGGGTCAATTTTTTTTTCGTTCGAAATGTAACATGGATGACCATAGAATTTCTCAATAGAATATAAAATTGAAAACTTTAGAAAGAATAGAGAAAATTGAGTTCACTTTGAATGGTCTGCCACAGGCAGATATCCTTATCATGCTCTTACGTAATACGACAGCTGCTTCTCAACGATCCAGTCAGCAGGCTGATTGTAACCAGGGAGTAGTCTCACCTCCCCGTTGTAACTCACTGCCAAATAGCACCGGCAAACTGGCAATGCTCTCCTTCTTATTCCTGTATTTTCGTTATTTACGGGTCAATTTTTTTCGTTCGAAATGTAAAATGGATGACCATAGAATTTCTCAATAGAATATAAAATTGAAAACTTTCGAAAGGATAGAGAAAATTGAGTTCACTTTGAATGGTCTGCCACAGGCAGATATCCTTATCATGCTCTTACGTAATACGACAGCTGCTTTCTCAACGATCCAGTCAGCAGGCTGATTGTAATCAGGGAGTAGTCTCACCTCCCCGTTGTAACTCACTGCCAAATAGCACCGGCAAACTGGCAATGCTCTCCTTCTTATTCCTGTATTTTCGTTATTTACGGGTCATTTTTTTTTGTTCGAAATGTAAAATAGATGACCATAGAATTTCTCAATAGAATATAAAATTGAAAACTTTAAAAAGAATAGAGAAAATTGAGTTCACTTTGAATGGTCTGCCACAGGCAGATATCCTTATCATGCTCTTACGTAATACGACAGCTGCTGGAGTCATCAAACCCTGGCTTGGCCTCCAGGTTTGTCACGCCTGAGCAGAAAGTTTATTTGCAATGGACAAGTACTTCGACTCCCAACTCCCAAACGACAAATATACGCACCCCACTTTGGGTAACCTCAGTTGAGGACTCGCCTCAAACGAGGGATTGACGGCATGCGCACACATCAACTTGGAGTCTCCCGTTTGCTAGGGGTTTAAGGCGGGAGAATCTCCAGATCAGAAGGTGCTTTGGGTTGGAGTCTCTGCATATGCCAATAGCACATGATGTTGCTCTGACTTGCATCTGCCAGTAATCTTTCCAAATAATTTGTGCATAATCATTACAACAGGATCTTAATGCTTTTCGTACTTTCAAGTTTTTGTGCAAATTTTCTGCATTCATGGTTGATGACCACCCTCTCCCCTGCAAAAAAAAAAAAAAAGTTAAAGTAAAACAGAAGACAACCACTGTCACATGAGTAACTATAATTCCTTTCACTTATCTCACTGCCAACAGGAATGAGGATGCAGAGCTGGGCTATTCATGGTGCATAGAAATGTCTGAGAAACTGCTTAAAGACATACCAAAAGACCCAACGGATGAAAGGTATGTTACAGTACATTAACTATGTCATTCCTGAAAGGATACTGTAAAAGTGGATATTTTCGCGTGACTAATTTTTCACGCTTGGCCGGGTTGGAAGAGTTTTGCATGTTTTTAATTCTGCAGAATCAAGACATCAACTGCTGGAGCATATGGCAAGCAGAAATATTTGCTTGCTTTTATTTTTGCGCTAGTTTCTGGTTGCGCGAAATGTGCGAAAATTTTAACATGCGAAAATTTGCACTTTTACAGTAATAGATAAAGTTTTTTATTTTTACAAATGTGGTATATCTCCTTTGAGCCAGAAATGCAGTGTGGAATGGACAAGTACTCCAATCCAAGCATCTCTTACTTTAAACAGGTGATTCTCCTACCTGGGCCTGGGCCCTTGCAAACTGGAGACTATGATTGTGTGAACATACACACAACATTATGTGTATGAAATGCTATGTCCCTTGTAGTTAGGGCCCACTGTGCCCACTTCCGGGCCCTTAAAACTCCAGGAATCTATATAGATGCTCTCTGGTGCTATTTTAGCCTCATTTTTTAACAAACTAATATGACGAAATCAAACTTTTAGGTGGGAAAAACCTAATTCTAAGCCAGATAAAATGCATCCATAGTTGAAGTGGCAGAAATTCAAATTCAAGCAGGAGAGTGGGAGATATTAAGAAAAATGGCCTGAAAGCTACAGAGTTGGAGTCTCTAAATGGATGGCAATTTTTTATCTGAGCTGACAAAAAGATGATTTACTGTAAAACGAGCAATGTTCGCGTGCATTTTAATTTCGCGAATTTCGCGAGCGCCAAGATTCGCGAAATTAAAATGCACGCGAAAGTTCTTGTTTACATTATATGCATTGAATGCCAGTGGCAGTTCGCGAAAATTTCATGCCGCAAAAAAGGTCGTCGCTCCAATTCGCGAAAAATTCATGCCGCGAATATATCATGTTTTACAGTATATGTTTTGTATGTCATGATTTGCATTCACACTATTTCTCATTAGGGACAGACAGGGTAGTCCAGAGAAGCAGAAATACCAACTGTGTGCATAAGTGCCCCCAGAATGAGTATTCACCGGCACATTTTAGATGTGCTCCCAGCTCCATATGAAATCAATATCTTGCTCAGAACATTAAACTTTGCTGGGTCCACCCCAAACTCCCCATCCTTCAGATTGCTGACCCAGTGTCTTGACCAAGGATATCATACTTATATTCTGACATTTCTTGCTTAGAGCGGACATGACCATATGATCCAGAGAGCAGGCATATAAGATTTACTCTCTGAAGAGGTCAAGAGCTTCAGGGTGAACATTATGATTCAATTTGCCATTTATTATTATGTCAAGTACTGCATTTATTTGTGGTTTTATGTATCAAGGCTAGGAATTGAAGTTGCATCAGATAACCAACTGATGTTGTGATTGGATTATTACCTTCTGTCTCCAAAATATCTAGCCGTGATGAGATACTGAACATCAAGGCACTCCTTGGGATGTGTATGGAAAACTTTGCGAGATTCCTCACCACAAGAAACAGACTAGCTGAGGCAGAGCAGTACTATAAGAAGGCCCTAAAGATATGTGAAGAGGACTTACAGGAAGATGACATGTCTCACCCTCAGGTAATGAATGGATTCTTTTGTCCTTCCTTTACAGTTCTTGAAATTTGAAAAAAGAAGCAACAAAAACAACAAAACATTTCCACACAAACCAAAGAAAATGTTAATGACTTTATTATACAGCCTTCTTGCCTTCAAAGAGTTATGTAAGGAATGTTACAGGTGGACAAATTTGATACGGAGAAAACATAAATGTGTACCAAATGCTTGCAATGAACAGGAATCACTGGTCAAAGTCAAATTTGTCATCTTATTTTCTCCAAGGACATGGGGTTTGGGTTAGGGTTGTGATAGGATTTTAGGTTTAGTTTGATGTGAGGATTAGGAATAGGGTCAGGGTTATATTTGAGGATGGAACTTGTGTTTGGCTGAGTGTGTGGATATTTCATAGGTGCAACTGTCGCAGAAGCAAATGTCATGGAACCATCTTGGAAGTCATGGATTACAAACCTCGAATTGCAAGCATTGTCCTATTATACTAGTCAATATTGTAATGCTTTCTTCTTCTTTTTTAAGCTAAACATGAAACTGAAAAATTGATGTATCTTCTCTCCCAATAACTTTCTGTAGACTGTGGTTCTACTGAATGACCTAGGGACAGTCTGTGATATGAGGGGTCACTTTGATGAAGCAGAGGGCTACATGCAGAGAGCATTGCAACTTGCTGAGAAAGACTCACCATCCATGGTGCCAACCATCCTGTGCAATTTAGCATCCGTCAACGTGCATAAAGGTGTGATCATGTGGTACAAAGTACGCAATGAAATTACATGACCCGAATTGTACATCATGTATTAAACTGAGTGTATTTTTAATTTGTAATATTTGTGTGTGTGTGTGTGTGTGTGTGTCTGTGTCTGTGTGCATGTACCATTTTACAGCAGAGTTGCTTCACCCAGAGTTATGGTAAATTTTCAACAGTGGTGTTAACAGTGCCAATAATGATAATGATGATGAAGAAAATGATGAAAATGATGGTGAAGAAAATTGTGAAGATGATAATGGGGGTAGTGGTAATGATAATGAAGATGAAGAAATGTGTAAATATTTCAGCACTCATTGATATCAGAGACATAACAATAGGAGTGGAAAGGAGTCTTTTTCCCAGTTCTCATATTCCTCAATTTATTGACAGTTATGCTTGATTAACTGTTTCATCTGCATACACTTAACTACAAAAGCATTTCCCCTTGTACAATCATGTCCTTTCTGTCTCTCACACATTTAATGATTTCATACTTTTTTTCTCCGGTACACCCTGGTTTCCGCAGGTAGAAAAGAAGATGCCAGAGCCCTCTACCGGAGAGCCCTGCGCATCGCAGAGAAATCCGGAGACAGAGAGGCTGCCCTTGTCATTCGTGCCAACCTCCAGAAGGTGTCATGATTTCCTCTGGAACTGTGCTGTGAGCATGGCAAGCTCTCATGCAGCTGTCCCTTTAAGGGCTATTAATATGGGTACCATGTGTGGCTCCGTATTGCTCCCTTCATTGCCCTTTAAGTACACTCTGTATGGTAATGAGTGTGTGTGTGTGTATCAGTGATGGAGTTGCTATGTCATAATGACATTTAGATGTAGCACTGAAGGTGACATTCACCTAAATTCTAAATTTGCTGTCTGTCTCCATGAAGCCATTGCCTGCTTCATGCTAGCGAACGTGCCCTCTTGATTTGGACGAATGTACTCCAGAAGAAGACATGAACAGACCCCTCACTTAATGAAAACGTACAGGGCTCCTTCTGCTTTTATACCTCCATCGTGTAATGCTGCTAGAGGCAATACATATGTATATATGATTTTCAGGTTTGAATATCGGTCTACACGTGATGGCTCATTTTCTCGTACCTCAACAGCTTCAGACAAAAATAACCTGGCAGAGCAGCAGAAAGTTAGTAATGGTACGGGTGGACAGAGTGAAGATGGCCTCCAGATTTTACGGTCACAGGGTACAGTATTAGAGGCTGGCCATGGGATCTTGGTCGGAAATTGTACCATGCATTGAGTGTTCACGCAAGTATGGGATACAGTTAGTCAAACTGGGTACTTAGATAAACTGAATTATAAGGTGCAATTCACTTATTATGAGTTTGGAATAGTCTTGCAAAGTTTTAAAGGTCTTTACTAAAACTTCATACCTGAATTTTGATTAAAAAAAAAGTGATGAAATTCAGACAGAGTAAACTCATTAACAATGAGTTCCAGTTTGCCATTAACTCATTAACAATGAGGTTTTTTTTTTTTTTTTTTGGGGGGGGGGGGGTACACTGGATGCCACAGAACAATTGTGACCCGCTACAACAAAAGGATCGGAAAGTCGGGGAAAGACAATTTTCTGAAAATGACATGACGTTATTCCCTTACTCTTCTACTTTAATTTCATACATAGCACATCTCATAAAAGTACTCTGTTGCGGAGATATCGATGATTTTATTAGCGCTTGTCAAGTAGTTGAGGAAATCAGAGTTTCGAGAAAAACGCCTTCAAAGTTTTCCTTCCGACGCTATCATGACAATAGAAGGCATGCTCCTAGCGACCTCCGCGAGGTTCATTCAAGCTTAGCGCCAGCGGTCTACGAACGACCAATCAGTAATCAGGATGCCTCACACTGACCAATAAGATCACTCCCTCGTTGCTAGGGGCAGAGTTTAGCTGCGGCGTTAAATCCAAATCTTTGGACACATTTCTGTTACGTTGTAAGTCGGAAAATCATGGTCCAGGAAAACACTATTTTCTTCTTGCCTTTCCTTTGATCATTTAGCTTCGAAATTTTGACAGATAATAGACAAAAACATTAGACTACAAAATTATGCCAAAAACAGAAAACCAATTATTTTGACCAATTTTTATGATGTGACTTTTAACTCGATTTTCTCGGCTCAGCCGTCAGCGACTTTAGGATCCTGTTGTTGTAGCGGGTCACAATTATGTAGTGTCACTCTCAGTAGCAGTAGGTAATTGATAATACATGTAATCATCTTTATTTTTTTTTTCACCCAACATATCTTGCCCTTATGAACTTGAGTTCACTTTAGAGTTAATATGTGAAGCTTACTGTAAGCAAACTTGACATTAATAATGCACATTGTATTAGGACACTGTGCCATTATTCTATATTTTACACATGTATCAGCTGATTAAGTTCTTGATTTACACTGTGCATTACCTTGGTTGTGAATTGCTCTTCCATGCAGGTGTCACCAGCAATAGATGTTCTCTTATTACTTGCAGTGTAACTCTCCAAATCTGAGTGTTTGTGCATTGGGATATGAATGGGGGATTACAATATTCATACTACTGCCAAGTAAAAGCATGATGCAATTTATCATATATTTTGAATTCGTCTGTTGAGAATGAGAAGGGCGTTAAGTTGTCTCGAACACTATGGGTTTAGTGATAACCTAACGCCCTTATCATTCTCAGCCGACGAATTTGTCCCAAATGTAATGAATTTGATAAATGGTGACAAATGGTTTTAATGTCAATGTAAGGCAATTTATCAATTGGGTGCAATTGACTGGATTTGTGTTTGTTATTGACCACTCTCAGATATACTGATCTCATAAAACTGATGCCAGAGCTCTTGTTCAGCTGTCTAATATACAGTCAATAAATAATTAAAATATATTCTACTGTTTATGCTTTGAGTAGAGGAAGTATGTGAAAGATTTCATTGCATGTGGAATGATTGGGACTTCCAAGGTGAAATTGAAGAAATTATATGAAATATATTCTTAAATGACACGCCTCTATGACCTGCCTCAGAGCATCTGCCATTACAATGTATGTGAACAATATGAACAATCAGAGATGGGCTGAAAACAAATTTCACTTAAACCACAAGGGCAATGACTTTATTAGCATTTCAGAACTTTGAACACAATTAGTGACTCAATGTGCTGTACATAACAGACCACTTAGATAATAATAATGCACATGAAATATATACCAGTTTTGTTCGTGTATTTGTTTTAACCTGGTATTGAAATCAGTGCTAACTTGCCAGCCAGAGATAAATCAACAATATGTACCTTGGCTCTCTCTGAACAACCATTTCAAAAGGCTGGTTGATTTGTGATCATAATTGTCACTAATAGAAAAGTTAAATTTATGGTGGACCAATCATTTCGCTTGACACAGTCTGGTTGATGTGGCTTGTTATTGCAGATAATAAATACACCTCCTGAGAGAAAGAGAATGATTAATTGCAACTCCTGAAAACAAGCAAATGGGACTAGTACCCCTGAGAAATACAAACTACTGGTCAACAGCTCTTCAAATCCAGGTGCTTGGTGCTTTAAATTTCAGTTAGCTTCAATACAATGTATATTTTCCCACAAAAAAAACAAGAACATTTTGTATTAACTCAAGAAGAAAATACTTACCTATAAAAACACTTTACAAAAATGTTTGTAAACAGAAATAGGTGCTGAAAGTTTTCTCACATTTGACATTTTTTTTTGTGATACTTTTGCCAAAAGCATAAACAATACATGATCTAATCTATAGCCACACCTCTGGTTCCTAACATCATGGTCTTGCATACTCATTCATTACTCAATACAGTACAAATGTACACGTTTTACTTTCTGGTAATTCTTAACCTCAATGAGCATAAGATTTGCTAGCTTGATAGATGTCTTTGGCCTTATGTGAACTTTACACATCAATTTTCCAAAAGCTTTTCCTTTAATTGTTACTACAAGAATTCAACATCTTACCCTGTAACTATCTAAAATAATACAAAAAGGTGACATCTCTTACATTAAAAACAGATCTATCAACGTAGGCATAAACTCCATCTAATATTTAGCAGCATTACATTCAATACATTTTCAATGTGGCAACAAAACATGTTAATGTCAACTGATGCTGTGTGCTTGACATGATTTGCATACACAATCTTTTTCATAGTTACAAAGACATTCACATTTGGTCCATTATTATTTTGTTACTTTTTTTAAAGATACTTGTACTTTCATGACTTCAAAGGTACAGAAGAAATATTTCAGTGAATCCAAAGTAACCCAAGTGTCTGGAAAGGGACAAGAAAAAAAAATTAGCCAAATATCATAAATCAAACACAAGGATCAGAGAAAAGTCATTGCAACGCTTACAGTTTTTACATTCAATTCTCATTCCATTGATGAATACACATACTGCATACAATAAAATATGACTTGATTCACATAAAGTACCCTTCCATCTCAGTGAAGATGTTGCCTATTACAGAGCCACACACATACATACACAATGTACACACATGTACACCTCTCTCTCACACACACACACGCACACACACGCACACACACACACGCACGCACACACACACACGCACGCACACACACACACACACACACACACACAAGAATTTCATAGAAGTTATTTGCATTTTACTATTCGGTTGAATCAACTTCCCTCACGAGATCTATGTACATTACATATGAAAGCATTATACCCAGAGGGCCAAAACTATACCACTAGGAATGTAAAGCTTGTAATAGATTGGTGTGATGTGCACACAGCACAGCAAGAACTAGATCTGTTTGTCCAGTACCATAATTCATCATGAATCTGAACAAGGTTCTTGGTGTTACAGGCAATAATACAAATTATAATCACTAGATTGACTGAATAGCATGTAATTTACAAATACTGTATAATTTAACACTGGTGTGGAGCTTGTCTTTACATCACACAGTCCGACCTCTACTATCTTGCCTCCCTTTATCCAAATCTCTCTATTATCCGGATGCAATCCCAGGATGATTTTTTTTTCTTCAATCTAATAATTATGAGGGAAAAGGAGGATTTCAAACTTAAACAAAATTCCAACACAAATTCACATAAATTACATATTATCTGTAACATAATCAACATACATTCACATCAGATTTTAATCTAAATAACATGCATTCAGACACTCATTGCTCCCAATCACCCCAGTCTGCGCTACCTACATGTACATTGTGTACACGTGCAGCTACCAATGGGTAGGCAGCTGCGTGTTATAAACATCGAGTCTCCCATATCCGGATGAACACCGGTGCCCACATGTTCCGATAAAAAAGGTTGGACTGTATTGCAATTTGAGGTACAAGCGATGCCAATCTCAGAAACAGAATAGACAAGTCTGAACATGGGTAAGCATGTCAGCAAATGACCACTATTACTATCATAGTGGGGACTAAACCTGAATGTTATTGACTGTTCCCTTGGACTACTGATTGCTTAATTCTTTATGTTCAGAGATTCCCTGTAACTGAAGAAACAGCCCTGGAACCACAGCAGAAAAGAGGAGGATACTATGATATACACAAATCAACATGTTCGTGAGATAGCATGTCAAATTTGTCCACCTGGGTCCCATTTCATAAAACTTGTTATCGGTGACAACTGGCATGTTTCTATGACAAGTTTGCTCTCAGCCAATCAGACGCAAGGATTTCAGTAGCGTATAACAACTATGATGACTTGTCACTGATAACAAGATTTATGAAACGGGGCCCTGGACTTATATACAATGTATGTGGAGACCACAGAGAGAACGATTTCATGACTTGTCTGAGTCACTTCTACAGCTTAGACTGGCAAAAATTTTTGAAGGACCCATCCTAATATAAAGTTAGGTTTGAACCAATGCCTACTTTACCCATAACACATTTCACCAAAGTTATCAACTGCCTGGGTGAATTGAAATCTAAATTGATAAACCTTTATGTACTCAGTAGTGAGCCATCCATGGCAAATCCCCGAATCGTATCATCCTGCAAGGAGTGATAAATACTTTTGTAACAGCTGCAGATGAGTATTTCTTATTTCAGGGTAAAAAGTCTGTAGGTCTTTGTAATTAACAATAGAATACTGTTGTCTGGTTTCATTTTCATTTATAGTTGAGGACAAGGATGAGTCCCGAGTATACTCGGCAGGGGTCTATGGGAAATGCGTGTTGTAGAAAAATCAGTCCGTCCTCATCGAGTTGATATTACTAGTTTTGTTAAGCATGTTTTTGGTAGCATGTGCTATCAAAAATGACATACACTCTCTTATACCCTGGCTTCTTGTTTCATTAAACTTCTTGATGGGCCAAAGTAAGTGATAAAATACCAATGTCAATAGCTTGTACAAGCAGTGAAAAGAACTGAAAGACTGTCCAGTTGGTCATATCGACCAATTTTCATTATTCTTTGTTTCAGTGGTGTCCTTTATAAATACAGCAAACTGTACAGGATAAAAAGATTACTATGATGCACCTTTACAATCTCTTACCCAGTTTAGTTTCCAATAAGTTATAATGTCTGTTGATCTGGTTTGTTTGCCTCTACAAGGAAGAAACATTGGCCCGAATTCACGAAGGTGGTACAAGTGAAACCATGGTTTAAACCAGGGACAATTTATATGGAGTGCCAAGTGTCGCATGGCCTATTTCGTTCCGAAATCAGTCATTTCGTAACAAAATGACAACATTTTGTTGATGAAATGGTCATTTCGTCAACGAAATGACTGATTTCGGAAAGAAATAGGCCAAGTGACACTTGGTGCTCCATACAAATTGTCCATGGTTTAAACCATGGTTTCAAGCGTACCACCTCCCTGAATTCCAGATTCGGGCCTTTATGTACTATTCATAGACAACAAGCAAGGGTTTGAAAAGGCTATACACGGTATGTGCAAAGGATAAAAATCATTATTTCTTGCCCCTCTTACATTGCCTATTGGAACCTCATAAGAAATACATGATATACATATTTTTCATCATGAAGCAATAAAAGGCATCCTTATAGATCATCACACCTGGTAATCTCACATCTGTTTTATTTTTGTCTTTTTGCATCAGAATAAGACAACATGAAAGGATGGCTGGCCCTAACTTTATCGCGTTGGTCAGACCAAAGCTTTAAAGCTTTGACATGGCGTGGAGAGTCAAACCGTGAATGTCGTTCATGGCCTGGGAGATGAGCTTGAAGAGGGCGTGGTTGTCCGTCTCCGAGCTGCTGTGGTGGCTGACCACACAGAACTCAAAGCTGGAGTCAAAATAATATGAGATACAAAAGGGTACATTGGTAGTTGTGATCAATAAGGTTTGTTGGCACGAGAGTGTGCAGTCAAAATGAAGGTAGCTGCAATTGCTGTCAAAGGCACTTGTCTTTCCTGGATACTGTACAGTCATTGAACAGTAGATGGCAACAAACTTCTTTACTCTCAATGAATACTACACTGAAGATTGATTGTTGTACTATTGAGCAATCACATGGGTCAAATAATCTTCTAGTCTACGCTTAAGTCATAGCTATTTATTTTGTGAATGCTAAAAAAAATCACTTTGATCTCAGCAATAGTTGAGACGATATGATATTGCAAAAATCAATATCTAACCAACTGAAATGTAATTACAATAGAATATACAGGCAATTCTTTTAATCACTAACATTTCGAATTGAAAGATCTGAAGTGAAGTCACTATCGATATCCTGATCAGTGTGCGTGCACTATCCCCTCAATTTTAGACATCTCATTTGTACGCATACGTACCCTGCATACTTTAGTACCAGTCGTACAATATTAACCTCTTTGGTTGTGATACACAAGCTGTACACCTAGAGCCCTATACACATTCAGACAAAGGCTAGTGGTACACACCCACTCACTTTGCACTTCACGCATATCTCAAATGCTTCTTACAGAAGCTGAAATAAAAGCTGATGTGAGGTTAGCTGACATTTTCAGGGTTAACTGTTCCATAACTACAAATTACAGGTATTCGCATTTCTGCTTTTAAAGTGAAACAAAAGAGAAGGCACATTCTTTGCATCAAAGAAATTCCCTAGATATGATGATTGTAATAGCAACTCATTGCTATAGTGGGACTTGTTACAGTAATGTTGCTAATTGACAGACACAGACTTCTATGATATTTCTCTGTACAAACTATGTCCCAAATAATGTCACTTCTGGCAACTTTTAACAAAATGTGCAACAATTCTATTTGCTTGACTTTAGTCTCTTTGTTTTCACGTAAAGTGAACGTCAGCACGGAGTGGAGTGTGCAATATGTTTAACACTTTCTGTGCTGGGGACTTTGGACAGCATATTGTATACGCCGAATATTTCGCGAGGTTTTTATTTTTCGCAAATTTCGCGAGTCAGGTGCTATTCGTGAAATTAAAGACACGCGTAAATATTGATTCTGATCCCAATGTGGATGTGACGGATGCGTGTGCATTTCTCCGTGCAGTACAGGACTCCACGATCGCAAATTTAACCACCCGCGAAGTCGTCGGGATTCCCAATTCGCGAAAATGTAGACTCGCGAAATATATGGCGTATACAGTTTTCAATGGTATGAGGTCTTCTGTGCCAATTGGCACTCGAAGCACACAAACAATTAAAGCATTAGCCCAGCACTGAAAGGGAATATACTGATCCTCGCCTTGGAGTAATCTATTAAAGGGGATGGCTAGTAACTGATCAGTGGGAATCAGTGGGAATGCTGGGGGATGATTGTACCAATCCTTGTGGGGTTCATTTAAGAGTACATTATATATCTATTGTTGTGTGAAAATTATTTGCTTCAGAATGGTCTCATATTCAATTAATGTGCAGTTTAATGTAAACGGGCCGTTAACGATCGCCCTGTCACTGCACAGGCATGCTAACCTGGAAACATTAAACTGCACATTACTTGAATATGAGACCATTCTGAAGCAAATAATTTTCACATAACAATAAAGTGTATATAATGTACTCTCAAATGAATCCCACAGGATTGGAACAATCATCCCCCAGCATTCCCACTGATTCCCACTGATCAGATACAAGCCATCTCCTTTAAATACTCACTTGTCATCTGTAATCCTGTAGGTGCAGAAATATCCATCATGACACATGGGTGCCACGAGGCCCAGGAACGGTGTGTATCCTGCCAGACTTGTAGACAAGGTAAAGTTACCACCTCCACCACTGTAGGATTGACCATGGAGTAGAGATGAAAGGGTAAAAGGTGGACTTTGTAATGTGACCACAAGTTGTAATTCCTATCCTGTTCATCTCATAACATGACAACTCCATGGTAGCTTATGTTTGACTATCGTTATGACAGGTACCAAGAATATCCATCCATCAGGCAGTTTTTCTTAGGTCACAAAAACAAAATGTGGAATGGAGGGATGGACACCCTGGAAACACAATGCCTCTGACACCCTTTGGGGGAAAGGCATTGAAACACTAGTCCTGATTTAGACATGCCATGCCGGAGGACTCTTGGTAAAAATAACCTTATTTCACTCAGCTTATCTGACAGACAGTGTACTAGGGTAATCAAATATTAGAGTTTTGACCAACTTGCATTCAGGCTCTAACAAATCCATAATTCCATTGCTATCAGCATGGACCTAATATAACATGGACTATTCACGGCAGTCTTTCTTTGATGTTATGATTGTCACCGACACCTGATTATGTGCGTCTTAATGAGTACATTCAGGTGTCTTGACAATAACGATTGTATCGTCACTAACAAAAGAATCGTTTCCCTCATTTCAGTCTTGTTTCACTGATGTGCCTTTTTTCAGACGGGAATGTCTTTGAATAAATACAGATGATGAGGAGCAGCAAACCTGAGATCATTACAAGTTTTGTGTCAAAAGATGTGTAATTGCTGATTCGCACATTTTCGCACACGCATAAGACCTTGCCTAATGGCAAGATATATCTGTACTCTACCATTACCGTCCCTTTTTGCTCTGGAACTTGAAGCTGGAGAAAAGTGAAATATTGAGATCCAAATGATAGTCATTCTGCCAAAATGTTAGCTTTCTTTTAAAAACTGCCTGCTTCTCCCAAGCGAAATTGTTTTGAGGTATGATTTCCCAACATACACCACAACTGCACATTCACTTTACTTGATTTTTTTGTGAGTTATTTTCTTCTGCGCATATAGTTTTAGATTTCTCGAATCTCCGTCTTGTTCTTCTCCCGGCTTGCTGGCGGTGACGATCATGGATCAAAGCAGTAAAGCATGCTAAAAATGTCTGTGGCACTTTTGAGATGTACGGGTGCATGAATCAATTAACGATACGATGAATGTCCATGCGTATTAGGTCCATGCTATCAACGATAAGCAATACAATGTATGCAAAATACTGCAACCACGGACCATCTAGCGCTTTGGGCATTTTTGCTGATTTGTGCTTCATCCAACTTGCACAACAATACGAACAGGTGAAAAATGTAGCAAAAATGTGCAATGCTAATTTGAAAATGATTAATGGTGCAATCATGACTGCTTGTACAACACCACACTGCAATGACAAGACATTATTGTACCTCTTGATGAAGCCTGCATCCAGAAATATTTCAGGAACGGAGAGGCCAAGCTCGTCTGAGATGAAATAGAGGCCCAGAAGGTGTCTGTCACAACCCTGGTTCTGCAGACACTCCCCCATGAGGGTGGCGTGTTTTATGAACGCTGCCTTTAAAAGGTCCGCCTGTGTGGATTTCTGCAAGAGAGAGAGAAAAAAATGAACACACCCAAAACAATTGGTATGTAAAAATCTCTGTGATAGATACATTATTTCTCACTGAAAAAAATATCACATGCACTTCAAAGTACAGGTGCTGTTTTAATGCTAATAATGCCATTATTGTGAATGAACTCTGCCTATAGGTGTTCACACTGACATACAATCTACATTCACAATAGCATGTGATTGGCATACCAGTAATACCATAATTACATAATTCTACTCTAGTGTATGGGAAAATATGGTGTAATGCATATACAAAACACATTTTAGTCACACATCATTGCTCATTTTGATTGCAGAATTATCAAAAGCTTCTCAATTGCTATATTCATGACTAATCCTAAGATTGGCACATCTTTAGTGGTTAAAATTAATGTTTCTCTCTGTTACAAGTCATTTCTCCCCCGATCTTTGTTCGTACTCATTATGCACAGCCACTGAGGTTATTTTTATGAAGCAAGTATATGTTGTTGTTATTGTCCCTATGTATTACGTAGGCTGGGAAATGATTAGCATTATTCTATAAAAACACCTGTAGCTTCCCCAGCACAGTGCTGCTCTTCACTGGCAGCCTGACACTGTAGTATTTCAGCAATGTGTTGTTGCTGGGCCAGATTTCTATACACAGGACCGTTCTATCCAGGTGTCAATAACTCTTTTGTTTGTCAGTGGTATCTCAGATTTTTTAGTAGGGCGTAACAATAGATCTTTGATAGCACTTGTCTAAATTTTTACCATGTTCTAGGTTTAAACCAGGTTTAAACCACCTTCGGGACTTCGGGTCAATGGGCTGAACAACCCACATTTACACAAACACAAATGGTGTGTTCAGCTTATACACTACTCCTAAGCATGTCACTGTTTGTGTCTGGTGATACGTCCTGTAAGTTGAATTTTGTGAGTTAATTTATTCAAAATATCTCTTTATACAAGCTCTTCCTTTGATTCAACGCTGTAAGTTATTTTAAGTCATTCTTCCCTTGCATAATGAGCCATTACTGTTTGAGAAGAAGTCGTGGGATTCAAGTTGGTGTTAATTTTGGCAATATTAGGGACAAAAGCACAGAGATTTCGACATGGCGCCAGAGTTATCACCGTGGAACAAGTTCTTCTTACATGACCTTGATGAACTTAGTGACAAACATCTTATGGGATGGATAAGCACATAGCCCTCGAGTGGTTATATGAACAGAAACTACGAGCCAAGGAGAGAAATTGTCCCTCATGTGGTTCTCCCATGAAGTAACTCCAGACAACTGACAGGTTCGATGGATATTAGTGGGTTTGTCGAGTCATGAAGGGGAAAAGCTGCAATCAGAAGGAAATATCCCTCCGTCATAACTCTTGGTTTTCTTTCACAAATATGCGTATCGAAGAAGTCCTGAAATACACGTACCGGTGGAGTATGGGGATGAAACGATCTGCAATAAGGACGCAGCTTCGCGTATCAGAGCACACATTGGTGGACTGGGATATGTTTTGCCGAGAGGTATGTTTGGATGTACTTTTAAGTCAGAAGTCGATGATTGGTGGACCCGGACAGGTTGTTGAAATTGACGAGACCAAAGTTGGCATGCGGAAATATAACGTCAGTCTCACTGTCGAAGGACAATGGGTTTTTGGAGGAATTGAGCGAGATTCCAAAAAGAGTTTTGTCTGCACCGTAAAAGACCGATCTGAAGCAACGCTGCTTCCTCTGATCAAGGAACACATCCAGGAAGGAACACTAATTGTGTCAGACTGTTTGAAGGCATATTCAAATTTGGCAAAACATGGATACACTCATCAGCGAGTTGACCATTCCATGGAGTTCAAAAATGATGAAGGATTTCACACCAATACCATGGAATCCCATTGGCTACACCTGAAGACTTCTCTGCCATCGTATAGCAGAACGAAGAAACACTACGCGTCATATTTTGCAGAGTTCATTTATCGCTACCAACACAAGCAAGATGACTTTTTCATGAAGTTCATCCATAATATGTTGAAGGTTTTTGATCTTTATAAATCTTCAGACGATTAATTTTATGTTTTGATGTAGACTACACTTGATGAACACTTCATAGCGTATTTGATTTGATGTCATCAGGATTTCACACTAATACAATTGAATCCCTTGGGAGATACCTGAAGACTTCTCTGCCATTGTACAGCAGAACAAAGAAACACTATGTGTCATATTTCGTAGAGTTCATTTATTGGTACCAAAACAAGCAAGACAACTTTTTCCAGAAGTTTATCAGTGACATTTTGAAGGTTTTTGACCATAACAGATTTTCAGACAATGAATTTCATGTATTGATGAAGACTACACTTGATGAAGACTATCAAGTGTATATGCTAGAAATATTTTTATTTCATATCATTATATTTTGTAAGCTTCAGCCATGCGTAGAAGTCAGTTTTCTTGTACTATGTCATAAAGATTAATGTGTCGATTGAAAGTTGAAACTCTATTTCATGTACATGTAATTAAAATCATTTAGACGAACATGATTGCTCTACGTAGGATGACTAAAAAATCCTCTATCATTATCAATTTCAAGGTGTTTAGAACATTATGTATCTCATTATGACATTTCCAAGAACTTTTCCTTAACAGAGAACTTCAGTAAATGAATTTTATGTTTTGATTAAGACTACACTTGATGGAGCCACATAGCTTATATACTACAATTGTTTTAACTTAGTATTACTTCAATTTAAAAGCTTCAATCTTGTGTGTTAGTAACATTCTTCTTTTACTATATCATGCAAAATGTGTCGAAAGTCTTGAACCCTACTTCATGTTTATATAAGAAAAAGAAATAAGCTTGATAGTTATATCCGTGTAATCTTGTCGGGCACACCAAAGTGCAGTACAGGTTCACTGAAATGGTAGGAAAACTTACAGTGGCAGCAGGGTCCACCATTGACTTGCACCAGGCGAGGGACTCTGGGGTGCACGACCGGCAAGTCTCTGTGCGCCCGTGGTAGAACTGGCGGGTGGTTGCTGTCTCGTAGGTGGCCACTGATCTGTGTGTGGTTCAAAAGAGAGAACAGAGGAGAGTGGGCGGGACTGGGAAGGAGAACGCAGCAAGGAAGATAAAATTCTGGTATGAATGACAAAAGGCGTTGAAAAAAAGAACAGGGAACTGTTTTGTTTGTTCGTAGGTTTGGATAACAATTCTTCACTATTTTTATCTTTCTTTATTGATAATGATATTCTTTGCATTGTACATTGTATCAGGTATCTTCATGTATTTATGTATGATTTGTTTTGTAAACGGGAAATATAAGTCTTCGGACTTTTCACCCGTCTGTGTGTTTTTGGATGGCAATAAATCTGATCAATAGGAACTCTTAATCTAGATGCTGATAACCGTTGTGGGAGGGCACATATACAATGGTCCATCTAGAAGGCTTGAAATGCTAGTGCCCGTATTTGTCTTGTAATTTCCCCACAATAGCATTTTCAGACATTGAGACAAAAGTATAACAGCATTGAATTAGACATGACTATTTGTTTTATTGGCTGTACTGAAAAATAATACAAAAAAATATGTTTGTTCCATAGTTTTGTGTCATCTGCCCTCTGTTTAAACCCAAAAAGCTGACTTGAGCCTTTGCCTCAGGTGAGCTAAATAAAAACCTTTATTATCAGGCCAGTGGCTAAGGCCATTGGGAAGAGTGTGGCATCTTTCCAAAATAGCTCAGAGTCGCCCCTCTTTAACTGGGAACTAGAACAATCAAGAATACAAGTATCACTTTGATAAGGTGATGTGCCTCTTAATCAAGTCCAGAGAGGAATTCTAATGTTGGCTGTCACACACAGACTCTAACTTTAAGCCAACAAGTGGTAAGAACCCAGACATGAGTTAGGTCAGATGCTGGAGGGCAAGGATGAGAAGCAACAGGTGGGACTTAGAATGACCTAGACTAGACTTGGCTGTGGGCAGACAACAATAAGATTACTTATCTACCAAACACTGCTGCCAGTTTGGCAATCCTAAACCCTTTAGCCCCAATAAACCAGACGTATGTGACCGTGCACCACAAAACCAACAAAAAGTTGCCAGACATTGATCACAGATTCTAAAAGAGCAGACTTTAAACTTTAAAAATTATGTATAAGTCAATTCAAATGGATTCTCTGACCTATTTACAAATTGGAAATAAAGGACACACTCTGGGAAAGTGCGCACTGAGAAAAGAGGCTCTAAGGTATAGGGTCGATTCAAGTGCTTTTATATCTTACCAAGCTGTGCTCTGTGCAATGAATGGGACAAAAATGGACTGTAAAACTCCATAGCAACAACAATGAAGAGATTATCAGATTAAGCTGAAATTAAGCATGCTTGATTAAAACATTCTATCAATGACTAGTACCAACTTTCAAAGTAGTAGCGTTATCCTTTCAAACGTTATTAGAGTTGAAAGTCAAGAGAATAGAGAATTCATCTCCAATATCTTTACAAGACCCAAAAAGAAAGTTATCCTTGCTCTTTCTGAACTTAATACAGGCATCCTTTTCCAGCATTTCAAAATGGACAATATGCATATAGCATGTGTCACTGCTAACTCCAAGTTGCTACATTGCATCGATTGATTTGCAAGATGCATACTATTCAGTTTCCATATACCATACCCATCATCGAGAAAGTATTTGCATTTCTATTGGCAAGGAAAATTGTACCAATACAAGGCCCTTCCTAATGGTCTTAGCCCTGCTCCTAGACTGTTTACAAAAATACTGAAGCCAGTATTTGCCCAGCTTCGGAAAGAAGAGCAAATTTTGGGATAACGTAATGACAATTTAATTGTGAGATCACAGGAAGCTACCCAAAGGGCGGTTTCAGCCACCACCAATCTATCATTAAATAGAGTTGGGATTCTCAGTTCACCCAGAGAATTCGGTCCTATGCCCAAGACAAGACCTAAAGGTTCACAGGTATCATTTGAATACTAGATTGATGCATATTACACTGCCAATAGAAAAGCAAGATGACATTCAGGAGTTTGCACCTCCCTCTTGTCTGACACCAATCTTCCCATTCCAAAGGTTGCTAAGGTTACAGGGAAAGTAGTTGCAACTTTTCCTGCAGTGGAGTGTGGTCCATTCCATTATAGATATCTAGAGAGAGACAAGATACAGGCTCTTAAAGACAGCACATGGTTATTTTGACAGACTCATGACTCTTTCCATTGAGGCACTATATCATGAATATGCATTTTGTCCAAAGTGGGTGTGGCCTGTTTGAACCATGTTGGAAAAAAGATGGATCGAGACTGGGACGATGCCGCTGGAGGTGAGGGAAGAACAAAGTTTTTGTTACTTTAAGTTTGATATCATTGGTGGTGGTGGTTTGTTTTGTTGTCATGATGTGTGACATGTTGTTGGGCCACCGGTATTTCCCTCCCTTCCGTAATACACGTAATGAATTGAAATGGTAGACAGAACAAGTCCATGGGCCATTTAACCATGGAGCGAGACAGAACGTTCATTACCAATTACGCTCAAATGTTAGTTCAGAGGGCTGGGGTGCCACGGACTTCACCTCCCACACAGGTGGTAGGTGGACTTGAGAAGAAGTTCATTCAGCTCAAGCTTCAGGCATAAATTACCTTTAAACATAGACAACTGAGTTAGCTCTGAAATCTTTCTGTGCAGATAAGAGGAATTGGCATGTCTTTACTGAGGATAGAGAACACTGCAGCTGTGTAGCTTATCTTAATAACATGGGTAGGCTGAAATCAGAAACCTGCAATCAGGTGGTGTTTATAGACATCTGGCAATGGTGAATAGACCGTGTTTTATCCCTCACAAATTATTTCTTGTGCTCTGATTGGTTGAGAGCATTGGAAGCAACAAAACCTTTTTTTTTTTCTACCATGAAAATCCTTGTCCCATCAGAGCCCTGCTATTTCCCTAATGAAATATCAAAAGAACTAAATCACGCTTGTGATTTGCTAAATGATACAACAAATGCACATTATTTTTGTGTAAGAGATCCTGCTCATTGCATTGACCTGAATACAGTATGGTTTTCCCACCAACACGGGGGAGAAGACGGGTTAGGTTTTCATGTACAAATGGGCCGCGGTATCGTGGGGTCAAAATGCCTTTCGAATGGTGCTCACACCCACGGTTTGAAACCTGATTCTCGCGGGGTGCTGCGTTTATCTAAACATCATATAATCGTGATTAGAGTGTTGTTACTGCTGAGCTGCTTTACGCTTTGCAACCCATATAGGTAGAGGTCATCTGAGGTGCAAGCTTTTTTGTAACCAACGGCGCGTATACTGGAAGCGACCATGACAGCTCGGATATATAAATGCGTTTCAAAATGGCATTGCCTTTATCTACTCGCAGAAAGGCGATTGTGGTCTCAAACGCATTTAAAATCATCCTTTGAATGGCATTTCAAATCACCTTTTCTAAAAGTGTTTAAAAACACGGCAGATGAATAAATCTATTGTCCGAAAATGCCTGAGAAACTTTTTAAGATAAACACACCATATGTGTTGTTAAACATTTCAGGGAATACCTCCGTTGCATGAAGCCTCTCAGAAGAAGGGTAATAGCACTGCCCATTTGATGTCAGAAGCCACATAAACAGGCCTCAACGCAAATGATATAAGGACATTGAGAGAAACCCTACAGGTAGCTGGAATTGACACTGGCCGATATATTTCGCGTTCGGCTTGAGCCGCGGGGTGGCAACATTGACTGCATACAAAATGCATAATACTTGCCCAAGCAGGATGGGCGAGAGAGACAACTTTGCAAAAGTTTTAAAACAAGCCAATTTAAACCAGAGGTCAAACTTTCACTAGTGAAAGTTTGACTTGAAAGGACACAATGTGATTTTTTTTTTTTAAAGAGGCTATGTGCCCTCCACTCCCTCTGCAATGGTATAGTTACATATCTACGCATGATTTGAATAATCAAAATCTTTCTGTTTTCTGTGGCTCTCTAGCCTCTAACCAACAAAGTCTTGACTTCTATCCTTTTGTGTTTGAATTGAGACTAATTGTGATACAAAAACAATCTCAACAACAATCACAACAACAACTACAACAACAACAACAACAACAACAACAACAACAATCATCACATCCGGAGGCCCAGACTGTTGCAAACGCGATCTAAAGTGGGCACGCTTAGTCTACATTCAAAGCAGTGGAGGCCTCATCCAAAGGCTAGTGGCTCTCAGTCACATTTGCCATCTAAAATTAAGCACATGCACAAGAGCATGCTCTTCAATAGTCCCTTCTACAGACCTCTACAAGAAACAAAGATCAAACTTTAAACAGTAAGTTTTCATTCAATCTTTACATTATCCATGCATGGACAATAATGCCCGACTTTTCCCTGCAAACTTACTAACAAGGCTCTATCTACTTCATCTCATTCTTAAAAAGACCTTTCTATATTGGAAACCTGCATTCATTGTTAAGTTAGACAACTCTGATTCAGTACAAAAGAGGTCATACAAGTAAATTACAATGCAAAACAGCCTGAACAGAGACAAGTTTGCGCTTACCTTCCATACATCCTGTAGTAGGCAAGCTGGATCGCCAGCTGACATACAATGTCTGGGTGGAGGCGAAACTGCTTGCACCACTTCTTGCCAAAGCTCGCATAGAAGCTTGTCAAAATTTCAACGTCGTCTACCTGCATGTCCAGTGCGTTTGAAAAAACATGTGGTGAGTGACTTGATGTCACATTAATGATCTTTTCATGATACAAGGGAGGTGTTAGAGAAGGAGAAGAAACAAGAATCTCTCCTTCATATCCTCGCTCCATACTGCAAAGAAGTTATGTGCTCTATCACAGGTGTCAATAAATTGCTTCAACACTTTTTAAGCATGCATCATTCCTCATTCACGAAAACTAAGCGAGCTGCAGTTCACCGTCCCTTTCAATATGTTTGGCAGCAATTATTCAGTATGTAAAGAACAGGACACATGAACAAAAATCACAACAAAATTGTACTTCTTTAACTACGAAATGCCATTCAACACACAAAAACAGGCTATAGCCAATCATCTAATCAAAAGATTTCACATACAGGTACTAAACCTGGCAAAGAAAATTACGCACAAATTTGCACAAGATGGTCAAATGCTACCTTTTATATGACACTAATATTCCTTTTTTCGGTCCTGGGGTATTGGTAACAAGACAGATTTGAGAAAGAACTGAAAATATTTGTTCGGTAACATATAACCAAAGAGTTCCACACAGGATTTTCAACATTTCCTCTGACATACAGCTTAAAATTGTTAAAATCAGGAACAACTGAAGTGGTCTCCATACTAAACCTCTATGGAAGAGCGGCTTGGAGCATGAGACACCAAAGCCAGTGGAATGCTAAGCATTCAATTGTCATGCTATAGAACCTACACATAAATCTGCACAAATTTGATAGAGATTCCACTCCTGTAACAGAGGAGTTAGAAAAGGAGAGACAACTCCTGCTCTCCTTTGAAGTCATGCGCGGCACCGCCGAGAAGTTATGCACTTAACTACAGGTGGAAATCAGGTGCTTTGACAAAAGAGAGCATCAATAATCGGGACTAGCGTTCTCCATCTAGAAATACTTGCCCCTACTGCATTTCGCTCTCTCTCTTTCAATGTGATGGCAACAATGAATTTGTGTACCTTAAGTTGGAGCAGCGAATCAAAATGCAGTGTAAAACTGACAATTTTAACAGCAAATAGTTTAAAAGCACGCTGGAGCACGCTTTAGCAGAGTACTTTATTTGAAAGACCAAAATATCCCAGATTAAAGGATAGAAAACTAACATGCGGAAATGTGCGCATTATAAACAAATATTAGGTTTTTAAGAGGGCCTAATTTTCATGTCATTTCGACTTGCACATTAGAAACAAACTAGAAATACATGTTTATAATATTGAATTCTTTCCTAAACTACTCTTAGTCAATTCGAGTATTTCATTTAAAATTTTACAGGGAAATAAAGCTTGTAATTCAACGAAAGGTGAAATGCGTTCTTCGTCTCCGAACTTCACCTTGCAACTAGAGCGGTGCAGAGCACGACTTCAAAGCGTATAGTGGAATGCTAGACATCTCATTGTAACGCTTTGAACCCAAACATGTGTTTGCATGACTTACGAAGAGTTGTCTCTCCTTTTCTAACACCTCCCTGATTATACATAGCAAACAAGTGTCAGCAAGAAATTGAACCTTGCGCAGTGACAGGTTGGTAGCAGGCTGGGATATCAGCTACATAAGAAATGGAAATTGCTGTCATAAGATAGTAGAATTAGTCAGACACACATCATATTGCCAAAGCTGTAAAGACATTGGAAGAGAATCTGCTCAACAATCATGGGTCAGATGACATAAACACTATCACTCTATCACTAAATTACAACCATTTACAGGTTACTGCAGTGCAATTTCATTTTATTGCTTTTCTTGATTAAGTCACAGAAAAGTGACTGAATGCATCAAGACTATTACTGTTTTCTCTCCTCCCCTCAAACTTCACATAACATTTGATTTTTAGAACAACGCTGCACACTGGCACTGGTCCAATGGTCTCTGACCAGTAAAAATCACTGTTGGACCAGTAACATTTTCAGGAATGGACCACTAAAACATGGAAAAACTGGTAACCTATTGGTCTGACCTGTCTGTCAGACCAGTGGAAAAATTGGAAAGTGTGTAACCCTGTTTAGGAAGCATATATACAACTTTGTATAAGGATATGACAGAGGAAATGTTTAACACACTCTCCTACTGTACGACACAAAAGCTAGACCATCTAAATATTCAGCTCCATATCATAAAATTTTTTTAATGCCACCTAAAACTATTCACTCTATACATGTAGTTCCTTCCTTAACCCTCTCTCCAGTTGTTACTATACCGTACATTCCCCCCCCCCCCAAAAAAAAAAGTACAACAGGACCCTCTGCAATGATCACTTTAAAAATCATGAATCCAAATACAATTTCAGGGTATGAAACTATGACTTATTACCCAAATCTTAAAGAAAACCCCATCCGATTTCCTTCGGTGGACAAAGAGAAATGAGAATTTTAGTAGAGCATGTCAGGAATTCCTTCCCTCCAAGTTCTGTCCATTGCGTTCACACATTAATATGCAGTTCCAAGAGCATCCCAGTGCTAAACTTGGAAGAATCAGACCCATGACATGCTTTACAACAATCCACGTTTCTCTGCGACCACTTAACAAAACTGAATGGGGTTTTCTGCAAAATATAGGTAAGATGTTATATTCTTAGCCGCTGAAATAGCATTTGCTTTTTTTTTTTGGTTTTTTGGAGGGGGATATACAGTAGAACATAATGTGACTACAGTGTCTTAAATCTCTTTATGTTTCTGAACTTGTTAGCCCAGTGTGGCAGACACGATGTGGCAGACACAGATACAACTTACAAGTTTGTGGTGAATCTTTTGAGCCGTGTCTATGGCTTCATTCACCACTGCATCTGTGGTGAATATCAGCTCCTCTGGATCTGGTAGGTCATCCCTCATCTCAGAACTGGGATCCTGGCAAAAATTCCAGTTACAATTTCACCATTTCACTACCATTAAACACAAGCACAACTATAAGAATTCATGATGTCATAGTACACTGTACATGGAAAAGTGAGAGAGCAATATGACAGGAATAATAACAAGAAGAAACATGTCCCAAAGTAACTTTGTAGACTTGGGGCAGCTGTTTGGGTGATCAATTCGGCATCTGTTTGCAAACATCAAATGTAAGAAGGACAGTATTTTCCGTGCTGTTTCCACTACTCATATATCTCGCTTGCCATTTCCAATATCTCAGATAGTTGCGAGGAATTGAGGCAAATCTAAATATGAATACTACGTTGACGCAACGTCAAAAATATGACACTGCCCCAATGCCATGTTTGGCCATCACGCCAACATTGACTCAACAGTGAAAGATGGATATGTTGGACCAACTTTGGTACGATGTTTAGCCAACTACCCATTTCTTATTCGTGTTGACATCGTTCCCACATTAAAGCAATGTTATATCAACCACTTTTCCACCGTGACAGCAAAGGTGCATAGGTGGTTGTAGTATGTTGGTCTAATGTTTGGATCACATCATGACAAGGTGGAAAGGTTGCTATAATGTTGGTCTAATGTTTGGATAACATTATAACAAGGTGCAAAATTTGTTGTTATAATGTTGGTCTAATGTTTGGATAACATTATAACAAGGTGGAAAGGTTGTTATGATGTTGGTCTAATGTTTGGATAACATTATAACAAGGTGGAAAGGTAGTTGTTATGATGTTGGTCTAATGTTTGGATAACATCATAACAAGGTGGAAAAATTGTTGTTATAATGTTGGTCTAACACTGGGATGACATTATATCAAGGTTGAAAAGTAGTTGTTACCTCCGCCAAGGAAGGAAGAGGTTAAGTGATCATCAGTGTTGGTTTGTCTGTTTGCAAAATAACTCAAAAAGTTGAGAATGGATTTGAATGAAACTTGCGGCACGTAGCTTGAAGCTGGTGACGTAAACAAAAGGCTTTTATATTGGGAAATTGGGCGATATTCAGCATGTGCGCATGGATGGAAATTGTAAATGAGCTGCTTGGCGGAGGTCTGCGCTCTCAGAGTGCTTTTCTAGTTATACAATGGTGGTCTAACATTGGGATAACAAGATACAAGTAAAGAGATAACATGAGAGCGAGAGAGAGAGAGAGAGAGTGAAAACAGTCTCTCTCATGAATTTAGCAGCACTCCTGACTTACCGGCCACGTTCCTCCATCTTTCACCATCCTCCGATAACCCCAGTGAGACATTTCTACGCAGACCATTGCATCAAAAGGAGCATGCTGTAAAACATATAACATGAGGCTCGTAAAGAGGTCTGACTGTTCGTGATTACAAGTAACAACCACTTTCCCACGTAAATTTACATAATTATACTTGTATCCACAAATGATGCATATATACATAATATGTATGTAATCTATGGGAAAGTGGTTGTTCATATGTGACCGTGCACCTCAAAACGAACATAAAGTCGCACACACTGATTTTGCGTGAGGACTGAAAATAAGTGAAGTGGGTCAACCTAGCCGAACTTGACTTTTTCATATTTTCTGAAAGAGCGGGTCTTCTTTTACATTATGCTAAAATTTGATATCATAAAACGGGCAGGAAAGTGTGTTTTTTTTTAGCAGTTTATCTCGAACATTTTTGGTAGAATAGTGTGATTAGGTGTGTCTTTAGAATCCCTTTTTCATTTCTGAAAAACCTTGTCCACACTCTTCACTTTCAACTCTAATAACTTTTGAAAGGATAGTGCTACTGCTTTGAAAGTTGGCATTAATTATGGACAGAATGTGTTAATTAGGCATGCTTAATTTCAGTTTAATCTGATAATCCCTTCATTGTTGTTACTCTGGTGGTTTACTTCCTGTTTTTTGTCCCATTCATCGCACAGCCAGCACGGTTTGGTAAAGATTAAGCGCTTGAATAGATACTGTACTTCAGAGCCTCTTTTCTCAGTTCATACTTTTCCTGAGTTTGTGCTTTCTTTCCAAAATTTAGATAGGTTAGGAGAGTCCATTTGATTTGAGTTATACATCATTTTAAAGCTTAAAGTCTGTTCTTTCAGAATATGGTCTTAACTAAAAATTTATGTCTGGCGACTTTTTGTTTGTTTTGAGGTGCAGGGTCACATATGTTGTCACATTATGTGACATTGCATCACAAAACCAACATAAAGTCGCATGCCCCAATTTTACGTGAGGATTCAAAATAAGTGAAATGGGTCAACATAGTCAATCATTAGTCTTTAATATTTTCTGAAAGAGCAATTCTTCTTCTACTTAATTGGAAAGTTTGGGATCATAAATTGACTGGGATATTGTGAATTTTGCAGTTTTTTCTAAGCACACATGCACACACACACACACACTCACTCACATACACATATCTCATACAACCTTGCATTAGAAAACCATATAAGATTTCTCAACTTATGTTAGCCTGTAAAATGTAAAGTTTTTCAGCTTTAAAATGTACAATATCTGGCTAATCTTAGCACACCGACATTAAAAGCACTACACAAGTTTATGCATATCAATGCATTTTATGAGACAAAGTATATGTGTACTATACCATAGACACATTTAAAAGGTAAAACGATACAAGTACTATGAAGGTCTTGTACTTACAGTAAATGAAGTTTACTATTTTCAATTTTTAACCCTAACTAGGCCAGGCTATTAAGGCTGCGTTCATGCGAAACTAGAATTGCGTTTCTAAACACGTTTAGTCGCTAAACGTGTTTAGTTGCGTTGCGTTCATGCAATTTTTCCATTTAAACGCGTTTCAAAACGTCGATCTGAAACGCGGAAAAAAGGGCGTTTTGAATCATGATTCTGCCAGAATCACGATCGCCGAAACCGCATGAACGCAACCGTGATTTCAATCATGATTCTATGACGTCATTGTGCGCTGTGCGCATGCGTGTTTCTTATAGGGTATCCCACAGCTTGTTGTTCTGTTCGCGCGTTTGTGTACGTCTTCTGAATCGTGTGGTTCGGTACCACATTTGCACTTGTTTATTTGCATCAACGCCATACACCGATTCTATGCTAGTATCTAGCTGTTTAATATAATAATACATGTAATTACTCTCCGATTGAGTTGATAGTAATGGCTGCAGCGCTGTGTCTACCAAGGGAAACAATTGGAGAGACGAAGAATTCAGATTATTCCTCGATCTGTGGGCAGAGCCTGAATGCCACAGCTTATTGGAAAGTATTCACCGAAATAAAAACGAAAAGGCCTATAATAAACTGACTGATCAGTTGGCATAAGGAGGTCTGGCTCGAGTTGCAGAGACAAGGTCAAACTGCGCAGTGCGCTGCGCAATG
Organism: Diadema antillarum; assembly: GCF_040938485.1. Taxonomy (NCBI): domain Eukaryota; kingdom Metazoa; phylum Echinodermata; class Echinoidea; order Diadematoida; family Diadematidae; genus Diadema; species Diadema antillarum. Next base: position 3,414,579 of record NW_027271380.1, read on the forward strand.
GCAAAGGATGAGCAGAGCCAGAATCAGCGTTGCGAAAGCTCGCATGAACGCTCTTCCGCTGAGACCGTGATTTGAAACGCCGTTTTGAATCATGATTCATGTTTGTGATTCTGGCTACGAAATTCGCATGAACGCGGCCTTAGGTAGATGATAGAGCCGGGGGGGCCTCCCAGGCCCCCCTCCAGATCTCGGCCGTCGACCGGGATGAAAATTGGCAAACATATTGCCTATGACGTAATCTAGTATTTAATAGTTCTTTCAATTTCTTATGTATTTCTTTGTTTTTTCAACTTTATGTTTTTCATTGTTTTTTTCGAGGATATTTGTCTGCAACATTGTTCCGAACAAGAAAGTATGTTAATTGATTTTAATCAATAAAACCCCCAAATAATCATGCTTTTATGAAATTTGCCTGTAAGCACAGTTTGCATTGAAATTGTACATAAATTCACGTTTTTTAAAACCCCATAGTATCAAAAATGTTGAAAATCACTGTCATCTGTACACGGAACTTGCATTAACTGCATTAAATTGCATCATAAGAATGCTTCGAAAAGTTGAATCAATCCTCATTCTAAATACCCTCTTTTTACAAAAAAAAAAATCTTATTTTGTGTTGATTTGTTTCGTAACAAGCACGAGAGGAGCTAGTTGAGTTATATGAAGCTCTCTTATGATTTCCATGACTTGCCTCCTTATTTCTGTATGATATCTGATGTTATAATGCCAAGGTGCACTGGGTACTTATAAATCACACATTCTTTAATTCAGTTCAAGTATACAGTAATGATTAACAAACAAAGTTATTTTCTGGTTATCATCATTCCTTACATCGCATATGCATGAGAGTGTTCCATTCTTGTTGACGATCATGAGGTAACTCTTGTCCAGCCAGTGATTGTGTGCATTGTGGCCACTCATAGCAGTTTGGAATAACTGGGGAAACACAGACGAGAGTAAAATGAAAATGGGTCAGGCATTTCTCAAGCGGAATTTCCTGCATTTAGCACTAAGCCAGAGTAATAAGGCTGCTAAAATTCCTTTGTTCAAAAATTTTATTCATTCTAACACTTCCAATACAGTGTGCTCATATAGTTTCCATTGTAACTGACTGACAAATTGCCCAGCATGGATTGTAAATAAGCACCAAAGTAATCAGTGTTCAGTAGTAGCCACAGTAAATATCATGGGCATACATACTCGATCCTAATCAAGCATATTATATGCCCATGATTTTATCGTAGCTACTACTAAACACTGATTTATCCAGTGTTTAGTTATTTCGATGTAGGGCACTTTGTCAATCAGTTGCAATAAAAACACTCGACGCAAGGATTTAATCGATTTGAATAGTTTTCTTCTCATATCTGTAGCACAGGATGTAACAATCTCTTTATTACTGTGACTTTTTGAATCGCATAGCTCATCCTCTCATTCATCATTCAAGCACCAATACTACCGAAAGACATAGCATACTTCACAGTTCTATCTCTGTTAATCTGATCTTTCCCCTAGCCAACCAGTGAACAAGATAATGTTTAGTAGTAGTGACATACTGTGAAGGTGTTTACACCACTCTTTACTTTTCCATGTAGATGTTATGATAACACTTCACAAATGAGAGCATCAGACTTTTGGCACTGTCACTGCTCACTTCATGCCCTTGTTGACGTATCTCCAACTCAAAACATAAAAGAAAGGCAAAAAAAAGTGAGTTATTGATAGCTTCAAATAAAATGAGCGTCACTGGGCATTGAACACAGGTTATCAAGGGATCAAATAGTTTCACAATCAGTGCATCAACAGCTACTTGACGATTGAGAAAGAAATGGTCTCTCACACTTGGTAGTTGGCCCGATCAAAGTTATTGCATGCACACACACACACACACAAACACAGACACACACAGACACAAACACAGACACACACAGACACAGACACACACAATAAGATTGATTACACACTCCAACAGAACAACTAACTACAGCATTGGTGTGCATGTAGGAATCATTGGGTGTCTTGTGCATGTGTATGTCGAGAAGAGACTACAAGAGAAATAAAAGGAAAGAGAGACAGACGGAACAGAAGACACAACTAGAAATGTCGCTATGGCGACTGGTATGCCTCCGCCATAATGCATGATTCTCCTAATAGGTCTATAGTACATGTGGACAATGTGTGATTACATTTTCACAAAACTGGCAAAATATTAAAATGACATGTTTGTCACAAATGTATTGAATGTTTACCTTCCTTGACCTATGTTTATTGGATGAATAGGAGAGCATGTATTTGGGGATTTAAGAACTTTAACTTGACTTTGACCATTTCATAAGTTTATGCACTGAGTAATTTTCAAGGTATGGAGAAAAAGCGCAATTTCTGTATTGAACAGTAAATTGTTATCATTTTCATCTGGCCTTTGATTTATAAGAGAATCACTGTCAGGCAGAACATACATAAATTCAGCATGTTCTAAGTTTCAAGATAACTTGAGCCACTTCCGAGATATGGAGAAAGAATTAAGTTCAGCACTTTCACTTGATCTTTGACCTTTTGACCTTTGACCTTCTTGGAAAAAAAAAATCCCAGAGAATCTCTATTGGGTTATACATGCATACATCAAGTTAAAAAAAAAAGTCCTGCTGGCATTGCATAAACATAAGGAAAATAGTAAAATTTTGAAGTATTGCCCTTGACCTTTGACCCCTGACCTTTGACCCCATGAACCCTAAATTCCCTAGATAACCACTGCCAGTCAGTAGATGCATATATATACTATGTTCCATGAAGATACCTTGAACAATTTCCAAGATACAGAGAAAAAAGTGAAAATTTAACATTTTATTTGACCTTTTGACCTTTGACCTTTTGACCTCATGACCCCAAACTTTCACCAGAGAATCTTAATTGGGTAGTACATGTATACACTAAGTTTCCAGAAAATATCTTCAGGCATTGCATAGATATGGGGGAAATAGTTAAATTTTAAGCATTTGACCTTGACCTTTTGACCTTTGACCTTGAGCATGTGCACCCAAAAGTTGATAGGCACAACTTCACCCCCTAATACACATACATGCCAAGTTTCATTAGGATACCTCAAAAGGTTTTGGTAGTTACCCTGTCCACAAAATTCATTACGGACGGACGGAAGGACGGACGGACGGACGGACGGACGGAAAGACGGACGGACGGACGGAAAGACGGACGGACGGACGGATGGACGGACGGACAACCCGAAAACATAATGCCTCCGGCACCACTTCGTGGCGGAGGCATAAAAAAGAACAAGGCAAACCCCAAGTGATGTCTCGCCTGCACATCACAATTTGCGAGTACAGTCCGACCTCTCTTATCTGGACATGTCGTGACCGGTGCTCATCAGGATAAGGGATTTGGCCAGATATGGGAGACTCAATATTCAATACACACACCTGCCTACCCAATGGCAGCTACATGTAGCCTTTTGCAGGTAGCATACACTGAAATTAATTTTTAAACTCTTTGCTATCAAGTGCAAAATTAAAGGCAGGTTTTTGTTTTGTTTTGTTTTGTTTTGTTTTTTTGTTTTTTTGTTTTTTTACCAAATTGAAATCAGTTTGTTGTCAAACTCTTGGGATGATTTACCTGCCTAAATATTGAGGAATATATCAAGCAGGTCTTGGAAAGAAACAGAATGAGTCAACAAAATTGTAAAAATTCAATCATCATGGCTAGGAGAAGTCGACGCACTGACAAATTGCGCAATGTGACGGACTGCAGTCCAGTCACAGCCACGCTAGTGTTACCAATACTGTACAGGAGCCTGGTGCTTGGTGCATTGTGATTGGGTAAAACTTGTCTGTGACTGTAAGTGTGTGTACAAATTGTGAGTGTTAAAGGAGAAATCCAGTTCAAATATAAGTTAGTCTGATAAAAAAAGAGTATAATCTTACGAGTTCAAAGGTAAAAATTTGACTGAAATCGGATGAAAAATATGAAGAAAGTTATGACATTTTGCAGTTTTGCTAATTTCTGCAACACAGTTCTTGTACAGTGGATATGAATATGCAAATGAGTGAGCTAACCATGTCATAACCTCACAATTTTCCATTGATCGTGTACAAAAAAAAGACGAAAATCCAATATTTCTGTCATTGAAGTCTGAAACATGATGTTATTCCTGATTGAATAATCTCAGAAAAGTGATCAGTTACATAATACAAGGATTTGAGCCTCGGGGATAATTGCATTTGAATGAAAAACTGGAAATTTCAAAATTTCATGTACAAACTATATGGTACATGTAAGTTGTAAGGGGATGATATGATCATTTTGCCATTTGCATACTCATACTGAACATTCAAGAATTGTTTCCCCAAAAAATAGCAAACTTCAAAATGTCATATCTTCCTTATTTTTCATCCGATTTCAATAGAAATTATACCGTTGAACTCTATTTTTACCAGACTAACTTATATTTGGACTGGATTTCCCCTTTAATGTCATTCATCATTAGATTAAAGAGTGAGAAGAGAGAAAAGATGAGACAGAAGAAAGAGAGAAATAAAAGGAAGGGGAATCAGAAAGAGAAAAAGAAACAAGACATATCAAAGCCAGAAGAAAGAAAAGACAGAGCTCCATTACTTCACTGTAGGTGCTTGGAGAGTCTTCATCAAAGGCCAGCATAGCGATGCTCTCGTCGATCGCCGTCACATGCTCTGCATTCACCGGATCAAGGCTCAACAGATATTCCCTGTTCCTGGCGTATGAATCCCTTGTGTCTCCTGTCAAGGCTGCTACGCCCTGGCCACGCTGCTTGCTATGATCTTTCACATACTGCAAATGCCTGCAAGATTGGGTTTTAAAAAATCCTGTTAAACCTGTCATGATGGTTAGCAACACATTTACCAAACCAGTCGTCAATTTGTGAAAGCTTCAAGCTGCGAAAAAGGCAGTCAGCTCCAATTTGCAATATTTTAATACCACAAATGTTTTTAAATTTACAGTAATATACTTCTTAAAACTGAAAACAAACAAACAAGCAAACAAACAAATGAATACATGACAGTTCCTAAACAGTTGGCCCAATCACATCAAGAAGAATTAAGCTGGTACCCTGCACAGCTGACTGACAGTCTACCAACTAATAAGTTACACATACCTACTGTAAAGGGCAAATCCATTACACATATTTCCTTTCTTATTCCCCTTCTCTCTTACCCAGTTTCTTATATTCTGTGTTTAAACAGAGATATTTCACCAGCCAACAAATTGCAATCAGAAAATTTCTAAGAGTTCCCATCTGTTGGAGGTCATCCATACATGATATAAGATATTTACTGCAGTCTAGGGGGGCATTTCATGAAGGAACTTGTCAGATGAAATATCTGACAAGTCTCTTTTATCCGACAAGTTTTCAGAAATTCTTTAGTCTGATTGGCTGATTCCTCTGAACTTGTCGGATATAATTGACTTGTCGGACATTTTATCCGACAAGTTCCTTCATGAAATGCCCCCCTGATGTAACTGGCTGTATGTGTTGCATACATTTGAACCTGCACTTCTCACTTCTTCCTCCCCCCTCCCTAAACTTTGCCATGCAAATGTCAAGACACACTCCACTGTAAAACACAATGTATTCACAGCATGGAATTTTCTCACGTAGCCACTGGCATTTCAATGCATGTAAATAGCGCAGACAAGAACTTTGGCGTGCATCTTAATTTCGTGAATCTTGGCTCTCCTGAAATTGCAAGCAAACGTTCCTCATTTTACAGTATATTGTCATTTAAACCAGTGACAGGAGGAAAGTAAATATGGAAGTCTTTTTCAACCTCAAGGAATCAATTGAGAATATTACGTGGAATTGAATGCAACACATGTCTGACTACAGGGTAGTCCCATGTGATTTCTTCCAACAAGCTGTCCACATTGTTTCTCAGAGTCTTTGAGAAAACCTCAGCAAGAGCATTTTCTAGTATTTTTGACACAGCCGGTAGGTACACATCTGTGCACTACGGAGGATCATAAACATAATGTGAGTCATGTTGTGGTGGATGAGTGAACCAACAACAGCTTTGAGTCATGTTCAACAGATGTGCTATCATAGTTTCAATCCTGACAAGTGAAACAAGACACAGCAAAGTGGGTCCAAAACAATACAATGCTTTAATGGGATACTTTTCTCTCTGCCAAGACTCATACCTGGCTTGGTTGAGCACAGAGGCCAACACTGAAACACTGATACAACAAGAGACTCACACCTTGCTAATTCTTGTGCACAGAGACACAACACACCACTATACACTGATGAATATATGTGCATTATAACAATGACATCTTGTAAGTTATGAAGCTCTTTCATACTCAAATCACACTGAGACATCTGTGCAATAAAACACCACACCTTTCTTTAGGCTGCGTTCACATAGAAGTATTCGGTATTCGGTATTCGGTATTCGGTATTCGGTGTTCGGTATTCGCTATTCGAGCACCGAATACACCATCACCCGCACCGTCAACTCACCATCCCATACAGTGAGGATTTCTTCCTCCTACATAACAATTTCTAAACTGCATCAGAATGTCAGTCTACATGCTTATTTTTGCTAAAGGGCAAATCCAGACCAAAAGTGTCATTATCTCATAAACGAGAGACGGTATACGCTGCAAGAAAATCGAACAAGTTCGATTCCCACTTTGCTATACTTTTCGCAGCTATTCGGTACTTTTGAATAGTGCCCTCCTATGTGAACCGGTGTGAGGAAATCCTATCGTTCGATTCAAGCTATTCGCGTGCCCTCGAAAAACGAGCCCGAATACCCGAATAGTATACTTCTATGTGAACGCAGCCTAACTAGTTCTTGTGAGTATTGAGACGCATAATACTCTAGCAGTTATGCAGCACAAGACTGATACCGGAAATGTTATTGTGCACAGAAATATTTCACACAGTAGGACACCTTTGCAAATCAAATACTCATACCTTGCAAGTTTGTGTGCACAAAAGCACATACCACTAAAACACACAAACCTTGCCAGTTCTTGTGCACTGATGAGCTTGCCCATCCGGTCAAATGTCTCAACCTTGAAGAGATGACCATTGCTACTGACGACCAGATGGGTTGGACAAGGCCCTTCATACTCTGAGAGAATGATAACAGTATGGCCAGTCATAAGAAAAAAAATATTCAGGGTGCATAATTTTCACTGATTTTGCACTACTTTTGGCTACCATAAATTCTAACTAGAAATGTCGCTTTGGCGACTGGTATGCCTCCGCCATAATGCATGATTTTCCCAATAGGTCTAGATAGTACATGTGGACAATGTGTGATTACATTTTCACAAAATAGGCAAAATATTGAAATGGCAAGTTTGTCACAAATGTGTTGAATGTTCACCTTCCTTGACCTAGGTTTAATTGGATGAATAGGAGAGCATGTATCTAGGGATTTAAGGACTTTAACTTGACTTTGACCCATTCATACATTTAGGCATTGAGTAATTTTCAAGGTACAGGTGTGGAGAAAAAGTGCAATTTCTGAATTGAATAGTAAATTGTTACCATTTTCATCTGGCCCTTGACCCTAAAATTCATAAGATAATCACTTTCAGGTAGAACATGCATAATATGTACTAAGTTTCAAGATAACTTGAGCCACTTCCGAGATATGAAGGAAAAAGTTAGTTCAGCACTTTCACTTGATCTTTGACCTTTTGACCTTTGAAGCAATAAAAGAAGTTAAAAAAAAAAACTTTCCAGAGAATTTCTATTAGGTTACACATGCATACACCAAGTGTTTAAAAAAAATAACCCTGCTGGCATTGCATAAATATGAGAGAAATAGTAAAATTTTGAAGTGTTGCACTTGACATTTGACCCCTAACCTTTGACCCCATGAACCCTACATTCTCTAGATAATCACTTCCAGTCAGTACATGTATATACTATGTTCCATGAAGCTACCTTGAACAATTTTCCAAGATACAGAGAAAAAAAAAGAAGTTTTAATATTTTTACTTGACCTTTTGACCTTTGACCTCATGACCCAAACTTTCACCAGAGAATCTTAATTGGGTAATACATGTATACACTAAGTTTCAAGAAAATATCTTCAGGCATTCAATAGATATGGTGGAAATAGTGAAATTTTATGTATTTGACCCTGACCTTTTGACCTTTGACCTTTGACCTCATGACCCAAACTTTCACCAGAGAATCTTAATTGGGTAATACATGTATACACTAAGTTTCAAGAAAATATCTTCAGGCATTCAATAGATATGGTGGAAATAGTGAAATTTTATGTATTTGACCTTGACCTTTTGACCTTTGACCTTGAGCATGTGCACCCAAAAGTTGATAGGCACAACTTCACCCCCTAATACACATACATGCCAAGTTTCATTAGGATACCTCAACAGGTTTTGATAGTTACCTTGTCCACAAAATTCATTACGGACGGACGGGAATGATGGACGAACGGACGGAAGGACGGACGGACAGACGGACGGACGGAAGGACGGACGGACGGACAACCCGAAAACATAATGCCTCCGGCACCACTTCGTGGCGGAGGCATAAAAACCCATGAAAATACACGTATCTATAAGATTTTTGCAAGCACAGTTTTAATGGGTTGAACTGTGCGCTTCATCAGCTGATAACTACTACTACAGCAGTAGTATTTGTGCGTGCATAACTACAGTATGTGTGTGTGTTTATGTGTCCTAGTATTCATTTGAGCATATGTGTATGCTAGTAGCTTTCTGTGCAGGTCATACACTCAAATGGATCATTTGTGTGTATATACTGTAACCAAATGTGTGTACTTGTGCAATACGTAATGTACCGGTACAGAGCTTGTCGTCTAGAGCGACTTTAAGAACTCACGAACATGTTCTTGAGTAGCTCAGTGCAAAAATGTAATCATGCGAAATAAACATGTTGACAGTAATCACTCAACACTTTAATGTTCTGATCAACAAAAAAATACTGGAAGAAATCTCAAGCTGATTTGCTCTTTCTGGAGGCAAACATTCATCCCAGAACGAAATTTTGTATGGTGGTGAACAGCTAATCAATTGAGCTAGGTTAAAGGGACATTCCAGACGATTTTCATAATTTCACATGATGTAGTACATACACTTAAATGGACAATTCCATGTATAGATTTGTGGAATTTATTGTGGTTCTTGAGCAAAGAAACAATACTTTGAAAAACCTTAAACAAATTTCACTGAACAAGGATGATGACATAGGAGGTTCACATATTTCAGAAATGTAGCAGTGTAATTCCATTACAATATTGCTTGCTTGCGAGTTCACCTGTGTATAATCTATGCATGCCTTCTTCTTTTGTTCTGCTTCCTTGAGCCCAAACTCGTGCATTCGTATGGTGACTCTGCCATGTCATCATCTTTGTTCATTGCAATTTGTTCTAAATTTTGAAAATATTCTTATTCTTCACCCCAATCATCACAAATTCTGAAACTCTGTCCTTAGTATAACTAATTTATAGTTGTTCAAATGTAAAAATCTGAAAATCATGCGGAGGTCTCCTTTAAGACCATGACAGGTCTGAAATTCCAAATTTGCTGCATATTTTTTTTTTTATTTCTATACATGGATGTCGACTACAAAATTATTATTCCATACAATTTTTAATGTCAATTTCATTTCTGATGCGTAGCTTCCTGTAGCATGGCCTTAATGTCAAACTAATCTAATAATCCTGTTCCACAGAGAATTTTTCTCATCGGTCACTCATTGGAAGCAAAGCATTTTGCTTCTGGCCATGAACTGAAGTCTACTGTAAAACATGATATATTCGCAGCATGAATTTTTCGCGAATTGGAGCCGACGGCCTTTTTTGCGGCATGAAATTTTTGCGAACAGCCACTGGCATTCAGTGCATATAGTGTAGACAAGAACTTTCGTGTGCATTTTAATTTTGTGAATCTTGGCGCTCACGAAATATGCGAAATTAAAATGCATGCGAACATTCCTCGTTTTACAGTTCGGTCGCAGTCTGATGAATCTGACTTATGTTTTTTGGCTATCAGGTCAGTGTCAGACATGTCAGGCATGATCCGCTATAAAGGCAAGATCATCTGATGAGGACTGATCACACGCGGCAGTCTGACTGTGACCTGATAGTTTGACCATGATCATCATGGTTTTCTCCTATTTTGAAGGTGCTGAATCCCAATCAGGATACAAATCTTGCATCCTTGAGGGTTTTTAGATGTTCAAGATGACCGCCAGCATGGCCCTCAAATTAATAATTCTGTATGAATGGTGACATATAAAAGAAAGAAAAACAAAAAGCGCTCGATTTCCCAACATAGAAGCCTGTTGTTAATACATCATCAGCTTCCAGCTACGCGACACCTCGCCCAAGCAGAGCACACGCTTTAGAGTGTGTATGCAAACCTCAAATATGCGTAGCTTGAACTCCCAAGTTCATTGACCCTATCTGCCAAAAGATCAAAATCCTTCAAAAATCCATAAAAATTTCTGGATCACTATCAAAATTTTATCATCTGTCGCTTGTGTCAATATCAACTTTTTCTGCAAGTTTTGTTCAAATCTGTTCAAAACTTTTTGAGTTATTTTGCAAACAGACAAACAAACAAATAAACAAACAAACCAATGTCAATGAAAACATAACCTCCTTCCTTGGCTGAGGTAACACCGGGGTCCCGTTTCATAAAACTTGTTTTCAGTAACAACTGCCACATTTCTTTGACAAATTTGCTCTCAGCTAATCAGATGCAAAGATTTCAGTAGCTTATAACAACTATCGTAACTTGCTATTGATAACAAGTTTTATGAAACGGGGGCCCAGGTCTTCTCATAATTGTGTCTGCAATGGGCAATCACCTCAACCATCGTACTGCTGCTTTAAAGGTCCTGTTTACGTTTTGGAGCAGTGATTTAAAGAATGTTAAAGATATCATATTTGATACAAATGTGTAGGTCTGTTGTATCACAAAACATCCTACCATATGAAATTTTTGCAATAAAGACTAAAATATAAGGAGATAACAGGATTTTTCTTAATAAACCATAGAGGGTATTATTCTAAATAAACTGTAGACGGTTCAGTCTGGAAACATTTTTATTATAACTATTGTTCACATTTTGTGTATTTAACAATTACTTAACATTGATTATACAGTTTCAAATTTTTACAGTGGTTGTTTCTATCCATAACTCACATTTTAGAACTATTTTACAGCACTAAAGCTGGGTGTTTGTTTCAACTGCAAATGGCGTATATTACGCCTTTAAGATATGATGCTTTGTCTAATCCACTATCAAAACCACAAGCTATTGTAGGTTTATCAGTACACTTGGCAAGAATTATTTTGAACTTTTTGTTGTTGCTATCTTTATCAAGTTCTCAAAAAAAAAAGATGAAAAAAAGAAAGAAAAGCACTGCAAATGAACTACCTTCTGTGGTTTCAATGAAAGAAAAAAAAAAGAGTCTTGACCGACAAAGCTGTGGCCCACCTGTTTTGAAGACGTTGATGAGCTTATCACTATTGATACCAGGAACTCTGCTTCCATTAAACACGTGGCGCAGCTGGTCCATGGAAAAAACCATCTTTCCTGTTTTGCTCTTCTGAACTGGAATTTTCTCTCTGAAGTATGAAATAACAGTCAAACTTATCCGTTGTGAACATGATAATCATCCAAATCAACAGGTGATGTGGACCGTCTGCACGAAAGATTACCCCTTCTATATCACACTCCTAAGCTGGAAAAACAATAGCACAGCTGCCCTCAAAAAAATGTGTTTGTTTGTTTTTTTGACAAAAGAAGCCTAAATCATCAAATTATTGCCTTTATTCTGAACTCTCACTAACACCTGACATTCAATATCTAATATCTTGCACTCAGATTAGACAGCCACCTGAATTCCACAGCTGTGCTGTAGACCATGATGCCTCTACCTTGTCATGCAAATGAATATTTTTTTCTTCTACTATCTTTCCCAGTCAAAAGAAAAAAAAAAAAGAAAAGTGGTGTAATTCTTATTATTCCCATTTTACACTGCCATTCACCGAGTTGCCCATATGAATCAACTGAATGATCTTTGAACTGAATGACCTTTGAACTTAACGACCTGGTAGTATGGGGGAAAAAGGATTGACCTGATTGAATAAGTCTTTATTTGCTGCCAACTGGGGTAATTTGAAAACCGGCCTGCTAGAATAGAACTAGCCATTGTCAAAATATGTGCATCGACGCTTACACTCATCATTTCCGTTTGACTCCAGTGAAGATTTCACTTACACAGAGATCGGTAATATAAGCTGTATACAATCCATTAAGTGGATTCCCAACTAAATGAGAGTCGGGCCAGATTCCATTACATGGTCTGCCTATACAGGCCCTGTTTCATAAAGCTGTTCGTAGAGTAATGAACGACTTAAGGACTGGTGATCAGTTATAATGTGCTATACTTACCAGAATTTCTATAATTCAACAGAAGAACTGATCACCAGTCGTTCATAAGCTTTCTGTAACTTTACAAACAGCTTTCTGAAACACCCCAAGGGCCCCGTTTCATAAAACTGTTCGTAAAGTTACGAACGACTTGAGAACTGGTGATCAGTTCTAATGTGCTATACTTATCAGAATTTCAATAATTCAGCACAAGAACTGATCCCCAGTCGTTCGTAAGTTGTTCGTAACAGTATGAACAGCTTTATGAAACATCCCCCGGGTCTTTAAAAGCTCACATTCTTTCAAAACAACTGAAATGAAAAAGAGTACGAGTCCCTTAAAGTACTGGAACATCTGTCCTGTTGTCTGGCTCTTTGGGTTCAAGGTACTTTTTGTCACATCCATACAACCAATGCTACATACTGTAGATGATGACTAGTATGAGGATGAACATATGGAATAATCTATCTGTAAGAGCTTGACATGCTAATGAGGGACTTACCACCTCCCTGGATATAGCATTTCAACCCTTGACGTTAGACAGTTCTGTGTATTCCCAACATCAAAAGTCATCATCTGCCATCTTATACAGAATTTAATGTCTTCTGAGAAATTTTTCCTTTACCATAAATAATTGTACAGATGGTCCATGCATTCTACTCTCTAAGCGACATCATGGATATAGGTAGGAAATGGATTTTAAGACTCATCATATCTGACCCAATGGGCACTCTCAAGCAGTTCTTTCCAGTTAAAATTGAAGAAAAATTCAAAGCATGGCATAAGCACTACTATAATATAGTACTTTGCTATCTCTACCTGCTGGAATTCTAGTCACTGCTTTTCTGGTCAGAGTTATTGCATCTCACATTAATGATAATAACAATAATAGCTAGTGTTTATATAGCGCATTTCAGACTTTGTACAAATTTCAATGCGCTTTACAGACTACTATTAATCACCCTGGTCACTGGTACATTATTTCCAACCAGCACTAACAGTGCTCACTCTCCACTTCCTGGGGAGCATTCCAGCCAGTCTCAGCCATTTTACAGGCGTGCACACACTGATCAACCTACATAAACAATCTCATCCTACCGGGTACCCATTTATACTACAAGGTGGAGAGCAGCAATGTGGACAAAATGCCTTGCTGAAGGGCAAATGTATCAGGCTTTACATTGGGCTTGAGAACCCACGAACCCAAACTATGCTTATGTGATTCAGAGACATGGGTTCTTATCCACTCAGCCACGACACCTCTACACTACAGCCTTTTCACAACTGTCCAACTTGTTGGAGAGTCACAGCTCCTAACTGGATATACAGTGCTACGTTCTGATTCCATACATCCGAGATTCAAAGTTAATTGTGGATGTTAAGCGACCCTTTGCATTCATGCACGCATATGAGACATGGATGGATAAACATTCACTACAATGTTGACAGAGTCAAGTTGATCGCCTACTTGTCCAAAGTGGCCAAATATGTCTGTCTCTATTGACTACCTATTATTACTTGGAGTTTTCTATGACCACGGTTTAAGCCAGTTTCACTACAGCTCCTATAGAACTATTCAAATTCAAAACAAATTCACTCTCCTCAAATTTTGACACGAACAACACTCACTTTCTCAATATCTCAAAGTACTTGAGCATGTGCCAGGTGGAGATTGCCGCTCGCTCAACCTCAACCCCCAGACAAGGAGGCCAAAAGGTCTGCATGGATCTGTTGGCACCGTACATCGAGCACACCCCCAGGGGTGTTCGACTTGTCAGGTAGACCCTTTCTGTCCACCACTCCTCCAGCTGTAGATGTGTGCAGATTCAGAGCATGAAAACCAGATCATTTTTGATGGGATTGAGACATGGTTGGGAATGCAGGACATGATTAATTCAGATGGACTGGAGATGAGATCAATAAAACACATAAAACACAGAATACAAAGTATTTCTGATTCAATTTTCAAATATCACTTCCAAGTCATGTTGCTACACACTGCAAGCACCGTTACAGGTACTGTTTACCATTTGGAGCAGTGATTTTCATAAAAAATGTTCAAGTTACAGCTGTATCACATTTGATGCATACGTGTAGGTCAGTTGTATCACAAAACATCCTACCATACAAAAATTCCACAATAAAGCCTGAAATACAAGGAGATATCACTATTTTTCTCAAAAAGCTATAACGGTTTATTCTAGAGACAATTTTATTATAACTATTGTTCACATTTTGTGTATTTAACAATACTTAACATTGCTTATACTGATCAACTTTTTACATTGATGGAAGTATACCTATCTGAAATTCCTCACACTGGCTTGTCACATTCAATTTAAATGAAGCAATTATAATCAAATCTTGGTTGAAATACCTCTTGTTTGACTCCTTATTAACTATTATACCCTGGCACTACATGTCACCTATAAGAATTGACAACACTTAATCCAGAACTTCTCATATATTGTATATTTATTCAACTGGTTGCAACATAAGCATTACTTTTCATTTTGAAATTTAAAACCAGTTTTCTTCTGTTGGAAAAAAAAGGAAGTTTTTGGTTATAAATGTTGATTTGACCATTATTATATACTTTGGGATAATCCCTGTGTTACAAAATACCTCAAATTCTAGGAGAATGAGAAGCAACTATCCTACTATCTTCCTGCTATTTCCTTTAAGCATTTCAATATATTATGTTTCAAGACTGAAAATCCGTGTACAGCATTTCAACATGCACATGCTCTATAATCTTTAATTCGATGCTTGTCAAGACACAAGTGCCAAAGTAGCAGGCACTATGACATTTGTTGCTAACCTGCCATAGATTTGAGCTCCTAAAATGCAAATCCCCACTTAATTTGACATCACAATCAAGAAATGCTCATAAATTATGCAAGCTAGAAACTTGCAGATTGCATGTGAGTTTAACATGATAAGGAACGGGCAACAGCTCAATGCTCAGGGAAGGTCTGTACCCAATTTTTGCGGTCCCTGGCTCTCTCCAGTAGCTTGCTGTGTAACTGAGGACCAAGGCTACTTCTGAATTCCTCAACGACCCTCTGTGTCTCCCTGTACTCCTCATCTGTCGTGACTGCTCTCACTGTCATTATGTGATGATAAAAAGAAAATTGTTCTTGAGAGCAGAGATTAAGTGAGATGAATTCTTCATGCAAGCATTAGTGCAAACAGATAAAATCAATGATTGTGAGATCAGGGCGGTGATCAACATCTTCGGCAAACAGCATTGTTGACATATCACTACTTGGTATCAGAAAAAAGGAACATGTTATCAATGATTGACATGACATTCATGGCCAACAATTTTGGATTGTGATATTCATACTATCGACAAGGATGATCTACAAATAAATACCCTTGATTGTATTTGCCTCAATGGAACTCGTGTACCACATCTTTTGTGAAATTCAAAATTAGCAAAGCTCACAAACACTTCAATTTTGACCAATATGAGGTGTAATCTAAAAGATATAATTACCTCAAGGCAATTTGTGCAACTACATCTTCATAAAATTCAAAAGTACAAACTGTACAAGCAAAGCTCACACTTCAGTTTTGACTAATATGAGGTGCCATGTGGAAGTTTTTTGAGAAAGTTCTGTACAGTTACAGAACAGTAAAAACTGTCATCTTGTGATCTACCATTTATTTTGACATTTGAAAGACATTCTGCAATGAAAAAAAAAATCTGAAGTACAGAAAACATGGCATTGTGAAACATGCTGTATGTATTAACTGTATGTAGTAACTATTCTTAAGTAGAATAAGAATAGTTACTTAATATTAACGAGGCTTGCCTTGGTGCCGTGTGTATTTTCTGCGTCAAATTTGTACGCAAATTTGTCAAAGAATATAAAGCAACAACAACGACAAAAGTACACATCCCTGAACGAGTGGATAAAGGCGGCTCGCTCCACTCGC
This sequence comes from Diadema antillarum, assembly GCF_040938485.1. Taxonomy (NCBI): domain Eukaryota; kingdom Metazoa; phylum Echinodermata; class Echinoidea; order Diadematoida; family Diadematidae; genus Diadema; species Diadema antillarum. Next base: position 3,430,969 of record NW_027271380.1, read on the forward strand.
CGGCCAACAGGTTTGTGGGGTAAACGCGCTATACGGGGGCACGCAGAGCGAGTCGCCTTGTTTAAAGGCTAACATTAACCTTGCAGCATAGACAATGTAACATAGCATGCTCATCATATGTGATTGAGCATAGCAATGAGTTTGACATTCTAAAACAAAGCATAGATAGACAAACAACTTTAACAATGCTACTGACATTCAAGCTTGAAAGTCAAATTTCCGTTGTCTTATGTGCACTACAGGCCCATTCACACACAATGAAAAAGTGCAATTCAAATCATGCTCTTTTTTTCTTCCTTTTTGCACTCTGGTTTACTGCAATAGCTGTATTTTTGTGAGGGTGCAATTGTTGTGAATTTTGCTAATCATTGTTAGATTGTAAATTTAACTCCCAAAAATATCGTGAATGGACAGGCCATGCTGAGTCAAATCAAGAAAAACAACATCTAAAAAAAAAAATGTCTGCAACTTCCTCATTCACAAAAATATTTGTACACAAAAATATGATCAGCTTTTACTGTATTACATCTGTATGATTAAAGCAAATTTTTCTTTTTGTATCACGATACAAATTGCACCCCAAATAATCATGGCTATTGGAGGCTGTGTGAACGGGTCACATGATAACACAAAGATAACTTATCTGAAACTCCGGGTAATGACAAGTTTAATTTGGTTAGGTATTTGTACAACGTGAAGACAAACATCTCCTTTAAGGCCAAGGATGAGCAAACAGCCTTTGGTCCAAAGATCATGATGCCACAAAGAACCCAAAGTCACATTGACGATCTGTACCTCGGGATGGGAACAACATCAAACTCGAGGTGCTCAAAAGAAAGCATCAAGAGATATGGACTGCTATATTTATCTCCATATTATGCAAAGGTTTATGTGTGTTATACAAGTACCGGCAATTGTATTGAAAAAAAGAATGGAAGAAAAAAAATGCTAACAGTCCCCATTATTTGCCCAACATACACCTTCGTATGTGACCCAGCATCACAAAAGCACCAAAAAGTCACCAGACATGGATCTTTAGTTAAGGGCTGATTTTGAAAGTGCAGACTCTACACAAAGCATTAATATAAATTCTTATTTAAACTCAATACACACGGACTTTCCTAATCCACCTAAATATTGGAAAGAAAGTACAAACTCTGAAAAAGTGTTTACTGAGAAAAGAAGCTATGAAGTTTAGGGTCTGTTCAAGTGCTTAATCTCACCAAGCTGTGCTCTGTGCAATGAATGAGACAAAAATCAGAAATTAAAACCCTAATCCTATAGCAACCACAAAGAAAGGACAATTACACGATTAAGCTGAAATTTTGCACACACTAAACCATATCTAAACCCATTCTATTCATGGCAAATTGTACAATGTAACCTCATCCTTTCAAAAGTTATAGAGTTGAGAGTGAAGAGTAAGAAAAGGGTTTTAAAAACCTGCTCTTTGCAGGAAATTGATGTGGGATATTTTATGTCCATGAGTTGTGACTCCCTCACGCATGGGTCCTCCATTAAATGTCCTGTACTAGTATCCGAAGGACAGGGTGTTTTGCCTTTTGCTTAATAGGGTACTGCATGATTACACACAACACTGCTCAGCAAGACACACTGGCCGAACCGAACCTGAGGCACTTCATCGCAAGGCAGAAATGTACTAGTAGCAACTGAGTCACATCACTGCCCTGGAAACCAATACGAAAACAATCAAATTTTATAGTGTGATATAATACACCAACAATAAAATTATGCAACTGCAGTGGCATCTAGATAAAAATCCAAGTACAATTTGTATTATAAAATAGGCTTTAGAATCTCTGCAAACTGATTGGCCAATTATCATGCATTGATTTTTATTATAAAATAGGCATAAGAATATGTGCAATCTGATTGATCAATTATGATGCAGTGATTTTTACTGATCCACATTGAGCCATGCATCCAGTAAAATGTGAACGCATGGCTTAAGTCTTGTTCAGTATTGTAGGTGTACCGGAGGTATGATGGGGAAAATGGTTGTATTTCATGAATTTACGGGCCCACTTTTTGAAACAAATGATGCACGGGCCTATTTCATAGATCAGTGAGAACTGGATGCTCTCTTTTAACTTTGGAAACAAAACACTCGCTGTGCTCGTGGGTTTAAACAGCTCTAAAGTTACTATAAACTTGCGCATCAAATTCTCACTGATCCACTTGGTCCTGTCATTCCAATATAATTGTGGTCACAAAGTTTCCTACTGGTACAAAGGAGCTAGTTTCCAGATCACAACAGCAGTTGCCCTCAACCAGCACATTTCTCACTAATAAACAATTCTCACTAGTAAACAATTCACACTGACACGCTTCAGGGGATAACCTCCCAACATAGTTAACAATAGAATCAGTCTTGCATCATACACTGTTTAGATCACAAGGCTTTAGACCACAGCTTTAATGTGCACTGGAGGGAAACATGCCCGTGCCTGTATATTCTCCTGGCTGCAAACACTACCAGGACACTTCATCAGACTCATGAGGAGTGAACTTGACTGCGATGCATTAGTGGTTTGTGTTCAAAGATTGTAGAAAAGCTTTGCGCATTGTTAGGCAAGTATCCCCTGAGATGAAGCAAATATCCCCCTGTACATAAAAGGGCATTTAACCGTTATTCCACTTAAGGAACTACAAAGTCATTGATCACAATGGTGCAAAGCTCCTGAAAAAGTTGTAAGTTGCATGAAAACAGCAAAATCCCTTCAGCTCAGGATGGAACCTGACTGCAAGTTGGAGAGTGTAGCAACAAGTAACTGTGCTTGCATAACCCATCATCTTGTCTTTAAGCAATTTTTCACTAGCAGCAGATGCAACATGTAGTAATAGTACTAATACTGTAATAAGAAAAAAATATTTCCCTTGCTTGTCCTGCCTCAGACCTTAAGTCAGTGTTATTTTAGCAGGCCATATAAATTGTTGATTAGCCGATGATTGAATAATTGTGGCAGTTCTGTTGAATACAACCCCCCAAAACAAAAACAAAACAAAACAAAACACACACACACATGGAACTATAAGCAGCATGTAACCTTGTGATTTGTTACAGTGATGAACAAAGTTAAATACACTTTAATCCTTCATTTCGTTTGACTAGGAATGGTGTTAAATCCCCATTACTTTTGTTCTGGGTTTTTGAATAAAAAAACAAACAAAGCATGACTCATCAAATCGGCTATTTGAGTTAATATGATCACTTTTGAGTTCTGTATTCTGTACGATGTATCTTCTTTTGCATCAGGAATTTGGAGTAGCACACGTACAGTGCTCCTATCCAGTTTGAGACTGAATGCCAATTATATTCATAAAGAGATAGTCCAGAAAACCGAGGTGAATGCAAGTCATTCTTTTCTTGACTTTGATAATGTGAGTGTGTGTGTGTGTGCATGTGCAGACTAGTTTTATCATCAGCGTAGTGCCCCATTCACCAAGGCTTCCAGGTCCTGAGGTGGTATACAAAGTTCTGCTTTTGAATCATAATGAAATACACTCCTGAAGGCTCAATTCACAGAGGTGGTACGATCTTGTCCATGGTTTAAACCATGGACAAACGCCATAGTTTTAACGAGGCGGCAAGTGTTGCATGGCCTATTTCATTACGAAATGATCATTTTGTCAACAAAAAGGGTCATGCGACACTTGGTGCCCGATAAAACGGTCTTTGTCCATTGTTTAAACCATGGACAAGATTGTACCACCTTCGTGAATTCGGGCCACAGAGTTTGACAGTCAACATACCAGAATCCAGGTATTTGTCCAGGGTATCATCTAGCTGTGGGACAGGGAGTGGTGGCAGGCCCTCATCAAATTGGAATGTTCTCTCTGGTATCATGTTGGTGGACAGGGGCGGATCAGAATCCATTTTCTCCCCCTTCGTCTACTTGGTGCTGACAACAGTACAGTACCTTGCAAAGTATGGCCTATATCAAAAGCAAGACAACAAAGCACCTGCATATATATCAAGAAATCATAAGAAAGAAATCTATAAAATATCTGGACACCAAATCGGAGAATCCCAGAGAAAATTGAAATGCACTGTTTAAAGGGCAAGTCCACCTTCATAGACATGTGGATTGAGTGAAGGCAACAATAATCAATATTTAGTAGAACGTATCAGTGAATGTTTGGGGAAAACTCAGACAATCGTTCAAAAGTTATGAATTTTTAAAGTATCTGCACAGTCACTGCTGGATGAGAAGACTACCATAGTGTATGATGTCACATGCGTACAACAATATAGAAACATAAAAAGAGAATTTCACAAAGCTTTATTGAACAAAGTGCACATTTCTTTGACTTGTTACTGATGTACGTTAAAGGTAATAACTAATATTATTCCCCTTGCCTTCTGAACTATTAAATGAAAGAGAGAAGTCAAGTGTTCTTTTGTTACATGAGAAAAGTAGGCCTAGCTAGCTAGGCCTACAATATATGTTGAATTTTCTTTATCATTAATCTAATGCTTTCTTTGTCGATCATTTGTACATGTAATGTATGTGACATCACAACCCCACAAGCTATAGTCTACTCTAGACCCACTAGACATAGTACAGTCTTCTCATCCAGTTGTGACTGAGCAGAAACTTCAAACGGATTGTCCGATTTTCCTCAAACAAAGTCTCACAGATGCCTAGCCCTTACTAATATTGCTACATTCACAAAACCCACATGTCTACTACGTACTAGTATGAAGGTGACCTTGTCCTTTAAATTTACGACTAACGCTAGCTAGAGTCAGTGCCGTTTCACTCAGCATTTATAATCATATAAGAATAAAGATTGTTTTTCCCTTGCTAGAAACTCTGTTTTGAAAACTGCTAAGGTTTGGTTGAGGATAGTATTACGTATAACGGTTACTGGTGTAGAATCGCGTCTCAAACAACAACATTATCAACAACAACTTAACAAAGTTCTCTCCTATGTAGGTCCTACTATCTAGTCCTACTCCTCGATCCTCCCCGGGCATAATCTCACTTGAATCTAACAGATCTCTGCCAGACTCCGGAGCTGAAGGTAGCAACCTCACGTTAGGTGGCAAGAGCTGGTTCGAGACGAGACGATGGAGTGTAAAACTTGGGTAGATAAACAGTCAAAAGCGAACACGAACTACAGAACTCGTACTGTACAATGTCATGACACTGCTCACTGGCCGAACGCCCGAAGGCATACAAGCAGGCATACGACGGCTTGCGCACAGTTGCTGTGCGGGGCCGGTCAGGGGCGGGGAAGGGGGAGTGCTTGATGCCTACCGTGGATCGGTCCCTGCAAATTGGCACGACAGCGTCAGCGGTACGTCTCCTCTCTCTCGTTCCAAGATTTTTAACACTTATCTCTCTCCGTACCTGCTCGTTCGTGTTCACCGAAATGCGATACTGTTTATAACGATGACAGTCTGTCTACGAGGGGGTCGACGACAAATGGATCGGTTCGTTAGTCGCTGAGCGAAAGCTTTGAATTTATTCTAAAGCAAGCCAAGGTATCGGTATCCGGTAGTACACTCGATCCATGATGGGTGGTAAGCACTATTTGGGCACCCGTCCCGCTTCATCATGAATATTCATCAGGCAGTAAGATACTGTACTAGTAAATGGCAGAACGCTGGATACGTGCAAAACGTATGGCCGGGAAATGTAAAAATCTCGAAAAATTGCATCAATGGGTGATGTTAAAACTCTCTCCGGGAGATGGAAAAATGTTCAGTTTTGCCGAGAAATGTAAAAACGCTGCCGGGAAATGAAAAAAATATGTATTTCAACGGTATTACGGATACATGTAGATGATGAATATTCATGATGAAGCGGGACGGGTGCCCCGATAGTGCTTACCATGATTTTTTTATGATGGGTTCGCAGGACGTAAACATCAGACCAAAACACAGCTATATATAGCTTTGGTTCGCACACCACACCACTGATCGCTCACGACACACACACGTTTTACAACACACACATCCGTCTTGACGCGCACGTTGGTCCGAGAAGACACAAGGCTAGATATCAATCCCGCGCCTTTCCTAAGATCCTCGGCGCGCGCAATTTGGATCGGGCGTAGCGAGCGAGATTTTCGTACGGTGTCTAGTTACTAGTATACGTACCCGGCCGCCGCCGCCGCGGCCGCCGGTCGGTAAAGGCCTACCCGGTGTAACATACGCAGGGATTAGTACAGGAACCAAATTCACCCTGATATTCCCGTTTTGTCCAGGATGCAGCCCCTACTTCTTGAACGCTGTTGAATAATCCCATTGCATCGTCGCTCCACCTCCGTCCGACCTCCACTGTTTCCACTGCTCCTCCGGCCATCACACGCCGACGGTTGTGGTCCGATCTGGTCAGGTGGTCCAGCTCACGACTTCAATTCACATCACTCATCAGTCTGAACATCATTGCGACTTGCTGCATGCAGCTGCATGCATGGCTGGTGACTTTAATTCCACCAACATGTCAAAAGATCCGAATCATCAAAGTGATCCGTCACTGTTAACGAGAAATCAACAAAGACTCTTGTAAGTATTCAGCGTATTAGAAACGGTATGTCTAACAAGTTAATAGGAGATTGGGTGCAGTACAGTACCAGTAGTGACAGTAGTACATTACTTACTGACAAGTTACTGAGTATACTGACCCAGGATGGTCCACGAGGGGTTTTAGCATGTCGCTGCAACATGCTAAAATTCTTGTGCAACATCCTAAAAAGCCAGCAACATGCTATGCAACATCCTTAAGAATTTGCAACAAGCTCAAAGTAAAAGTATTCAAAAATGTGCAAAACATGTGCATAACATAAGAAACATCAAACTACCAGGTACTTTAGATATTTGTGTGCAAAACATGAGAGAGAACATTGAATGTAAGCAGCACAAAGAGAGATAAGCAGCAAAATATTGCGTACTACTACTACGTACTCATCGTGTGCGCTCCGCGCATATTGAATTTCTGCAATATTCTCAGATTCTGAGCTTGCAACATGCTAAAATTTCAAGTTGTGGACCACCCTGCCAGTGACCGGTAATCATTAGTTAATTTACACGGAGTTCCTAAATAATCCTATTCCTTTCGACGAACACTTGATGAATTCCAGACAGAGGTGGAGCATGGAGAGGCAGGTAGCAACACAGAAAACGCACTTAACGTGCTACAGTCTCATTATATTTAGTATTATTATGTTTTATACTCCAACCTTTATCTTCACAGAGTTTTAATTGTCCAAAGCAGTAGATCTAACCAATTAGATCTAGAATTCTAAGTCGGTGGATGTCAGGAGCTGGGATCTGGTTCATTAACGTCGATTACCATTTACCATGATTACTATTACTAACGTTAAGTCGCCATTACCTAAAGTGGCCAGACATTCACATCGCATGTAACGCACGCAACGATCGGAGATCAGCTGGGACGACGGATTTTCATTGCTCTCAAAAGACATTCCCAATTCACCTTTTTCCTCCATAAAAACACAAATAGTTTCTAATTGTAATCCAAATATATTTTACCATGTAACAGGTGGCAAGACCATTTTTAATGTGAGAATGTTTTTCATTTCGAATGAATTCAGCCTTCAGGTGGCAGATTAACAAAGTTTTTAGATGCGATGATGCACAAATACATCCTACATTGAAGTGTGTGTAAACACACGCGCTATAATACATGACTCGCTATGGGCGGCGAACTGATTCAATGCCTATCGTTGGTTCACCAACCCGGGAGTGCATAGCATAGGAAATACACGCAAGTGGCGACTGTACGGTAACTGACGTTAGGTGCTTTTCCATATATTTCAGTTTGTGGATGTGACCGTCGAGGAAATGACACCATTTTAACCTGTTCCTTCAGTAACCTGTTAATGCCAGGTTCCCGTGGGAGCAACTACATTACGTATATGTGACGGTGCACCACAAAACAAACAAAAAGTGGCACCCCTTTATTTTAAGTGAGGACTAAAAAAAGGTGAACTGGTTCAACCAAGTCAATCTTGAGTTTTTCATATTTTCTGAAAGAGCTATCCTTCTACATTATTCTTCAGTTTCCTATCTTAACATGAATGTGAAAGTGTTTTTAGAAGTTTTTTGACAACCTTTTTTGGGAGAAGAGTAAAATGATCAAGTATGACTTAGAGACCGCTTTTCATGTCTTGAAATCCTTTGCACACTCTTCACTTTCAAGTTTATATAACTTTTGAAAGGATGACTCTACTGCTTTAAAAGTTAGCATTGATCATGAGCAGAATGAGCTAATAGAACATGCTTAATTTCAGCCTAATCTGATAATCCCTTCATTGTTGTTGCTCCAGTGGTTTACATCCTGTGTTTTGTCCCTTTCATGGCACAGCTAGCATGGCTTGGTAAAGATTAAGCGCTTGAATAGACCGTACTTCAGAGCCTCTCTTCTCAGTTCACACTTTTCCAGAGTGTGTGCTTTCTTTCCAGTATCTAGGTAGGTTAGGGGAGTCCATTTAGATTGAGATAAATACATCATTTTAAAGCTTAGAGTCTGCTCTTTCAGAATCTGCTCTTAACTGAAAATCCATGTCTGGCGACTTTTTGTGTGTTTTGTGGTGCAGGGTCACATATACGGGAACCTGGTGTGCCTGCTTTCGTGGCCTAACGTTTCTTTGTCTTGTAATGCCCAGAAAAATGGGTTTGATAAAAATCTAGGGTTAATTTTATCACCATATGCTCTCTTTCTTTTGGAAAATCACAGTATTAACTATTATTACCTTTTTTCTGATTTAGTTTGCACTTGTTCTGCTATAAAACTAGTATGAACATGTAGGGCCTGCATAGTGAATAAAGCTGAGCTCGAGCAGATTTCCGTGTTCTCTGACCCCAGTCATCCCATTCAAGTGCCTGGTTTTGTGTAGAACAAAATAGTCTGTGAGCCCATCAGTGCACCCTCTATTCATACCTCGCACTTGATCGATATTTTCAGTGTTCGACGGCACGTGTAGTTTGCCATGGAAAGGGGATACATGTACCGCTTGCTACTTTCGCTCAGGTGGATTACACCAATCTGTCCGTTCTCTGAACGATGGGCAAAAAGAATCTCGTTTGGGGGCAATTTAGGGCACTTGGTGTCAGAGAATTGCGGAAGTAACGGGTTAAGAAATTGCACATACTCTGGTTCTCCAGCATATCCAGTGCCAGAATTGCAAGCGCATCTTTCAAGGAATTACACATCCCCATGGCCCTAGATTCATGACTTGATGATTGCCAGCCTGCTTGAGGGGACGGGGGCCATGATGTCATAACAGTATGTCACGAACAGTGTGCACTGAAAATTGAAACATTTGGGTGATAACACCATGGACACGACGAGTGGACCGCAACTGTTGAGAGCCGCTCTCGTACGAGATTGGTAGCCTTGTCCACACAATCGAAAAGTCCTTAATATTGCTTTCAAGGCCTGACAAATTATATGACTTTGAGAGGTTTCAAAGAGGAGAGTAACTTATTTCAGGGTGCTATGGGTCCAATGCGTCCAGAGCACGAGTTAGAGCTTGCGAGGGATTGTCTGTGTGAAGTCCTTACGTGTCACTGTTGTGATGCTGTTCTTAATGAGACGTTTCCACTGGAGGTATGGCATGGGTTGGGTGATGAGTTCATCAAGATTTGGTTTATGTAGGTCGGTCAGAGATAGGTCTTGGTCTAGTTGGGGTGCAGCAGGTAACACTGTTAACGTTATGCAAGAATTAGGTACAGCCTACAGTGCGCTCAAACCTTTTGTCAGAGTGGTGAGGGTTTTGCCAAGCACCAGCAGTAGGAGTCCCTTAATGTCTGTCTGTCAGGTGATTGGGACTAGACTAGACCTGTGAGGAGATCATTTTTTTTTCTTCCACAGCAGTTATAGGAAGACCAATTAAACCTGTTTGAATAAATTATGTGTTAGTCCCGATCAAGTTTGGCAAGCATGCTTTTTGTGACACGGCATCTGAATTTTCTACTAACTTGTTTCTGATAAACACAGAGTTCAGTTGTTTATAAAGGAGAGCTAATTTTGGACAACCATTGTGGTTGATAGAAATGGCTCTCATTAGAATGGTATCCATGGAGTTTGTATGACAGTGAAGTAGTCAGTTTGTTGGTTTGTTTGTTTGCTTGCTTTTTATTCAGTCAGTAGATGATGTGTGTGAATTGTATCAATATATTGTTAACAGGAAGCAGAAGCAATGGCAGGAAAGACTCAAAAAGTTGGAGGAAAAGGAACTCTGGATGAAGGAACATCCCATCATTCCAGCATATAAACCAAGGTATCCATTTTTGAACTAGTAATGGTTGCAGTCTTTCTTAGGCATGATTGAAAAAAAAAATCAAATAAAAATGACAGCAACATTGAGTTATGCATACATGGCAGTTTACACATGGTTCAATTTTTACTGGACACATAATAAGACACTCAGTAATGCTAGTGGATGTGGACACCTTGTTCCGTTTTGTTATTTAGATTCTCTTACTTGTTAATCACCATATTTTGTGGCAGATATTCTGAGACCCATTTTATGATTATCTGCATCCTCATCATTATCATTGTCAGCTCTTTGCCCCGAGTAGTCTGGCTGAGGATAGATCAAGTCCTGTTACAGTGGTATGATGGTATATGAACTACAAAGAAGGGCGGCTTTACACAAGCATATACCGTGAAATAAGTTATTTATTAGGGACGAAGGTCGGTGCTTTCTGACTCGTCGGAATCAAATAAAATCAATTGGTACAAAAATGAGCAAATCAATGTATTACCTACACAAGGTAGTAACAATATTGCTGCAAGACAATATTATCATACTAAGTCAACATTATGGCAGACATTAACATAAACATATACATGTAGGGTTTAATGGTTTTGTAGCACCTTAGGGGATGATGAGCAGGTCGAGCTACCGAGTGTCAGTTTTTCAGTCCATGCTTGTGGTGCTCACAACACTGAGAAGTCCCCGGGTCATATGCGCGGATGAGCGACGGACGCATCGGCCTGTAGGACGAGGACGGCGAGTAGTTCCGATGACGGGACTCCGAAACCCGACCAGCGATGAACGACGCCGACCGATGCCGAATAGTGATGTGGCTTTGATGAGTGACGTACGATGTCTGCCGAGTGCCGAGAGTGTCGCGTGGTGAATAGCACCTAGGGAGCGATGCCTGCTGGATGTCGCTTGATAGCGATGCGGGCTGACAATTTCTTCATGAGCCCAGCTCATCACTGAAGTAATTAAGATATCGGGTTACAACAATTAGGGGGTAATTCTATCATTCCTACCTTTAAACTTCCCTCTGCCATTTGTCTGCCACTTGTCTGCCACATTCATCTTATCACCAAACAGTATGTACCTGTATAATATAATCTATTCAATATCATACTTATCTATTGTATTAAAACACCCTCCTAAATATAAGTTTACATATTGTAACTTCTATGCAATGCATACGTGAACCAATAATTGCTCTGTTGAATTAACCATTTCCTCACATCCAAACTGCCTCTTCTATGCATTATTCTTACTCCCAAGTGATACTTATGTACACCCTGAGAATACTGGATACAATAATTGTCATGCTTCTTAAAACATCAGAGTAACTGATTATAAACAAAGTCAATTATAATCACCTCGCCATAATATGCATTTCTTACGCCTCATTATAACTTCAAAAGAACCTCATCCATAATGCTGATGCAATAAGCGAAGCATATCATTCTCATATTATAACAGTTATATTCCTTACGTTATAGATGTCTTCCTTCATGGAATTCAGATTCTATATGGAATAAATTCATATGTGAAAATTAATTACACTTCTGCTTTCACTGTCAGAGTATTACAACTCTTCAGAATATTACAGCTCTTTTACACTTTCCAGGAAAAGACACTTTTGCTAAAATGATGTAAGCAATTAAGATTTTCCTCCACTTTGACAAAGGATATGCAAAAAAACATAACAAAATACAATTGATATGATTACTTACAGTTCATGGTATGAAGGGGTGCACCAAGCTGGGGGAAAATTGGGGCTTCTCCTGGCCTGTGCTGCCAGAAGTCACGCTGCCTGTAGTGCTCTGGTTCTGCCAGCCATGCACAACCAATTTGCAAGTTTGGGCGTGTGCCTCAGCCTCAATGCCTCTAAATCCCTATAACACACACACATAGGAGCCTGGGTTGCAGCTCCTCAGCCTCACATCCTTCTGCAAGAAGCTCTGGGTGTCATCTGTTCATTCTCACACTTTCTCTCTCATATCTGTGCACTCTCATACTCACTTGCACACACAAACACAAAAGATTTTGCATCCTAGACAATTAACCACATCTGTACAAAGTATGCCAAAACCCTGGGTTATGTGTTATTGACTTGCTAGGCAGACTGGTAACTTATCCTGTTCCTTGTAATAATCTCAACCTAATAAATTCAGAATAAAACTTAGATGTGAGCATGATCCTAATGCTAATGAGAGGGGGGGGGGGGGGGAAAGGGGGGGGGGGTAAAACTGGTCACATTGTGACAATCACCATTGTTACATATAATTTGTGTCTGTATTTTCTTCCCCTCAACATTGAGGCTATCAGAACCTGCTCCGTTGTGGATGGAATTCTGGAGACAGAAAGAAGCCTTCAATTACACTGCAGCTCATTCACAGGTAACTACAGTCAACCTCGCCCACATTGACCTTGCTCAAATCACAAAATTGGCTCAGTTGAAGAAAAATTCTACCCCGGATGGATATAAACATGTATTAGATCTATTCATGTAAGTCGAGGATGTGCTCCGGCTCTTTTGGATTCAACCTAGGCAAGGTTGACTGTACGGTATGTTCAGTAGATTTCAGAGAGCAATAATCGTTTGGATTCTGCATGATGCTGCTCAAGATACCTGCATCTTCACTGTGTTATCACACATTTTCCTAGACATGGAGAGTCTGTTACTTTGAACTGCATTATTTTCCCAAGCTTGTAGATATGTATTTTTCAAAGTACAAATATGAATATATATACACATATGGGATTTATTTTTCAATATTTGGTGAATAGTGTTTTTTTTTTTATAATGACAACATTTGTGATCAGTTGAGTTGGCACTTTGTGACATTTATGGATTTCGTTATAGTTCACAGTCATGAACTACATACTATCTTATTCTTGCGAAGAGAATGCTCCTGGCATAGACAACAATTATAAATACATACACTTGTACTCTTCATTTACTATATTTTAAGAATGGTATGTAGAAACTCTTTCATGCTCAATTCTAGCCAATTTACCCCTCAAATGCATAGCAACTAGCCCTTATGCAATAATATTTCTTTTTAGCCTGTATGAAAAAAATGCATTCGGCCTAAATAGGCATATGAGGGAGAAAGGTTTACAGTGACACCATGTGTATTTAGGCCTAAATCCGAATTGTTGCATATAAATTAGTATGGTGCTCTTTAGGATCTTGTAATATTGATATACAATGCAATAAGAATCTCCAGCAGCTTGTTTATATTTCTGTTATGATGAGATAACAAGTGTTGACTTAATTACAGACTGTGTGGAGGTACTGTAGAGTTCAAATCAGCTTTCCAACCAAAATCTATTTTGCTTTGGTCATCACATTCTTGCCCAGGATGTGCACGCATTTGCATTCGAGCCAGAGAATCTTGGAAATGGACTCAGGAAGTTCCTTGTCACAAGTTACAGCCAGCTGTGGCACAGAATTCAGGCTCTTGCGCAGCATAATCACCATGGATCCTTCTACGAGATCATCCAGGAGGGAGCCGCATGCAAGCTGTACTTTGATCTGGAGTTCCAACGAGACTCGAACCCTGATCTGGATGGCAATGCTATGGTCCAGACTCTGATTAAGGTTAGCAAGATCCTTTCTCTTCCAACAAGCATCAATCCCTAGGTAGTAAATGTCATGTGTATTTTGTTGATGTCCAAAAGATCAAAGGTCAATTTCAAGTTCATATCTGTGCGTGTTCATGTACTGCCCATCAATGATTCTCTCGAGAATTTTGAGGTCGTGGGATCAAAGGTTAAGGGTCAAAGGCCAGGTTGGATTCTAAGGGTTTGTTGTCTGGTGCTGATTTTTTTTAAATGTTTTTTTTAATGTTTTGATGCATGGATTTGTGATAGGTTAGGTGTAAGTTGAAAAATTTCGGATTTTTACATATCCTTTTTTTTTCTTAATAACATGGATGTTTATTGAATTGGACCTCGTTGGGGGGGGGGGGGGAGGAGGAGCACTCAACACCTTTGTGATAAATACAACACATTTTTATGCTTTGTCAGTTGTGCTGAAATATTGTTATATATTGTTGAGATGTGCTGTAGACCTCTTTGGAGAGCCACGTTTTGTGCCATAACGACACATTGAGTTTGTTTACATTCATATGATTTTGTTCGTAATGCACCTGTCAATTGTAAGACCCACTATGTGACCCCCGAGAGAAGTGCGTCATGGGTGAGTACTTGCGCCAAAATTATGGACTCAGGGCACCGTCAAGGACACCTTTGGTGAGTCGCGCCAGAGACGTTATGGTGGGGCAATGTCAGTCTCTTTACTGGGTGGGTCCCGATGTGCGTACGGGGTGCGTCCAATTTAGTCCACTGCTGGCACTACTTTCAGTACCGAACGCGCGTTGTATATACGCACGTACGCACAGGACCCTTACCGTATACCATGGATACGTCGATCAACGCATGTACATGAATGTAGAATCAGTGAATGCATGTGAACGAGAACTCTTCAAAACAACCAGTAAATACTATTGCAGTTCAAATATTTGACAAATACAATAATACACTTCAAAGAAACATCAGTTTTTCAAAGCCAATTGAAAATGAATGTACATGTAGGCCTACCTATTCACGATTGCTATCTTTGAAAGTACATGTATTTCGTGTGGCAGTGCCGTGCGGTTGCGATTGCTGCTGGTTTGGCATTGAAAACGCACGGCGTTTGGCCCGGTTTTTCAGAGCCGCGAAATATTGAAGATTGCCAATTTTTAACCCATCAATCTAAAAAGCTTTTAATAATCGCTTCATTGCCAATATGTATGATAATAACGGTGCATGCAGTACAGTCGGGTGCAGTGGTATACGTACGATACTACTGCCAGCGCCACTCGACTACAAAGAAATAGTCCCGCTATAGCGCAACGTACAATATGCATGCGCATGCACATTAGTTGTAACCGTGCAGCAGCACATATTCACGCGCATACACTGCACGATCCGTATGTACTCGAACGACGAATTTGAATTTGATGGGGGGAAAATGTTCAACAATAAATATTTACGAGGGATATTTTTGCATAATATATCAAAACTACTGTTATAATTTTGTAATATTTTAAGGTCAAAATTTTCTGTTGATAGATTTTAATTAGTAGCAAGTGAAAATAAAGAAGACACAAGTTACAGACATAAAAAAACCTCCAAAACCCGATGTGCGTAAGATGGAAAGTCAAATTCTGTGGAGGTAAGTCCAAATTGCGACGGAGGGTGCGTATAATTCATTGAATGGTGAGTCCAAAGTGGCGACGGAGGGTGTGTACATGGTAATAAGAAGTGGACTCTCCTTTGACCATGACTGACATCTCCCGGGAGTCACCTAGTGGGTCTTACAATTGATAGGTGCATAATGTGTATTTATAATCAGGCTCATTATTTTATTGTTCAGAAATTTAATTATTCCGTGCTGAGTTCAGTTTTGTACAATCATATGTTTCTATAAATGTGCGATATTTTTTCAGTATTTGTATACCATTATTGATAATTTGGATATATTTATGCATTTTTATTTGGGGTAAAGAGATCAACAGTTTTAATTACCGGTAGTGAAAATAATATCAATGCATGTACTGTTTGTTGATAATTTCTTTGGGAATTTTGGGGTCTGCAGGTCAAAGGTCAAGGATTTGAAGCCAGGTTGAAATTTTAATGTTTTATCAGTTTGTACAGTGTTTCCGTCATATTTATATTCATATCAGTAGCCAATTTCAACAAATATATTTTTTACAATGTTGTATTTCTATTTTAATTGTAAAATGAACAATTTCAGCTATTGAGCTGCATGTCCTTTTTTATTGTCAATAAACCTACATTGAATTGAATTGAATTGAATTGAATAGGCACTAATTCTGTTGCCTGTCATTCAAGTTAGTAGTAACGACTCCATTTGGGTATATTTTTCTTGTTCATTTTGTCATATTTTTCTTTGATTATTCATTAACATATTGTACATGTTGGTTTGGTTATTTATGCATCTGTTTACTTAAGGTGCAATCACACATCGCTGGTTTAGATGGCGGTTAATGGCGGTGCGGCAAATCGTCGTGCTCCGGCAAAGACCGTGTTCACACCGTACACACCCCCTGGCCATCCGTCACTCATCCGCCATAAACCTCGAGAACCGCCAGAAAAATTAAACATGTTTAATTTTTCATGGCGGTCTTGGCGGTTTGAAATGGACCGTGTTCAAAACGCCATCCACCGTGTAAAGAACGGCTCCTCCGTGTTTGCATCGCAAAATCCGTGATAATATCGTGTCAACACCGCCATAGCTTTTCATGCCAAAACAAATGTAGAAATTAAAAGAGAATAATGCCTCCGGCGACACTTCGTGGAGGAGCAATAAAAAAAAATGGTGAAAAAAGCAAAGATGAACCCATAATACTAGATTGGGTAAATATTGTATTGAATTCTAAAGTTTCATTACTTTTTTTATTTGAACACACAGAGTAAAACAGAAAATTTAAGTTTCAAAGTTGGTACTGAGGTTTGTTTGATAGTAGCCTACGTCAGTTACTTTAAAAGACGTGTGCATGATTTTATCAAAGCTTGATAGTTAAAAAAGATGGCCAGCTATACGTGAACCTGTAAGTTATACACAGAAGACTTATGTAAATACAGTGTATGTTGGGTTCTGCTTTCGTGATTATGTACGCCTTTTTGTAAGAGTACGTGTTGATACAGACATGTTGAAAATTAAGAGAGTAGAGGGAAAAGCGATGTTGAAATGTGAAAAAAACAACACCATTATTATGTTACGTGAACCTGTAAATAAACAGGAAACTATGTAGATGTACTGTTTTCTTCTTTGATATGTATGTCTTTTTATTGACTGTTGTTAGAGATATGTGAAAACTTAATTAAGAAAGGGGGAAAAGAGATGTTGAAACAAGCAAGTGCTTCTACATCACTTGATATAATATATAAACCTGTAAATGAACAGGAAATTTGTAAACTATGTTTGATTCTGCTTTGACATGTATGTCTTTTAATAACAGTTCATACAGATATTTCAAAAGTTAAATGAGAGAGAAAAAAAGCATGTTGAAACTTGAAGACAATTGCTTATTGCATCACTTATGTCAATCTGTAAATACACAGGGTGTTTAAACGTTTCGCAATTTCTTTTGAAATTCTCTTTTTGTACCTAACAAAGCAATACCTCCTTGTTGTAACCCATTGGAGATGAGTGAGAGGGCTCTGATTGCATCCAGCTACAAGGGCTTGGTATGGACTCCTCCACCTTTCGGGGAGATCCGTGTTACTACCGCGCCAATCCGCGTTAGCGCCGTGTTCAAAACGTGTTGAGAACGTAGTCACATCGCGTTTAAGTGCTTTCCGCCATCGTTAGGACACGGTTCACGGCGGTTTAAGAACCGCCATCTAAACCGGCGATGTGTGATTGCACCTTTCGTAATCTTTCGTAGCAAGCATTGATGATGCAGAACGTTTGTGCACCCTTCTGTCAACAAGAAGTTCCTGTGATCACCAATGTGTTGTAATATTCCAATTAAAAGAAATAACTGTTGGACTGGAATGTCTCTTGAGCTTAGTCAGTGTCATTACCGAATCAGCAAAGTGTGAAGGGGAAGATTTTTGCAATGAAAAATGCATTTTGTTGGTCCTGTGGCTAACACCTTTGTGTTGGGATGTGAAAACGAAAAAAAAGAAAAAAAAAAACACACATTTATTTTTTGCTCTCTCTCATTTCACACCCTCCCCTTCTATCAGTAGGCCTACTACAGCCAACCTTGTTTAAGTCAACCTTACATAAGTTGAATGCCAATTTAAGTCCTTTTCTCTTCATATTCTATTGATTTTAATCCCTCATAAGTCAAATTTTCTCTTAGGAAGTTGAAGCTATTTCTTCACTTCAAAGAGATTCGACTATTAATAAGCAAGGCTGACTGTATTTTGACACCTCCTTTGTCACACTTCTACTACCCAGTTTGTCATTTACCAGCTTCGTCAGGTCTACAATGTTCACTGCCACAAGAGTCATGTGATCAATCTTGATGCAAGCACCGATTCTAAGTTCAGCTGTCACCTTGTTTTCAACATTCCTGGAGTCGCATTCCAAGACACCACACATGCAGGTGTGTCACACTCTGATCAGTTTTGTTGATTCCGCTGTGGTGTATTCAAAAAACAAATGAGCACAAACCATGTCTATTCGGATTTTGCAAGTTCTGATGACTATAAACTTTTATAACTGGTGTTTTAAGGTATTGAGTTTTATATGTTCCTTGTCTCAGCGACCAGTGACATGCCTTCTACATCACCTTCCTTTATTGGCATCTCTGCTTCTAGATGTAGTAAGATTCCATGTAAACAAGGAGGTTCGAGAAATGGAGTCACAACAGTCTTATTCGCTTTGATCCCATGCTCGAAGCCGCCACTCAAAAATATTTGAAGTATGCGTCAAACTGGATCTGCCACTCAGATGCGAAGGCAAGTGACTCGTGTCTCATTGCATAATCACCAGCCACTTTCTAAGGAAGATATGTCTTTGTGATGGTAATCATTTTTCGCTATCCCTACTTAAAAACGATGGGCGGTAGACAATGGTAAAGGCACGGGGGTGCGCGAAGAGAAATTGCTCAAATATTGCTGAAATAGATATCAAAATTACATGACTGTATGTTTCTGTACGCTAATCTGACATATTAATTTATAAAGAACTATGCTTGAAGATGATACCATATTAGTTTCATTTGGCGGAAATAAGGAGAAAAGTGATAAAACCGGCTTTCCATGAGGGTAGACTTTCAAACACTTTCACAGAATACAGCTCAGATTTACACTTTTGCACATATTTTCGAACGGAATTGACTTTTGTTTTATATGCTTTATCATTAGGTGAAATTTCATTGCATTTGATATATAAATGAGCAGCATATACCCGATATTATGTTAGCGTTAAAAATGAATCTTCAGATTGCTCAGAAAGTTGGCGGCTTCAAGCATCGAACATCAAAGGCACAAATGCACCTGTGGAATTCTTTTGTCCATCCATAGAAAACTGACAGCTGATTGAATAATTATAGTCAGTTGTAACTCCATCTCTCGAACCTCCTTAGTGTAATCAAGATTCACAAATGATCATGACAAACCTGAAGCCCTAAAGTTTTGCAGAGTACTAAAGTGATGATGTCACAGTCCTTTGTTATAACATAGTGCTGGTTCCAAACAAGGCATCCATCCCTGCACAAGGCTTCATGGTGGTGGGCTGGAACTGGGTATGAGCATGGTTGGCAAACCTCTGTTCACAGATATGTGGGCTACTAGTATGTGAGGTTGTTTAGAACCAATTTCCATGGCGATGAATGACTATGATGTTATGCTTCAGTACTCTATCTAGCTTGCCAGAGTTATAAGAAAAGTGGGTTGAGTAGATAGCCTACCTATAAGCACGGGAGCTAGACGTACAATTAATAGTTTACATGATAGAAACCTATGTACATGTAAACTATTTGTACAGTTGGAAGTTCATGTATTACAGGCAAGCCACAGACTATCGGATATGTCTGACTCAAATATCTGATGGTACCTCAAATGCAAAGACTAGTCGAGTAATTGCAAAATGAATGCAAATAATTTTCTCATTGTATAGCTTGGCTGGCTGAAGCGACACACTTGCAATGTGTGTAACCCCATATTACCATAATGCATCATTGATCAAAGTGCTATAAACTTGTGTGATTTTGCAGGTATGTTTTTTGCCCATGGCATATATATTGTACAGTAGTATCAACCTTGTCAAAAAGACTTGATTACTTGTTTACAGGTGTAAGTGGCAATTACATTCATGTCCCCTGAGTGACCTTCCCCAACATGAAGACATTTTGTTTTAGCTGTTGTTGTTTTGGTATCTTGAATGTTCATAGTCTCCTGGTATTTCTCTTACAGGTAACTTTGTGCATGACATCTGCAACAGGATACATGCTGCATGTAGCTCAAATCCATCCTCGCTGCTATCAGCTGCATCGGCATCACCTGGGACGGACCGAGTCAAGATCTCAACGACGTCGACTGGAGTGAAGGAAGAGGAAGCTGCCGATGCTGCCAGTTCAGGTAAATGGTCCTACCTGGACTCGTATAACCTGTGCCATTTGCTTTTTTTTTTTTAAAGGAGATATATCGTTGCTAATTTTGTCCTTGTAATCTGCCCAGACTTCATTAATCCGGTTTCAGATTTTGCTGCACACACAATCTCAATTTTCGGTATCGCCAATGCACAGAAAACTTTTGCGCATGCTAAAGAGCCATGTCTGAGATGCACTGTGGGATTCCTCGGTGCCTTTGTCGCTTCCGGTTGTCTAGCACAAGTTGTAGTTCCCATACAATTCAGTGGAATTATTTGTCTACTTTTCTGTTGTCACTCCTTTTTTTCTTGGCTATAATTCAGCTTTGAAAGAGTTGAATTTATCTGAATTTTACTGATTTGCTCTCAATAGAGTCATGTTTCACTACTGCAAGACTTCAATGTGCTGATCACATGATGGAAAGCAAAGAAATCTTTAACAAAAAATACCTCTTGATAAAGACAGAACGTGACCCAAGTGCATATGCAGCCAAAACCAGGGCAAGTTTGTCCCCCGAGTTATCCCATAATGCGTCTAAAATGCTGCTCTGCACACGGCACCTAGGTATTGGTGATACCGAGAATTATGTGGCCTGGCCTATGTGGGTTCATGGGGTTTGCAGCATTCAACCTCGTTTTTTGTGAATCAAGGAGGAAATGAAGAGAAATAAAAGCAAACCAGTTTCTGATTGCTCGCCGTGTAAAAACCTAGTAAAAATATGATCTGGTGTTCTCACTGACATATTATAATGAAAAATACTTGCTGTGAAGAAGTTGCTGTAAAGGTCCGTGTGGCTGCCTTGAACGATTGTAAAGGCGCTGTGAGTATCCTTGCAAGTCCATGACATTTTTTTTTCACATCAAGGACCGTCACGAATCAAGGCCCAATATTTAGGATACCCTCAGTTTCCTTCAAGCAGTCAAGATGTAGGATTTATTGTGACAGATTTAGTGTCAGAAGTGCCTCTGATGTTAGGGCAACTAGCTATGCAAACAATATGTTGCAAAAGGTAAACTAAAGTTCTCTGCATTATTCATGTACCCATATACAGGCAAAACACTTTACGTTTAGAAACACTGGTGTATCAATGCACTTCCATGCAATCACCATGCAAGTTCTCTTTTCTATAAATTCAGCGCCCCCAGCAAAGCGGAAAAAGGGTGATGGTCCTAGGAACTGTCCTGACGGTGAACACAGAAGTGAAAGCAAAGGCAGCGATGAAATCAGTGGTGATTATGCAGGAGGATGCGGAGAGCAACACGACTTGCACACATTATATGTCAATACCACGGATGGAAAGAGGGAGCTGTTTATTGATACAGGTCAGATAAGGTCATCCAAATCATATAGACATATTTTGTCTTTCGTTTTTTGCATTCATTAAATTTTACGTGGGAATTGACGGTGTCAAAATGCTATTTTTATTATTGCAGTCTCACTCAGTAAAGAATGGCAGATAAGTTTGTTGACGATGCAGTGATTTAAGCTGAATTTCATTTAATGCTTTTAATAGCCTCGGAAGAACTTGGTTATTACACAGATTGTGATGTGAGGCAGTAAAAACATTTCATTGTACCTGCTGTAAACATACATTGCTTCCTTCAGTAAAATCTACAGTACTTGTAAGTTCAGGGCTGGATATTTCATGCATCAAGCAGTTTTCATCTGTAAAGATACTTGAGACTTACGAAAACACAGTGATTTCAACATGTTTAATAATAATAATAATAATAATAATAATAATGATAATAATAATAATAATGATAATAATTAACAGTGCCTGTATAGCGCATAGCACATAGTGCATAACAGTAATATGTCCCTAAGCGCTTGTAAACATACATTTTTAAATGGTTTTAAGAGAGAAAATCTTCACTGATATGTCACATCCACCCGGATGACTGTTGAAGCAGAGACAAATTAAGTGTATGATGTTTACATATCTATCCCGTGTTGGCTGTGTGCTCACTTTCTATGTTTTGTGTGATTGGCTGTTCATGGCTTGATGTAACCATAATGATTCACAAACTAAAAGCATGGCAAAAGACTCTGGTTAATCTTTGACCAACTTGCACTCTCCATTCCTCCAGCTGTGTACACTCGCAACCGCAATTTCCGCCTTTTCAAGTGCGTCAAGCTTGGCAAGAAGAACCCATTGCTCGTTGCCCCTGGCAACAAGTATGTGGTGAGGATGACACCGAAGCAGAAGAGTGGAACACCCAGAGGAGACCAGTTCCAATTCTTCCTTGACTCAGTCATCACCAATGTGAAGTGAGTTGAGAAATCATAGATTCTGAGAGAAGGCATATAGAAGAAGAAGAAGAAAAAAAAAGAAAGATTGTGAGTGATTTTCACAACAAGCAAGCTCTTGGCAGCTATGAGCTGATGGAGATAGAGTTAATGTAGCTACATTTGTCATGAAAAGGTGAGTTAGAGTAGCTCAGTTCAGGTTGGAAATTTGGCATGTGCATTTAAGATTTCCTGTAAAGTTTTCTGTCACTTTGTGGTGCCTTGCAACCCGGCCAGGTTCACAGTGGACACCAAAATCCTGACATGTGCTGGGAGCAAGAAGAAGTCGAGCCACTCAGGGAGTAGGAGACAGACAGAAATGGAGGAAGTGGCTGATGATGATAGATCAGGTTGGTTCTTACAAATCAAATATGTTCCAGAAAGGAAATTCTAGCATTCAGTCTGACGTCCCAAATGTTACAGTGCATCATGGGAAATTATGAAAGGTGCTATTAAGGATGTGCACTATAAAGTCAATTTCTTTTACAAGTACATGTACTTACTTTTTCAAACTCTGTTCGTATATGATTGTTTTTATTTATCTATATGTTTTGGAAGAACTAACATGAAAAAGACAAGAGTGATAGTATACTTGCAATTTATATTCATAATGTTACTTATCTTTCCAATTGTAATAAGTATTGATTTGGCAATACCTTGGTGGAGTGAGGATAGATGTTTACTTACGAGATGAATTAAGCCTTTCCACCTTTTTTTTCTCTCTTTGAATATATTCGTGTTCTGTTTGCTTATGTCTTTGTAGTCATTATGCTATTGATTTGGAAATACATTGCAAAATAATATTTAATGATTGGGTATCATTTGAAATGGAATCTGGCTATTTTTCTTATAGTTGTGGTCAATAATTTTTGTCTTCATGACAAATTTGTTGCTACTGGCTGTCAGCATCTGACAGATCGTTCCGGTATTTATGTTCGGTCCTCTGATTGCATAAGCCTATTTTGATTAATACCGGTCCCTCAATAATGTGAAAAGGCAGTGAAGATCCTGTGAAGAAAGTTTTCATCATTGAAGAAAAACTCTAACTCTTTATCTCAAGTATATTAAGTCTTTTTCATGGGTAATGATTGTGTGTCCTTGACTACCCAATACTGTAAAACATGATATATTCGCGGCATGAAATTTTCGTGAATTACCACTGGCATTCAGTGCATAGAGTGTAGTCAAGGACTTTCGCTTGCATTTTGATTTGGGAATCTTGGCTCTCGCAAAATTCACGAAATTAAAATGCATGCGAACATTCCCTGTTTTACAGTACCCCTCTTATATTCCTTTGTAAGTACTGCACACATAAAAGCTTGAAGGAAATATGGAAATTATAATGTGTCACTTTTACCTTGTTTAAGGCTTCCTCTTGTGGAGGTAATGTACACATTCACAAACAATACAAAACAAAACAAAACAAAAACAACAAAACAAAACAAAACAAAACTTGTGTGTGACAAGAGAAAACAATAAACAAGTATATAGAAAGCGTGTGAAATTCACCATAGGTTTAATTTAAAGTTAGATAAATCTGTACCCTATCACAATAGAGACAGTCTACAGGTGTTATTAATTTGAAAGGAGAGTTAACCTATCAACTTTAATATCAATTATCAGATGATGATTCTCTGGCAAAATGCTACAATCAATAAGTACCAAAAAGATCACAGATTGAGGAAGCCAAAGAAGAATATTAAGGAATATAAACAAGTTCCCCAGACGCTCGTCATTCAGCTTATCATGTGATGCCTGAAGACAGTATGCCTTATCTGTCGTAATTACCATGTGTCTATCTCGCCTATCTCTAACTCCCCTTCATTCAGACGAGACAGAAATTCTTGAGGGTTATCACTCCTCACCCCTGCCTGATATCGATGCTTTTGTGAGGAGGCACTGCATCTCTCAGGGAGGTGTGGTCGGCGAGATACGGCGGTGGACATACTTTTCTCAGGCCCACCTGCTTCTCTTTGACATCTCCAAAAATAGGTGGTGTGAGAATGTCAGCCGGCAACACCGTAGCAACAACATCATGTGAGAACTCAGCCAATCAATGATCTAGCCAAGGATTTACTATAACATCAAATCAAAGAAATTGTATTTCTTTTCCTGATAATTGTTATCATGCATTGCTTGTATTTCCATCCAATAGAAATCTTCTCTTTCATATGAGCCTTATTTGTTTTAGCCACATATATCATTTTATCAGTTACAGAATTATCAAAAACCTATTAGTTGCTGAAGTTATCACTGGTCCTGAAATTGGCAACAGAGATTTGAAGATTAAAGTAAATGATTCCATTTGCAATTGTGTATTTGTTCATAATTCTGTGCAGATTTAAGACATTTAAAGTCACATGGTCCCGGTGATTTAGTCAAATGCGTACACGGGCGCACGGCGCAAGTTTCCTATAGAGACCTATGCTATCGACTCCTCTTTAGCGCTTACGCTGTGGCCCATTTCCCTGAGTCTGAAGAAGTCCAATCACAGTTCGGCTCATGATTCGGCTGAGGGGGATGACGGCTTTAGCAAACTTCTTTTGTGATGTCATGATAAGAAGCACATATGCACGCACCCTGGCATTACTACAGACTGCGTGATGCGCAGAGAAGACAACGAAGGCAGCGTTACCAAGCAACACCTACGCGATTTACTCTTGATGACAGCTCAACTTCGGCAATCTTCGTATCAATGCTAACGGTGATCGGCACTATCATCAACAGTGCCCTCTGCACCACCGGGACTATGCACCTTTAATCAATTCCATCTAATCTTTCTACGATAAGAAAATGCAACAAAATTCAGAGTTGCCAGTTCAATGCAATTTTATTATTCAACTCCAATGAATACAAGTTGGAGGCACCATAACAGTTTGTATTGCTGAATTACAGAGATATGTATTCCTACTCATACATACAATTTGGAAAAACAATGACATTTTTGTACTCTATGAAATAGACATGATTAGCATTATCATATTTGCCTGTTGCACAAACATTACCAGCAGATGTCACAAACTCATGGTGTTGACAATTCAAAGCTCTTGAGATGATCAATGTCATCTTTTATCCCAGTCAAAATGGCAATGTCACACTCAGCTGATAAAACAAATAGGTATTGTTTAAAGCTAACCCTACCTTCTCTCTATCAAGGCGACAATTGCGTCAGAAAATTTCTGAATTTGTATGATAACTGAAGGTGATTAATAATTGTTGCCCATGAGAAATATCAGTGTTTTTCCCTGTTTCTTTGATATTTTCTTGGGTTAAGGGTTTTCTATACATTATGATACAGTATAAAGGATAGACAATTGTTTTCTTGGAATGATAAGGATTAAAGGTCAAGATTAAAGGTTGCTGTACTTTGGCCAAAACATTTCTGGCCAAAACATTTCTAGCCACAACATTTGCTGGAAAAGTGCAGTGGGAGTGCGTTTTGGTATGATGAATTGAAATAAAAACTCCTTGTGCAAAGCCAATTAAAAGACAGTCATGAGGGTCAGTGGTTAAAATATAGCAATATTGTGAGGAGACAAAGGCACCCAGTCATCTGTGCACTTGAGTTGAATTGCTGTAGTCATAACTTTGTCAGCTGAGAACCAGAAGGGTGTTATCACATTCTAAGATTTGAGCATAAATAAAAACAAAGCAGTCAATTTTCATGAAATATGAAGTTTGTTTAATCAAAAGTGGATAGATTTATAAGCATTGTATCAAATATAGGGTAAATTACAGCTCAGGTGATTTTAATTTTTAACATTTTACTGAAACTGAAAGTAATTCAAAATTGACTTGATAATGTAGAGGAGATTAACCTCTACTACATGATACCTGGTAACCGATAAGTCGATGCCCTTCAAAATTGCGATAAAGCCCTTCTGATTCTCAGCCGATAACATTGTGTCACACATTCTGTTAATGAACAGAAGGGTTTTTTCCTCTAAAGCCTCTGCCCAGATTTTCTGCTCCCTCTCATTTTAAAGAAGCAGTCAAATAAGTCCACGATGTCATCTCGCTGGTGGACGACAGGTGTTGACGGTCAATAATGAGTGATCCACAACTACACTACCCTGATAAAGTTGCAAAATCAGTTAATTTGTCTGCAAAATTGGAATTTTATATTTGTACAGTTATCACATTGGTGATATCTATCTATTGTCCTGTCCAAGTGTTAAGGTTAAAAAAATGTTTGAAAATGGAATGCCAGAAGGCAAAGCGTGTTGCTCAGCTGAGTGCTAGACCCTCGTGTCTCTTGTTTATTGTATTTTGAAATGCAGCATGAGAAAATATGTACCATTTAGAAAGCTTAGCTCTGGAACAGTAACAAAATATGAAAATTAGAAAATTGAAGGTCAACAACTTTGACAGGCTATTGTGATGATGGGTCAGAAATACAGTTTGACTTGCACAGCACATTTTGAGCATCTCCTTCTCCCTTCTATGATTGATTTTTTACATATTCATTTTCCTACATCAGGATTATAGTTGATCTGAGACATGGTGTGTACTACCAGAAATGTCATGACCCCGTCTGCAAGGAGCAGAACTTCAAGTCGGAAGAGAAGCCCATTCCTCCCGAGTTCCTCCCCTCCTTCACAGAATGGGACGAGGAAGAACTGATACCGCTCGCTGATCAGGTGGAGCAGAGTTGCCATGGAAACGGTGCATTGCATCAGGAAGGAATTCAAGAGGAGAACTTGAGGAGTCAAAAAGATGGGATGAGAGGTTCTACCAATGGGGGACAAAATTGCCCCGCCCAGAGACTCCCAAGAGGGGAAAATCCTGAGATTTTATCAGATACTGAGGGAAATGAGTCATTATGGGATGAAAGCATCACTGATGATGAACTCATGAAGAGCTTTTGTGAGTGATCTTCTCTGTTTCTCTTTCCCACTCTCTTCCATCAAGGAAGACTGAATGAATGAAATGAGAGAAATGAGTGCAAGGTAAGATGGAAGATTATTTGTGCCCTCATCTCGTCATGAAATGCTCCTAGAAATATACAAAACTTTGCAAACCATTTTAGTGTTCCAGTCCAGGGTGCTATGCAGTCCAGGGTGCTATGTTATAAAAGACAACATTATTACATTATTCTGTTATTAGTCAGTTGCTCATATATGGACTTGTTTATTTGTGTTTTGAGCAGCCAAGTAGAGACATTATGTGTGCATGCATTCCCTGTTTCAATTGTCCTCCCTCTAAGGTAACAGTCCTGCCAGGTGGCTGCTTTATTGTGCACATCACATTCAGCATGGTAAGCTTATATAGTTCCAATGATTCTCTGATGTAGATTTCAGTTTGTGTGTTTTTCATCTCCACCATAGTTTAGAGCAAAATGAGAAGGAAAAAGTCCTAAAAACCAGCAGACAAATTTCCAAATACACTGTATCAAAGGAGCAGGAATGAAATACTCCTCGTAGGTGGGGGAGGTAGAGCTTAGATAGTTACATGACGTCTGTAGTTTACTTACAGTCGAATGCAAGTCTTATGAACTCTGCTGCATCATACTTACATAGGAGATTTAACATTCTGTACATATGATATCACACATCAAGGTGTCAAATACAGTAACATAGATAATGAAATTATGGTCTGACTCCTAAAGATCTTTGACATTTTATCAAATACATTTTCTTCTGTCCAAATGTGTAAGTTCTTCTTATTTTGTGTGTGAGTCAATCTACTTCATGAATGGCTTCTTCATGTAGTTAGACATACTAATACTGTATCTCTAGTGGAACAAGCCTTTGAAGTCATGGTGTGTTCTTAGTCTATAATATACCTGTTGTTGGGAGACCTCCAGTTACCATCCTGGAGACCTGTTTCATGATAGAAAGGCTTGCAATTGCATCAAGATAGACCAATTCTTTTAATTTACAAAAAGTGTAATCATTGCAGCTGAGAATACTTGTAATTGTAAATGAGAATAAATTGAGAATCATCAATGTTCTTAAAGAGGCTGCAAGACTGAAAGTGCAATTTGGTGATGATCAATATAGTGATAAAATCTTATTGTGTGTTTGTACATGATGACATAAATGGTATCCTAGGGTACCAAATAAAAATCAGCCATTTTGTTGAATTATTTATTTTTTTTAAAAGGTTGTACCCTGGGTGCTAAAAAAAGGAAATTATTTTGGTGCTGGAGCTAGCACGCGCTAGCCACTGCACTGCACTGCACTAAAGCACACGCAAGTGGTAGCACAGCGTGCCATGCATGCATTTAACATGCAGTGGCATGGGAATGACAATGTACATGCACACACAGTGCATGCATTTTTCTCTGGCTGTCCTCGAGTGGACGTGAGGTGGTGCTACACAACGCGGTAATCCGGGGTACTACGGTACCCCGGGGTAACGCGTGATGCATCGTTGACAATTAAAGAATAGAAAGCCTTGTAAGTTAAATCCTCAGTCATTTATTTTTTTGGTGTCACAAAGTCTTTTCTAATGATTAACTTGATTTTTGCCAAAAGGGAATATGCCAGACCTTCAGTAATGGAACTGCACATACTTGTTAGAAAACAACATGTCTCAGACCAGGTTATGGTAACTATCTCTAATTTCTTGGCTTTAATTGGCTTTTGAATAGTGTTGCTATGGTAGTTAACATTGATAACTTACCAATAATTGTGAAGTTGCCATTGTTATATGCAGTGGGGCCGTGCACTCCACATTCAATTATGAGTGAATTTTCCTTTACACAGCAAGCCATCTTATTTGCCATTGGAGGTGCATCACTCAGAGTCTTCCATAAGAAAAACATTCCCTGGAATTCTGCCATTGCCATTCACTAGTACATATATTTCAAGATATCCTGCTCACATTGTGCCTTTTGCACTTGCTCTTTGCATTATTTTCAATCTTTGGATTGATGTTTGATGCTCTTTCATGTGTCTTCAGAATTATGAAAGTTATGATTTATATATTAAACCTGCTGCAATATTTCAGTGAAAGATACTCTTTGTAAGATATCAATCCTTTGAAATTAAAAGTGTCTTGAGTGTGTAGAGTGTATATGGAGTAGCCAAGAGTATGACAGTAAAATGAGGACTGTGAGAGTGGCAGAGAGTGGAGGGGGGGGGGGGTGGGAGAGAGAAGGGATGACCCTGGTATGTCACAAGAGCAGATTACACACAGATGAGATTTAGGGATAATAATAGTTATCAAATAGGCCTACTCCCATTATAACGAACACGGCTATAATGAAATTCTGGTTACAATGAAATAAAAATTCAGGCCTCAACGTAATAGGCTCTATGTCTTTTTATTGTTCATTTCTTTGGTTATAACGAAATTTCGATGTAATGAAAGCCTGTCCCGAGGACTTTGTTATAATGGGAGTCCACTGTATTTCTATCTTCCATTAGTTCAAAATGTTCATTGTCTGACGTTGATAGTATACTTCAACCATGCACTTTGGACTTGGGTTATTTTCCACTAGCATAAATGGGTGTGATGGATGACGTGTGGACTAGGCTTGTAAAAGGTTACCTGTTTTCGTGGCTGGTCAACATTGGCACGGATGTGCTCTTTAGAAGTGCCTTAACATATTGTTAGCCCAATCTTGTTATAACATTTTTCTTTTTCTTTTTTTGCTCTAATGATATTTTTCACTTTCTATGTATGTATGTATGTATGTATCCAGGGTGGTCCACAACTTGAAATTTGAGCATGTTGCAAGATCAGAATCTGAGAATATTGCAGAAATTGAATATGCGCGGAGCGCACACAATGAGTACGTTCTCTCTCATGTTTTGCACACAAATATCTCAAGTACCAGGTAGTTTGATGTTTCTTATGTTATGCACATGTTTTGCACATTTTTGAATACTTTTACTTTGAGCCTGTTGCAAATTCTTGAGGATGTTGCATAGCGTGTTGCTGGTTTTTGAGGATGTTGCACAAGAATTTTAGCATGTTGCAGCGACATGCTAAAACCCCTCGTGGACCACCCTGTGTATGTGTGCATGTATGTATATATACATATGTTTATTCTCAGACAGATATGTATACATATATTTTACATCTATAGGAGGAATATATAGGACGATATAAAGAAAAAATATATATTTATATACACACACAGATATGTATACATGTATTGGCTGTTGGTTGGTTGAGGCTTATTTAAGAATGCCATAAAAAGCAGATAACAGAAACAGATAGCATCACAAACAATAAGACATATATAAAAGCGTCAGAATTACTACATCATTCATGAGAAACACAAGGAAACAAAATAATTTGACAGTGTTAAGAGACAAGCAGGAAGACACAGTCTTATATTTAAGCCTGTTCTGCAAGAAAATATTTACTTAACTATATCATCATGAATCATGTTATAAAATATTGTATGATTATCCATAATCATGAAAACATCTCACATTCAGCAAAGTAATACAAGATTTTAAATATTTGCACACACATGCACACACACACGCACACACCCCTACACACAAACAGCCTATCTATCAGAAATTAATTGCATCGATGTACAAGGTGTAGCTTGTATCTCCTTTGAAATAATCGTAATGACTTGCTTCTTTGAATATCTGGAGAAATTCTATTTCATATTTTAGGTCCATTTGACAAAAATTTATATTTTTGGGGGGACAGCAAGGTTCTGACAAAAGAAACGGCATATACATGTATCTTAAAATTTCTCATATGTCTACAATTATTACGATTATAACTAAATGATCTCAAACTTTCAGGAATCACATGATTGGAACATAAATACTGTACACTGATTACTGTATATATCTTGAAACCTTTAAAGTGGTGAAATATTGGAGTAGTATGGAAATAATCACTGTGTGATTAATTGTATAAATAAGTTTCTTCTGAAGCAATTACTCTATTAGCATTTGACATACTAGGATTGGCACATATTATATAACAATAATTCAAATGTGGGAGAACTAAAACATTGTACAATGTAATCACAACATTTTTTGGGGTAAACATTTCAGTCTGTTAAAAACTTTAATATGTTTTCTTTTGTTTTGTTTTGTTTTGCCAATTTGTGGCAGATGAAAGAAACTCCCCCTCCCCCCCCCCAAAAAAAAAAAAAAAAATTCCAGGACATTGAAAGAGCACTTGACATAACTCCTCCAGAAAACACGGATAATAGATTGATATTTGCCTTAACACATCTCGTTAACGGGTCAATGTTTGATATTTGCCTTAATACATCTCATTAACGGGTCAATGTAATGTGTGATTAAAAGAAACGCAGGTTTGTTTGAATCCTTTACACCTTGATTAAAACACTATTCCTGTTGTTCTCCTCCGAGACTGCACGAATCGCCTTATAAAGTTTTTAGCTAGAGAGGGCAGCAGATTACTAATAAGTTTAAAAAAATAAAACCTTAAAACAGGTTGTCTGAATTTTCTCGGATTTTAACTCTGATGTTTCATATTTCTGCAATCGCTGAATCCATATTATCTGCGTGCCACATAAGTTTCCTGTCCATAGGTTTGTGTGTAATATTTGTGCACATTTGACTCAGTGACACAGAAAGTGTTAATGGGGTGGCATTGCGATTGCTGTAAGAGAATTGTGACGTAATATCTCCTCATCTAAATTCATACTCCGCGGTTACGTCTGATATGTGTGCTGTTTTGTGAAATCATGTGAAACTCGGACCATTAATTTTTCCCAACATTTAAAATCTCATTCATATTATACCAGTATGCTCTTATAATCTTATACTCGTTTTGCAAGTTTACCTGAGCGAGGAGGTGGGTGTCACTCCAAGAGTGAGACATGGTAGCACCCGTGGTTATTTGATTACAGGGCTGGTATTACTTCTCTCGCACTTTTGCGATACTGCAGTTCTTAATATTGATTATGCTCAATGAATGCTCTCGATGATGTAACTTGACGGGCATGTACCACCCTCGCGCCGGCACCACCGGGGCCCAGACGAGAATATCCTCCTGTCGTGCTCTCGAAGTTCAGAACATCCCAGACACGTTAAACCCGTTTTATAGTTACAGATTCTCGTTGTATCTGCAACTACCTCCTTTGAAATGACACATTTAACTTTATAATTCCTTGCATAGAATTGAAATCCTGGCCCGTAAGTCGAGCATTTTAGGGATTAGGTTTTCACGATAGCCCTGTAGGGGTGAGGATTAAAACTTTGTAATTTTGCGGACTAGTGAGTCGGAAAGACGCATTGTGCAGTTGTGTGATGCCAGTACCCCCTACCTGACCGCATATTGTCAGGTTTTACCCCCCTCCCAGCGGCCTGAAAGAGGCGACCTAAGACGATCTAACGGTTCGCATAACCATTTACCCAGGATTTGCTTTCAACGCGCCGCGTGCACTGCAAGAGAGTTAATTGTAACAATTATCCAATGTAGACGTGACAATAGTGGGTAATGGGAGTAACGCGCTCGTCAGATACAGCAAATTATTTCACAGGTGCATGGCTATGCTTTGCTATGTCTAGTTTCTAACTTTCACACCAATGCCTGCTGCGTTTGCTTTCAACTTCCTTTCCCCTTCTCAAAGTGGATAATCATAATAGTGAAATTAATCCGAAGAATCTTCTTCTTTCACTAGTATGCAATGCACCCAGGCATTAACTGTATAGCGCACAAATTTGAGAAATTGCAAATTGCTAAAATATTGTAATGATAGTTAAAAAATGACGATAGGATTTTATTTCCATAAGGAGAGCAAAACCAACCGTTTTGAGTGGATAGATGGCATGCAAAATGATCATTAGCTTACGCAAAGTTTAATGAAAGTTTATCTCCGTTCTGGTGAAACTATGGAAGTTGTTTTCAGTGAACCATAAAGCACAATGATATCATTCATCAACGCATTCTGGAACTCCTGTAATAGAGAGGGCTGTGTGTATCTTTATAAGAACCCTCTCCCTTAAGGTATGATTCATCGAACTAATCCAAACTTTGGCTCGCAGCTTCCCAAAACACATCGGCGCTTTGCGGCACTAAAAACAATCGGAGGTAGATTGCCCTGGACTCATTACAAGGTTCGTACTGCGTACCGTAGCCATTGTATGAAACACTACAATTTTTAATATAATTAATCATTATCATAATAACCATTCGTCATCGAATGGAACAGAAGAAAGGCTTTGGACTAACGCGCCAAAATTGCCAGTGGATTGAAAGTTTCGTTGTCATTCGGCGTTGATTTGACCACAACTTGTATTTACGAATCCAATTATTTACACATGTACCGGTATTTAGAGAATGAGAGGACAGAAAGCAGAGAGTGCGTCGGCCTATTAGGATGACCGCAAACACATCATAAACAATCTATACAGGTAAAAACCAATATTATTGTTGTTTGCAAATCGCTGTGTGTGGTCTCGAATCAAGATGGGCTCAACGTAGCTTTTGGATGACAGCTCGCGTGGGAGTTGGGATATTCACTTCATACTTCAGCTGTCGTGACTGCTATACCTAATAAATGCCAAAGATCTCTATATCTTGAGGCAAGTTGAGGCACCTAGTTCATCCAGACAGCCAAATAACCATCAAAAAAAACAAACAAATAAACAAACAAATAAACATAGAACCAGAGAAGGAAACAAATAACCCAGAAGCAAAAAACGTGGAAATTATTTTATTATCAGGCTCGTAACGGGTTTGACTTTAGCACTATATATAGTCCAAGGTCGAAAAGTCGGCCAAATGTGAAAGGACCATTTAACCCCCTCAGCATCGCTAACTCAACATTCCATTGGCACCGTGTATCAACTGATTGTCTTTCGGAATGACAGAGTTGGCGATAGCGTGCACATTCTCTATAGAGTTATAGAGAGATGCTCTTGACAAATCAACTCACTGGGACGGACCATGGAATGCAGCAATTCAAGAGCGATGGGAGGGAGCCAAGAGATTGGCTAAGGTGATGATCATGGTTATTCCAACCAGTGTACATTTGTGAGATGACTGCACACATTAACATTAGTTACATATAATTTGCATGACGCATGCAACTAGGGTAATACAACATTCATGTCTGAAACAAAATAGGCGGAAACTTTTAATCAAAGCGAAATGTTCGACCAACAAATTAGACCCAAGTGTATGATGATGTTTATTAGAATCATCATTCTGCAACAGTTCCCCAAAATGTGAGTGAAGAGCTCTTGTGTAGACATGGCAAATGAAAAAGAAATCAATGTTTGACCCACATGTATGTATATTGCAGTAAGGATGAAAAATGATCTGGAGTTGGCCTCCTTAATAGCTACTGTATTGACGATTTTGATGTATCTGCTGCTTCATCAATATGACGTCATAACCTCGGCCGATTTCACCAAGAGATATTCGTAAGGTGGCGGGAATGTCGAAGTCGCACTGTGCTCACTTAGATCTCTCCTGAACGCCTGGTTGATAGATTCGACTTAAATTGGTCTTCATTTTAATCTCACATAACTATCGGTATACGAGTATTGTATTTGCTTTGGGGTTCTTTGCCTTGTAGAAAACTTTACATTTCAGTTGTATTGAAAAGTTAGTGTATGGTTTGCCTGATGCTCTTACGCTACTGAATTGTGTGGTTTGCTGCTGTACAGAAAGAATAATGTTCTTAGATGGAAAAAAAGAGAATCAATGAAACCAAGCGATTTTTACTCGACGCCCACACCTGACGCTAATAATACACTTAAAAGTCCTTTTCATTTTGCTCTCAGCTGAGAAGAGTATCCTCATTAGGGTACGGTCATGCTATTCAGGCGAATGCCAGGTGTTGAGAGCAGATAGAAAACGAAGAAAAAGATTTACGTAAGTGTGCAACAACCGTTATTAGCTGGTTTCTTGTTTGACTAAAAGGCGCCGCGATAGTATAGATATAGTCACACGGACAAAATAAAGACACTTCGGGCGTGTGTTTTTTCTGTTGTTGTTATTTCCTGAGTGTTTCTGTTTCGCTTCGTGAACGGGACAAGCTGATCATTAAGTAGTCGATAATCTATTCACAAATAACAGCTCGGGTGTGAAGGCAGTTAAAAGGTTCGACAATGGTTTTAAGTGAGCGATACCGCAACACCGTGCCATGTGGTCCGATCAAAGATACCGCTCACAGCGTGTCCCCAGCTAACGTGAGATGATAATCAATTGTTGGAATCTTCAGGAAGGATTGTTCTGCATTAGGCAGTTGATCAAAACTATTGTCATAACTGCTACCTATATCGGGTTTACTACGACAGTGAAATGGTCGAATAGCTTGTGGTTGACTTTTCATTAGCTTGTAACTGTTAGTCAAGTACCCTCGAGAATACTATAGTACTGGCTGTAACCAATTGAAATACCCATTGACCTTAATTGAGCGAAAGTTTTGGAGTTTAAGAAGAATCTAAGTGTTCAGGAGAATGATCTGTACAAATTCTTTCTTCTTCGATGATCTAATCATGCCCTATACCAGGGCTCCACACTAACTTTTTTGTTTGGTGGCCCGATGGGGCCACCTAAATCCTCAATTTCAAATTTTTGGTGGCCCGAGAGAAAAATTTGGTGGCCCCGAAAAAAAACAATAAAAAACATTAAAGGTTCTGTTTTTTAATGAGTCAAATATCTAAGTTTTATCATAGTAAGAATTGGAAGTTGAACATATCTAGAACCTACTCATAAATAAACCTCAACAAACTTGCAACACTCACTCTCAGGCACTCATTCAGTCCTTTTCATCCATTAATTGACACACATTTCCAAAAATTTTGGTGGCCCGAGGCGGGCCACCAAATTTGCTTTTTTTTTTGAAATTTGGTGGCCCGACTTTCATTTTTGGTGGCCCCGGGCCACCGGGCCACTGTTAGTGTCGAGCCTTGCCTATACTGATAATCTGAAGACTAACCACATGTGTTCATGAGAATCCTATGTGATCCTTATGAACCCCAAACCTTAATGATGAGTGACACTGCAGGACGCCATAGATAATTACAAGACTTATTTGTTATAAATATTGTCAGTATTTCATAAGATCGAGGGGTAATCGAGTAGTAAATCGTTTTGCGATTAATCTACAAATTATTGCTGCTACTTCTACTACGCTTGTACTTCTTCTATAGCTATAACTACTACTGAAGACAATAATGGCAACAATATTAGTTATATCAGTAAATTGTTAAATTGATACTACTATAATACAATGTACTATACTAAATTTAAATTAAAAAAGATAAACACCCGTAACGCTTTTCGAATATCATTGCGAAAGTATCTGTTATCAATTATAGTATAAATTATCTCCTATGAAAACATGTAAATATGTACATATAACAATTCTTCTGTGAATATTGTAAATACGTTATATTATAATCTATATCATTGAAAGGACTGGCCTCGACTAGCCTGCACGCTATCGCCAGTTCTTTTTTGCCAAACTATATTTCAAGTATTCATTGTTGTGACTTTGTTGACGATATTTGTTTGGTAAATAAATTTCATTTCATTTCATTTCACTTCAAATGGCTGTGTGCCCAACGTGTTTGACTTTAATTAATCCGATTGTGCTGTCGAGACATCAGTCGTGTATCGATCACACCATGTGACGTCAACAGAATGCTGGAGTGTAGACGTCGATGCTGATATGCTAACATGGCACCCCCCCCCCCCCCCCAAAAAAAAAAAAAGAAGAGAGAAAAGGGAAAGAAAGAAAGAAAACGTTTCATTGAAACATATAAAACTGATTTTAGAATGCCTCATAAAATGCGGAGTATGTCACTTTTTCTCATGAACATTACATTATATAGCCCCCATCAGACACCCATCATGCCCGCTCAAACACCACCACCACCACGACCACCACCACCACTACCACCACAATCATCATGACCACCGCCACTCCCCTCGCTGTCGGACCGCAAGGCTTCGATTGAAATGAAATTCCGATTAAATCTTTTCTATTTTCACCTGCAGCCTTCCCCCAGCGTTGAATTCAAAGAGCACGAGGATTTAGAAATCTAAATCTATTTTCAGCTACACCTGTTCATTGTAAACGTTTCTCCCTATGTTACTTTTGCGGTCTGTTTAGTACTTTAAACTGTACAGTGTATGTTTCCGTGGTTGTTTTTTTTTTACCACCCCGAAAACTCATGGGATCCCTTCATTATCATTCAGAAGAAAGGAATCATTTCACGATGACATCGCTGTGATCTTGTCGATATATTAAACCGAGCTAACCACGTAACGATTTATACGTACCATTGGTTCCTTCCGCATCTATTCTGTTCATTACCACATAATATCCTTTTTTTTTGTTGTTTCTTTATTTTTATCAGGGATTATCATTCTACAAAGTTTAACAATTATTACCAGTCCTTAACACAATGAAGAATAGCTAGATTCTGTAAATGCGAATGATATTAGGTAATTCCCCGTTTCATACGCGGATTTGTAATAAATATATATTTCCTTTGTACCTTTGATTGATTTTTATGATGGAATGTGGAAATTCAAAAGAAAGAAACAGCTATTATGTCATCATCATCATTATGATATGTTATTATGATTATTAGTAGTACAGGTGTATTACCTTTATCATTGTTGTATTGTTATCATCGTTATTTGTATTGTTATCTTTTCCTTCTTTTTTACCTTTTCATCAACTTTTACCATTGTATGCAGTGTTATGTCATCATTATATGGGGGAAAGCATGCTATGAGTGAGGAGCATTCGATCGTCGTTACACGGCGGGTTTAACTGTACACACTGTATTCTTTACGCAATAAATTTCTTTGATAATGTGCACGCGTGGCTTTATGACAGTTATTCAAACCAATGTGCATTAATGATTTTTTAAATTCTAAGCGCAATTCTAAGTAGGGTTATTTTTAAGTGAAGAAATGTGAAATTAGCAAATACGTTAAATCTGAAGCTAAAGGCCGTGTCACACCTTTCCGAGCAAGCTACGCGGACTTCTGGCGAGGAGGTATTTTACAGCATTACACGCAGGAGATTTTCCGCTAGCGAACAAGAATGTTTGCAAGTTTCGCACTTGCTTCTTACCTACTAGACGCGTGCTACTTAGCTTCTACTTGCGTGCATTCCGTGTGACCTGCGTGAGAGCTTTGAAACCGATCCGTTTTCTGTTACGAGCGACTTATGGGTACTGAGAAGTACCTGCGTTGGAGTTGCCTGCGAGGTGCTGCCGGTAAGGGTCTCCTACTGGTGTTCTGCGTGTACCTCTACGAGCGAACCCCCGAGACTCACTCGAAACAAGTTTTGAGCATGCTCAAGGCCTTGTCATACCGTATCTGTGGAAGTTTTGCGGCTTGACTTGCGGGGAAACAAATTTGCTACCCGGAGCTCTCCGCAGTTGGTCCGCACCTGACAGTACCTAGCGCGTATCTCGCCTGTAGTTGCCCTGAGGTGCGCACGCAAGTCCGATGTAACCGCAGCCAAGTTTTGAGCATGACCAAAACCTTTTCCGGGTGAGTCGCGGGGATGCCCGGAGAGGTCCACGCAGAACGCCAGTAGGAGGCCCTTAGCGGCAGCACTTCGCAGGCAACTCCAACACAGGTACTTCGCAGTCCTCGTATGCAGCCAAGATAATGACATTCCGTGGGACTTTTGCCATTTCTTCGGAGGAATTCCTTCACTGAGTTGTCAGCCCCCACGCGACTGGTACAAAGGTCACACAGTATACCCGCAAGTAGAATTTAAGTAGAACGCGTCCAGCAAGTAAGACACATGCATTGACTCGCCCAAATCCTTGTCCGCCCTCAGCTATTGTCCCGTATGCTGGAAAATCCCTACACGCGTAGCTTGCCCTGAAAGGTGTGACAGGGCCTAAACGTGGTTGCGGGTAAAAATATTTGCGTGCGCGCCTCCGGGCGACTACGGATGAGATACGTGCTAGGTACTGTCATGTGCGGCTCATCTACGGGGACCTCCGGGTAGTAAAAATTGTTCTTTGCAAGTCGCACGCAAGGCTTGCCCGGAAAGGTGTGACAGGGCCTTTAGGATTCCTGACTTCAAAATGTTCATATTGAGAGATCGTTTACAAGAAAATAAACAAAATGAATATAATTTTTAATACAAAAACATTAACAAAATGTAGGGAAAAGTTAACTGTTAGGTATAACGTGCGTAAGTGCGCAACATCAGTGATTTACATGCAAAATGGTAACAAACACTGAATCTTCGTTTGTCAATGCACCTCAGCTGATAAGGAGCATGTGCGTAAAGCAAATTCTTTTAAAGAATGAGAAGTTGTATTTCATCGCACACAGGCACAATGGAATTGAAAGTAAAGTTACTGGAAGCAATAGAATTTCGAGGTGTCGAAGGGAAATTAAGACCTTTTGAATCTCAGTGCCACCTAGTGATTCAAATGTTTGGAAATAACAAACCTTCCGCGTTGTTGTCTATTATACATGCCTTCTTCTGAGTTAGGCTTTATTTCAAAATAAAAATGCAGGATTTATTGTAAATTATCATCAACAAAGATCTATTTCAAAGTCTATTCTGTTTTGTTATATACCAGATAATGTTTATGTGCAGTGACCCAGCCAGCCAGTGACAAGATTCGATAATTACGGCGGTTCCGGTCAAGTTATTTTGACGTACATAGTGGAGAAGTATTCTCGCTGTTATTGCGTCACAAACGGTACAGGTTTTAGCGGTTAACTCAAAATAACCGCAATATAATGTCCAACGTGGGACTGACAGTAAACGGAGGTACACGTGAAGTCATGTGTATTTCCGTGGGCGCATGGGTGTGTTGCGCGCGTTTTCATTTTCCGTTTCATTGGAGAAGCGCCGGCTTTTTCGAGCACAGTCAGGACCCCGTGCTCACCACTCTCAGCTACGAGTCCAGCTACGAGTTGGCAAGCTCCCGCGACAAAATAGCGCAACCGACGCAGTCTGCGGTGGCTGAAGTACCTTGATCCGAGATTGATGAATTCCTGGCTGAGGGTTCTAGCCATATATTCAGCGAGCTCACATAATAATGATATGCTCTTCTCACTTGTGGTCGCCTTAATGAGCTAGATCATTACAGCTTGTGCGTGATTTTGTGTGTGATGGGGTGCCGTGTGTGTATGCTCGCCAGCGCAACCGGAACTCGAACTGCTGACCGAGTGCACACTTTTCACAAAACAACAAATTACAAATAAGCCACTTTTGAGTATGACGTCATCAGATCATCAATATCTCGCAAATTAGAACGGAATTTTTCATTCTTCTAAAAAATTGTGTATTTCCATCATCCGCCTTAAAAAAAGTACACCTTCCCTATGTAATCGTATGCATTTCCTGTGCTCTTTTTGTATTCCGTACTCATTATCGTAATCATGTTTAACATCGTTCGCTCTCAGCTTCCGGTTCAATATGGGTTGTTAGCCAAAATGGTGATCCGGGTTATCGCCCCCTTTACCATTGCTAAATGACATCATGGTAATTGGTATCTTACCCAAGTGCATCCTCGGAGTTCATCAACTTTCGGCCAATAGATGCTTTCAAGCGTAATAGCTCTCATTATGCACAACCACGTCAGTTCAATCCAATCTTGTTGACATTTAGTTTAATAACCTCCCAATCTAAAAGAACGAAAATCGAATAATGTACTTCCTATCACGTTATGTGCGTGTGCATGGTGCATTCAAGGAAGCCGGTTAACTTCCAAACTTTGGTCTCTTTTTTTTTCTGACCCAAAGTGGCATTTCGGTGATTCTGTGTCAAGATTCTACCCGTCCTAGTTCATGTTGTGTCTGCGTCATCGATGAAAGATTGACTTTATTACAACCATCAATGGTAATTTCCTCATCTGCTCATTACTTTTAGTGTTGAGATTTTTCTGTGGCATTATTCCAAACTTAAAGAATTCAAAACACTCTCGTTTACATTTTGCATTTTTTTAAACGTTTTGAGAGTTGTTGTGCGATGTTATCTCTTGTCCATTCGTCAACGCTTTAGTGACCTCGACCTTATTGAGTTCAGTTTTGTACATGTAGTTTCTTTTTACAGATCAACATCTACTTTTTAAATCATTTTCATCATCATTATGGACCACGCTATTATTTTTAGGTCGAAATTGCCACCATGAAAGAATGATTACAGATACTTATCGATGACTTTTTCGTTATCCTCAATGTCATCACTTCTTTGATGATTATGAAACCACACGTTTGAATAATAATTGAGGACAAATTTCTCGTCAATTTTTGCTGCGATCCATCCAATTTTCTCATGTACAAAGATTCATTAATTTCATCAGAACCAGGCACTGATTGGAACAAAATCTCCGTCATTCCCTTTAAAAGTCCATTGTCAGCACAATACATTGCGTTATTTTCTATTTAAAATTTTGCTTAACATTCTGTGTGTTAAACGTTAATGAAAAAAAATTCTGACTCTGATAAATGCTTTGTGTGTGTGTGTGTTCTGGTGCTGCAGAGACTGTTTCACATTTGTTTTTAGAATGCCCTTCTGCTCGGCCGTGATTTGCAAGATGTTTCAGAGATTTGTTTAAAATGATGAAGATGCTCTAACACGTAACAAATTTGTATTTGGTATTCCAATTGTTTATTTCAGCACATTGAATTCTTTATTTTTATATGCCCAATTATTTTGTCACCAGATGTAGGGATGGACGATTATCTCCAGCGACGTTTCAAAAAAAAAGTTTTGAAATATTTTCTTGAAATTAAACAAATGGTGTACTTAAAACGAGGTAAATTGATTATGTCTTTAAATAAATAGAGGCATGTGCAAATGATCTGAATGCTTGAATTTCACCTTTCTGTAGTGATAACTATTTATAACCTGATTTCCTATATACTCATGTACTTTGCTTCTTTTTTCTTTCGTGTGTGATTATTGTATTGTCCTCTTGAAATGCCGAATAAGTGATGATAATGACGATAACATCTATGGTATGCTGTAATGATGATGCTGCTGATGATGATGATGATAATAATAATAATAATAACGAGACATGAAAACTCGTCACATTGAGGACGAGTTAGGTGATACGCTTGTGGTCATGAGATGACAGTCATCTGTGATCGACAAAGAAAAGAATGTGATATAGGCACCTTGAAGTTATATTGAGCGTGCATGCGAAACCGTATCTGTAACCACTCGACCACGGGTCATCCACGGAAATGGTAAGACAAAAAAACAACAACAATGTATAGATATAACGGGGGGAAAGTCAATGCCCACTCAACTAACGTGGCCGTGTGAACATCTATTGCATTGCTAGACGGAAAAGCGGCCTTGTAACGACTGAGGTCGCTATGCCATTTCTGGCAACTTGGGAAAAATACGTCCCGCAGACATAAAACCTATAATCGGCTGGTTTTGATACCTTGCCTTTAATCACAATTTTCAGTGTAATGACGTCATCAAATTACAAAACAATGACATGGTCTTGAAAGAAAATTGTTCAAAGTACAACACCTCAGTCGTCGTCATTACATACTATGATCGGTTTGACAAAGTCAACCTGCAAAATGTTGCTGCAGTCGAAGCAATGTGGTCTCCAACACACAAAAAAGAGGGATATGGCGTGTGTGTGTGTCTGTGTGTGTGTATAGGTGCGTTTATATACGAACGTGATTTCTACATGGACGAATATGTAATACAAAATTGAAGAAAAAAAAACAGTAAAGTAGCTAATTATTTTGTTTCGTGATCTTGTGGGGTTCGAACCCGCAACCTCACGTCTCTGAGACGTCGCCTTTAACCACTCGGCGACACGTCTCGACGGGAAAATATGGGGAACGTTATGGACTTGAAAGACAGTTGTTCAATATATAACACATTCATCGTACGTTGTCAGTTTGCTATTGACATGACGATCTATCATTTGAATATGAGGCAGGCATTAGTACCTGTATGAAATTATTATAGGCATGGTTATCAAATTGCCCTAAAATATCCTTATAATTGCCTTATTTTTACACACAGTTACGCTATCCCTTTAAACTCGTCACAGTTTAATCAGAATCATTAACATCATACATTAGTACCATATTCAGTTCCATAGCTGATCACGTTTGCTAATCAATTAAGAGTAATTGTCTAGCATGTGTCATATGGCCAACCTGTATACACACGTATATACACACACACAATGCTAAATGTATGTATCAAACATCTGTAACACAGCTTTGAACTAACTATAGGAATTATCGCTGCACTTATCAT
Organism: Diadema antillarum; assembly: GCF_040938485.1. NCBI lineage: Eukaryota > Metazoa > Echinodermata > Echinoidea > Diadematoida > Diadematidae > Diadema > Diadema antillarum. Next base: position 3,474,787 of record NW_027271380.1, read on the forward strand.
CCATACTTTTTATCACTATCTGAAACTCCACAAAAACCACTAATTGACAAATAATCATCAATACAGAAGACTGAATACCTTTTTTACAATGTATAGCTTGTTACATGTATAAATCAGCACAAAGTAACCACGACTACATTGTGTTACTGAATTAATATGAACAAATTTCATGTTGTGACAGTATACTATATCAGTTTGAAAAGCCCAACCTGCAAAACTATAATTTTGCAGCAGTCGAATTAATGCAGTCTCCAACGCAAAACAAAGGTATACTGTGTGAGTGTGTGCGTATAGGTGTGTTTACATGCAAACGTGATTTCTACATGGACGAAGGTGTAGTACTCTATTGAAGAAAAAAAGTAAAAAAAATATATTATTTTCTTTCGTGCTCTTGTGAGGATCGAACCCGTACGTGTGCAACCTCACGTTTCTAAGACGACGCCTCTAACCACTCGACCATACGTCTCGACGAGAAAATTAGAGGAACGTAAGCTTATGTACGTGAAAGATGAATCAGGAATCGTTTGGTCCGCATTCCATTCTCATTTTCAGTTTTAAATTGCAAAATTGTCAACCTCATGAGGAGATTTCAAAGAATAAAATGCATGATTACTGCAGCTTATTGTCACAGCTACAACATAAATAAGTTTCAGAGGAAATGAAGCAAAATCAGCTGAGATAAAGGTGCTTAAACGTTGTCAAGTCAATGCATGGTTTCTAAAAAAATCACCTCCCATAGACATAACACGTAAACTTGTCCGATTTTGCGTCTTTACCTTTAAACACAATTTAAAGCATGATGACGTCATCAAATTTCAAAACCATGACATGGACTTGAAAGGCAAATGTTCAAAGTACAACATATCTGAATTTGGGATAATATTGAGCTTAAACAACAGAGATACGAGCAAATGAATGTCAGAAACAGTACCTCAAAAAAATTAATTCCACTTTTTTGATTTCAGATGACGATATGATGACGTCATAATGTAATTATGGAAATAATGATACTTGAAACGTCATGTCCAATTTATATGCTTTTGTAATATGCAATAAAAACATAGGGTCACCTGACGTTTTAAAGAGCTATGGCGAAATAAACAAAGACATGTTTTTTCACTATATTTGCACATAGACGCGCACGCGAAATTTGAACTTTGACGCAAGTGCATTGCTTTGTTATTTGTAGGAATCGATTAGAAATCAATGGATATTGTTGCTCAAAGTATCAGGAATCCAAATCTGTCAAAAAAAAGTGTATTTTCATGTTGCTGACGCGCTGTGCGCGCGAAAATGCGCGGACGGACGCGCACGCGCAAAATTGTTTGAAACGCATAAAATTGTCTGAAACTTCGAGATTTCCCATTGGAAAGTTGTTTTGAGCCTTTTAAAATTTTGACGCGCGCTTACGCGCACTTAATGATGTCCTAGGTAATTAGCATCAAAAGAAGTAAGATAGAACGTGACCTGAACTTTATGTCCACAAAAAATGATACAGAAATGACCTTTAGTTATGAAGTTATGATCGATCATGTAACATGGTCCAAAAATCACAAAATGGCGCCTAGACGACGTCATAGATATGTTACTGTCATGAAAACCTTATTGTGGCTAGATATTGTCATGAGACATGTTCCCTGAAAATGTCATATTATTCCGTAATGTCATTCTTGAGATATTGATGACACAAAATTGTCCAGAAAGAAAGAAGAATAAAAAGAAATAAAGAGAGATTTTGACAATCACAATAGGTGATACGCTGATAGCGTATCACCTAATAAAAAGAAATAAAGAGAGATTTTGACAATCACAATAGGTGATACGCTGATAGCGTATCACCTAATAATAATAATTATAATAATAATGATAATCATCATCATCGTCGTAGTCGTTATCATCATGGTCATCATTGTATTCATTCTCTTCAAAAAAAGCTGCGTCACGATCTGAGGGAATGAACCTGTAAACAAGGTTTCGCCACTTTGTGTTGTTGGTATAAAGTGTGGTGATACTAGCAAACAACATTTGACGTACACCTGTGATCAAACGATCACCCCATCATAATATGCGAGCACTTTGTCTTACATGGCTAATAGCGCTTCAATTGGGACAGTGACGTAACGCCTGGTTGACCACGAATAAGGATATAACGATGCTATAATTCAAGCCGTTGTAAATACTGTACACATCAAGGGACTGAGGATCCCAAACCACTCAAATACTCTTTGCTGCAGTGAAATGACAGCAACCGACATGTCATCTCTTTTCCGATCTGTTCAATGAAAACATCCTCTTGTCAATTTTGCGGTTTTGCGCTGAGAAGATTTCTCTTTGTTTATGTTATGGTGACGCTTTTTTGACGTACTTTCTGCGGCGCTCCTGCGGTGTAAATTCTCTAATTTACTTCTTGCGATCCCGTTTCCGCACCACTTAAAAGTATTTCCTTACCTTTCGCATAGCCAGGTATGATCACGACGAAATACAGCAAACAAAACAAGTCTATAACAGTGGAAAAAGTGATAAATGTGTGTCCATTTTACTCATCCAATAAAGAAAATTGTAGATTTGTGAAATTGTTCATTGTTCGATTCCACGAGATATCTAGTGATCAAAATCGCATTTTCAAAGAAATTCAATTTTCTGCACATATTATTTGCTATAGTATGTGACAGTTTCAACAAAGAGAAGTGATTAATTTCCGCTCATATCAAAAAAACAACAACAAAAGTTTGATATGAATATACAAAATATCTGTTCATGATAATATAATGCAACATTGATCATGGGCAATCAAATGAAGCCAAATCCGACACTTAATTTTGATTGAATCGGGTTTTCCCCCCTCATCTTTTGATCAAACCAGTCATACATGTATTACGACAGATGGTAACATATCGCAAAACAAATCTTTCAATGACAGGCCACTCACAGCTGGTGCTTAATAATAATAATAATAAAGCCTTCCTTTACGGTAAATTAAAAAGGGTATTTTCAAATTTGTGAATATTGCGAACAGCAGACAGAGCTGCAGATGATTCTGTAACGCGGGACCAATGCGATTAAAACTTTATGTAGGCCTATGCCTTCTAACATGGCGACTCTCTCAATTCTTCGAAATAAAAATTGGCTGGATCCCTCGCCTCATCTCATTTATCATTCGTTTCGCGTGAAGACACGCCCGATTCAGGTCCCCCTTCAGGTTTTAATATGCCCTGCCTATCTGTCGTCAGCGACTACCGAATATTTTCAGTATTAGACAAAGATTACTAAAAGCTGCGGTTCACTGGTTCGACATGGCCCAATGTCAGCCCAGCACCGGAAAGCTCTGAATAAGTCCAGGCGGAATTTAACTGCTGAAGTGATAACTACGCAGATGCACGTGCAGGAGAAATTTGCAACAAATACATCCCATCAATAAGTGTGCTCTGAGTAATGGTATTGATATTTTGTTATTTTATAGAACGTTTGTTTTGCTGTTTTCAACATCACATACGTCGGTCATCTTATTACGTCAGCTGCTTTCTTCGTACGTCCGGGAGCAGACTTACAATGCCTGATATCGCCCTGATTCAAGATCATTTTTTTCGTATGATAATATACAATAACACGTTTTACCTGTTCTCTCACACACTCGATAAAAGAGAGAGAGAGAAAAAAAAAAACCCGAAAAAATAAACCCAACGTTCAAACAACTCACCTATCGACAAGCGACAGTGAACAAACTGTGTAGGAGCTTATGTTCAAGCAATGCCCCTTGACAATGCTCTCGATTTGCTCTGGATTTTGGTTCGTTTGCACGTAAAAGTACTTGGGTACGTACGTTTTATCACGTATAACAACATAAACAAGTTCCTGTAAAGGAACAAAATGTCAACGGTTAATGTGATCTTGTTCGCTCTTGTCTGCCATTTTTTTATGTAGTACTGAAAAAAAAGTAAACGGCTATTGTAAAATAGGGATTAGAAAATCGATTTTTCAATTCACAAAAATTAAAACACAGGAAAGATCAGCTGCTAATGGAAACCTCACATGGAACTTTCCACTGGTGAATGTTGATTTCATATGCTGGAAGGGTGCCAACATTGGGACAGAACCATTATACAGTACATGTCCTTACAGATCACATCTTATTTTGGGCTGACGATTACATTAATGTCATTTGAAAGTGGAACTTTTCGTTACAAAAAAAAAGCATAGTGAAAACTGACTCAATATCGAGTATTCTTACGTGGGCATTTTTCTTTTGAAATATTGTTGACATTCGTAGCGTGTTATAGAATTGAAATAAAGGAAAATGAAAATATTCATTATCATCACAAGTTTGTGTCAAATCCTTCCATGCTGCCTTTCAAATCGAAATTCAGGCCATACTTTTGACTTTGAAAGGTCAGTATCTCTATGGTCCCTATATATATAGCTTATTTTTGGTTCGACATGCCGCAGGTCTGTCGTGGATACATCAATAGATTACTAAAAGTTTATCAGGTCATTATGTCAGCATACCATATCAGTTCACTATTTTTCTTTTTATCGTAATCTGTTTCGTTTGAAGCTTTTGATATGATATTCTTTTTTTCTGCCACAATATTAATTGCTGCCCTCGCAGCCAAACACACATCCGCACGGCCACCGCACAAACCACGTCAACATCCAAATTCATTTCATCACATCGCAAAGATTTTACCGGATATCCCATTCTTGGTCGATGACTTGACATACAGGTCTCATATCACTCACTAACCCGTCCGTCGCTCTTCTGTTTATACTTGACGCCATATGAGTGGTCATTTTATCGGGGGATTTCTTTTTTAATTGGTGTAGATATAACCAGTGTCTCTCTCCAAAGTGCAAAGGGACAATTCACCCCTTGAGAAAAGGGAAGAAGGCTAACATTACCACGACAATACGAGATACCGATGTATAGTGTGAACGAAGTAATGTGTGGTATCGCCGGTGTGGCTAATTCGCCTGTGGGGCCGAACATTTCCACAAAGATGTGGGCGGAAGGACGAAAGTGGTTGAACTTGAACGAGAGAGAAAAAAATGAGACAGATGATTTAGTGCTCGCATTTAAAGAGAAAGGCTAATGATGCCTCACCTCTTAAACTCCTCCTTACTCTAGGTAACATATTGATCTTATTTATTGTCTGGAACGGAACAGCGGAAGACACGTTGTAAAGTGGTGACTCGGTTGAACACTCAAATAAAAAAGAATGGAGACAGAATGAATATGATATCATCAATTATGACAGAACACTGGACAGTTGATACCGGATGATAGGTTGCGACATTTAAGGTTACTGCGACATATTTTAGCACATTCATGACAAAAATAGAAATGTAATTAAAACGTTAGATAAGTCTGTCTATTGTCTGTCTGTTTGTGTTTCTTATCACTTCCGATTCACATCATAAAATCAACGACGGGTACAGAAAATATTCATACTTCAATATCATATAGATGAAACAAAAAATTGCCCGAATTTAGCTTTATCAATGAAATGTAGTTGTTCTCCTCGGGAGTGCCATGTTATGTTCTGAAAGCAATCATGCAATATCAAGATTACACACTCAGTTTATATCTGTCTGTGAAGATTGTATTATGTTTTGATTCCTTGATAAATCACGAAAATAGCAGAAGAAGAAAAAAAGTTTATACACTTTTACACACTTTTCAAGAAGTAATTTTACAAGAACATTTCATCGCAGTGAATGATGGCATCAATATCTTGTGAACTATACTGAAATTAGACAGAAAGGGGACAGAAATGAACATAATGGCAGTACTAATATGGAATGAGAAGTTAATACTGACGGGAAAAGAAAATGCATCAGTGAAATATTGATGAATGATAAAATCAATTCGCGTGTTCTAACTTTTGATGTGTTTAGTACCCTGACAAGAGTGACTCTACTCAGGCGTTAAAATATTCTGCATTTCAAAAGTTTAGTTTAATGATGAAGTGCGTCCATAATTCCTTTTCACATCTTTCTTTGTGTGGTGTCAACCATCATAACACCATTAGGGATTGATGACATGTAAAATGCTTTCCATTTGTTCTTTTAAAGTTTTGAATGAAATATTTCAAAGACGATACATACTGCAGTTTTTTTTCTCTCTCTTTCTCTCTTGCAGAGAAATATCGTCCCACTCTAAATTCAATATTTTGCTCAAGAAGTAATGATAATAATGATAATGATAATGATAATAATAATAATAATGACAAGAATAATAGTAATAATAATGATAATAATAATGATAATAATAATAATAATAATAATAATAATAATAATAATAATAATAATAATAATAATAATAATAATGATAATAATAATAAGAATAAGGTCTTATTTACCCAGGGTAGGCTCTTCAGTGTTGCCACTGCTCTATATACCAGGGGGCCCTGCTATTATCATTACCCTAGCGTTGCCATGCAGGTACCCATTCATACACCTGGGTCGAGAGGGACATAGTGGGTAAAAATATCTTGTCCAAGGACGTAAGCATTGGGCGGGATTCGAACTCGGGTCCTCCAATCGGGAGTCGGGAGTCTTATCCACTATGCTACAGATCTTTACCTCTATAACCACTCTGACAAATATCATCATTGATGCCCTTTTATAAATTGATCAGTGTTGTCAAAAGCAGGATCATCATTATTGTATTTTTTACCACCAGGAGGACCTCTGAAATGACGGGATGGCGCAACCTAAACATTTATAGAAGTAATACAAACGAGAACGACTATACATTTACGAGGAAAGAGGAGAAAGCCATCGTTAAAGTTATAACTCTCATTTAAGCAGAGGTCTTTTTCTATTCCTTAAGAGTCAATTCATTCGTGAAACACATAGATGTCTCATTCACTCGTAATGGTTGCTTGCAACTGGGCGTGTCACGACTGAAGATCGTCACATTTGCATATCTGCCAACTGTTCAGTTTTAATCCGAATATTCAGATTTTCACTGAAAGAAAACGCATTAATTGCAGTGTGTTCTGATTTTTTGGAAATGTCTGTGTATAGTAAAGTATATGAAATTTATGAAAGTTCAGATTTTTGAATTATTTTTCTTTGTTTGTTCAGATTTATTAAGTCTCAGAGTTGGCAGGTATGCATTTGTTATCATCTTTAAACTGTTGTGTCCCAAAAAAGATGATATTCGTCTGTTGAGAATGACAAGGGCGCTAAGTTGTCACTAAACCCATAGTGTTCGAGACAACTTAACGCCCTTCTCATTCTCAGCCGACGATATTATTGTCGATGTCTTTTGTAACGGTAAACAGAGATGTATGATGAAGAGTAAAACACTCTCCGAAGAAAAAAAAAAAGAAATCGAACAAATCCGCCCCGCACAAATGTTAAGAAAGATGTTTATGTATTTTTGAATGCCCATGTGTGTGCGTTTGGGTGTGATGGGGGGGGGGGGGGGAGGGGTAAAGTTTAGACTTAAACGCAATGATTGATGTGCCGTGATAGTGTTGGTGACATCTTGTTGTCATCACTCACACCATCGTTTAACATTGAATTAGGAGTTACAAACAAACCCAGAAACGAACTTGGGCAAGACAAAGGCAAGATGACACATAAACATCATACGTATGCCGTGATCGACAGAAACGCTGAAACTCTCCGACAGCTGGGCTCTCACCGGAACGAAACGGAACGGGAAGTCGGTGGCTCGCGAGATCAGGTCGATCGGTAAAAGAGGCGGGCGGGATGGGGTTAGCTTGGACGCGTGAGTTTCTTAACCACAGTGAGTGGGTGGGTCGACCAGACGTCAGCAAACTTTCTCTCCCAACACTAACCCCCTCCTTTGACTTCCCTTCCTATTCTAACATTTTAAAACAGTGTTCCTGCCCGTGCCGTGATCAATTGCCAAAGGACTTGGATTTGGTTCCGTGACGTCATCCGCTTGACCTTGAGCCAGGTAGATTGAGGTACACCAGAGGGGCTGCCTTGACATTATTTTCAAGGAGACGATATACATGTACTATCATTTCTCAATCTGATGGATGTCTGAAATCTAGGGGTGTATAGAGACTCCCCTGCCATACTTATACTGAGTGTAACTACAAAACACATTATTATCTGAACGTCACGAAATGAGAGCTCACTCACAAGAGAGAGGGAGGGAAGAGGTGTTAAAGAGAGAAGGGGGTTAAAGATGGAAGGGGGTTAAAGATGGAAGGGGGGTTAAAGAGTGAAAAGAGAGCAGACTGGAGCGAATGGAGGAAAAGAAGGAGGAAGAGAGACAGGAGGAGGGAGAGAGAAGGAAGATGAACATAGTGTATGTTATTATAGAGGGAAGATTGAAGATGATGAAGGCTGATGGAGAAAGAGAGAAAAGAACGAAGAAAGGAGCAGATGAGTGAAGGGAGATATGCGGAGAGTACGGGGATGGGGTTGGGCCAGAGTGAATTACACACACGGTTGAAATGACTTCCGGTAGACTGTAAAGTAAGACATGCATTCTCTTTAAGATAATTGTCACGATTCCGCCAGATGATTTACCCATGATTCAACAATCACACGCTCGACAAGTTTCTGTTTCTGCCTTTTTTTTTTGCTTGCACACGTGACACAATGTAAAATGGTGCACGCTTTACAACAGTGTGCACGCATGTAGTGCAAGTCTGTGCGTGATGTACGTGCGGCGAACTCACATAAATCATGAAGCGCGGAACATTCTTCAGTGATACGTATTTCGTTGGGCAATCCCGATGATTTTATATCGATAATGGAGTAGTTTCAAAAACACCGGAAAAGGTGCCCGACATTTTGCGGTATCCTTTTGTGACCATGCACTATAATATATACCATGAAGAAGTGTACAGCATAACATTATGATTGTGGAAGCAAGTTTTCGCCCTGCCCCTATATTAAAAAAAAATCATCTTCAAACCAAGTTTCACAAAAGAATGGCTAAAGCGTACTTTTCTTACATTTGTGCAGTGCAGAGGATTGCTTAAACACGCACACACATGTTTATCAGCTCAGCTTGACCATACCTCGTCTTGTGTATATTCTAGCGTACATGATTTTCAGTAAGTTTGTTTTCCCCATTTCTACTCCGTATTCATATTCTTAACGAAGAGCATATACGCAATTTAAAGCAACATTCCTTATCTTCCCAGATCGTGTTATTCTTATTCAATGCGTTGAGAAGTGTCAAAAATGTATCACTGCAGTAATATATGCACTGAAGCAGAAGTAATGAGGTGTTTTTCAGTCTGTAAGAAACGAATATAATCCCTTTTGAATGTAATCACATGAGGGTACAGTACTGAACATTACGAGTGCATGAGATGGTCGACCACTGATTGCACTGTCCATACAGTAGTCTGAGCTCTTAATACCCATCTTGGCATCTCGGCGCCATTATTATGGAGGTACCGCCCGTACTTTGAACACGATCATCAGCCCCGTGACGAAAACTTGCCTGCTCGGCAACATGTTGCAATGACTCAAACGAAATGGACTATCGCTCGAAAATCGCTAGATGTCATGAACTGTAGTCCTTGCTCTTTAACATTGGAAATATTACTATGCAACGAATTGATCATCTTTAAATGTCTTTTTTAATACTCTGGATGAAGATAAGCGCGTTTAAGTTGCTCAACCATGGATGGCGTATTGAAGTTCGGGTGATGAGGGACGCACAAAGCCTTGAAGTAGATGACTCTGACGCTGCAGTTGTTGATGTAATTGTCACACTATCGCAGGCCCCCTGATATCCAATTCTGGTCATATGAAATCTCATTCCACAATGATTTCTCGAGGTGGAACTTAGTGTGAGCAGCCCCCCCCCCCCCCCCCCCCCCCCCCCCCAAAAAAAAAAAAAAAAAAAAAAAAATCAAAAAATCAAAAAATAAAGATAAAATAAAAAAGAAATGATTTAACTCTATGATAGGTAGGTAGTTTCGTCAAACAGTTCCAAAGTTCAGGTTTGAGTTTCTTCATTTTGTCTCCCTCTACAAATGAAAATTTGTTAAGATCGCAACTGCTGATCTGTAAATTAACAAACATGTCGGAAAAAAAGGAACCAGTGGGACTCGAACCTGTCATTTACTGCTTTCCGGGCAGCGACACTACCACCAGGCTGTCCCTGGCTGCCGGCAGTGATACGATGAACATGGAACAAATACCCAAGCTCCGAGATTCCGACATTGTTATGTTAAGTAGTCCAAGGCGGACAAGGCATAGGATAAATGAAAGAAAACTATTATTCAGAGGGGTGAAGGCTCAGGTTTTCTTCATTTTTGTCTCTCTACAAATGAAAATTTGTTTAAGATCGCAACTGCTGATCTGTAAATTTAACAAACATGTCGGAAAAAAGGAACCAGTGGGACTCGAACCTGTCATTTACTGCTTTCCGGGCAGCGACACTACCACCAGGCTGTCCCTGGTTGCCGGCAGTGATACGATGAACATGGAACAAATACCCAAGCTCCGAGATTCCGACATTGTTATGTTAAGTAGTCCAAGGCGGACAAGGCATAGGATAAATGAAAGAAAACTATTATTCAGAGGGGTGAAGGCTCAGATTTTCTTCATTTTTGTCTCTCTACAAATGAAAATTTGTTTAAGATCGCAACTGCTGATCTGTAAATTAACAAACATGTCGGAAAAAAGGAACCAGTGGGACTCGAACCTGTCATATTACTGCAGGTTCGAGTCCCACTGGTTCCTTTTTTTTTTCGTCCTCCATTCATTGCCATTTCCTCCTACATAAACACCTCCAAAAATATACAGCGCGATTATTCCGAGATGACCCTGACTTTTGAGCGGAGAGGAGATGGCGCCGAACTCATAGGCGTGAGTTTCTCTCTGTTAAGATGAAATTTCCCCGAAGTCTTTAATAGATCCTCTACTAGTATTTACCTAGGTCTTTTCTTAACCAGCTCAAGGTGTCTCTATACGTAGTCGGGTCCCACTGTATTCAAGGACTCGCCCCCTTCTTCCCTTTTGCCTGCTGGCTGGTTCGTCGGAAATAGGTACTTTCGCACACGCCTTTGATGATTCACACGATGTGAATGGACATTTCAAATCATATACATGGCCCTGTCAAAAGTGCAAATGTTCAAGACGGAGGGAGAGAGACAGACAGGCAGATAGACAAACAGACAGACAGAGGCAAAGAGCGTGTATGCCCTGTGTAGTCCGTTCTGTGTGTTACTCTGTACCTAGAACAAAAATAGTTACTACGAAATAGAGTGTATCTAAACGACACATTGAATGGTTGAACGCAAAGTTGAGAGACAAATTATTTTGATAACTTTTCTAAGATTCTCACACGTCATATTCATTAATAAGAAATGGCATAGCATGTCTGCTGTTTTTTTGTATGATAAATGTAGCATCCATGACAAATAGAGATTACAACAGCAATAATCTAATGGCTTGAATTCGACTCCTGGTAAAAACGTATACAATTTTACAACAATTGAAGAAACGAACAGTATGTGAATAGTTTAACATGGGGCAGTCACCAGTGTGTACTAACTATTTGCTGGTATATTTGAGGGGTGCTGTTCGTTATTCCGAAGGTTCGCTATTCCGAAGGTTCGTTATTCCGAAGGGTCGTTAATCTGAAACACGCAAATTCCCTATACCTACAGGTTCGTTAATCCGAAAATTTGTGGCGTTATTCCGAAGGTTCGTTATTCCGAAGATTGGTTAATCCGAAAATGAAATTCGGAACAATGAACCTTCGGAATAACGAATCTTAGGAATAAAGAGCCTTCGGAATAACGAACCTTCGGAATAACGAGCTGTAACCATTTGAGGGCTACAATGCTTTCCTGTAGACATTTATTAATACAAAGGAACAACATCTTGCCCAGGATTTGTGCGAACTAGACTTCAACAGGCTACTTAAATGATATTACTTCGAGGGAGATTTCTTCTCATCTTCTTCCGGGAATCCTAATTCAGTATGGATATTTCTGAAGATATTCAGTGTTATTAAATTTTGATGTTCCATCCAGCATTTCAAACGTTGAAATTTGTTTGTCAAATCTTCTTGACATAACTTTATTTTTAATATCTTTATACAAATAACGTTTTATTCCACATTAGGGTGTTCATTGGCTGCTTCGGGAAATGCTAAAGAAAACGGAATCATCAGTGTAATATACACTAATAGGTTACTTATGATTGCGATTTGAAAAATAAAGAGAAATCGAAACGTTTCCACCACCAAATAATTTAGGTTGTCATTTTTAGCTAAATCATCATTCATGCAAAAATTTAGTGCAGTTATTGAAATATAAAATTTCTCATCTCATCTCATCTACTGCTTTTCCTGAGTAGCGACATTCATCCAAACTACAAAATATGCAAATTAGCTGTATTAAGGATGTCATGAGTTTGCAGCCCTGGGACCATCACGTTGTGCCTAAAAGTATTAAAAATTTAGGGTTTGATCTAAAATATACTGATCACAAACGTGTTCCCTTATAAACGTAATTATTGAAGTTCTTGTAACACAACAAAACCTTTTGATGCCGGATGCTTTTTTATTTTCCCCAAAATTGATAATTCCATAATTATAAAAAAAAGGGAGAGGCGATTTAGTGAAGATATTAAGTGAGTATGTAAATGGAGGATCTGTGAGATCATGACATCATCATCTTGTCTAATTTGCATATTCTGTGGTTGCTGCTACTATTTTTTTTTCATGGTGGCAAATACCCTAGAACCTTCTCAAGATTTCATAACCTTCATATTTTAGTTCCAATCATGATGCTTGTTTGATTTTACTCCATCTTTGTATACCAGAGGCAACACGTTGATGATGTGGAATCGCACCGTCAAAGCACATTATGATAATGAGTAACAATATTAATACATCGTGGAATGACGACGGCTTGTCGTTGCTATGGTAGCGGTCCTTTGTGGCGTAAGGTTTTTGAGGGCGTGGTTTTATATGGGATAAATTGGAGACAATAGTGTCTTACGATCCTCTTATTATAATAAACGACCTGTCCATGCAACTGACAGAGATCGCCACAGAAAGTCACCTGCTAGGGCCCGCCACCGCGTTACGTCTATTTTTGTTCCGCCCATCCTGAGCGTTTCTCATGGCAGTTATTAAGCAGTTCCGCCAATCTTTAGACGGTACCCAGGTGTCGTGTGGTTTTGATCGTCCTTAATTCACCAGCCTCGGGAACGTCCAACATAATCGTCACTTAGCACTCACGAGTCAAAGGGACTCTTACAGACATTATAGATTACAATTTACTTTATTTTTTTTCCGTCAACATTCACGCGCATCTGAGCAAGGGGGTCTTTTCATCATGGTCATGTTTCCATTGTCTAACTTCGTGTTTTTGTCGGAATAATCTTTCTAGATTATTACGTGAATACAGCTGTAGTGGTATACGATTTAATCTATGCCTGTCAAAACATATCGCTTTCAGAGAAGATGCAATAATTGCAATCTTAGTGTTAGTATTATGAGTGCATTTATTATTTTCATTTGAATAACATCACCACTTTTATATTGTGCGTATCATTAACGGTAAAAATGATAATCATAATTATTATCAACACCATTAGCATGATCGATATCATCGAAACTCACACAGCAATCAGAGGAGATGTTGCATAATTATTGCTTTAATCAAAGTTATTATCATCATGATTATTATCATTATTATTATTATTATCATTATCATCATAACTATCATCGCCATTATCATCATAACTATCATCGCCATTATCATCAAGGATTATATGCGTTACATCAAAGCCTTTGTGGCCGATTATTAAGAACACAGAACTGATGCAAAGAAAACAATATAGGAACATCTCTCCATAGTGATAATTTCAGCTCAGTTTATTTGATTTCATTTCTTTAACTGCAACTGCAAGTGAAATGTGCCTATAGACATCGGATACTATATCCTTCTTGAATTCCAATATTTACTCTTGTCACTTCAATGATGCAGGATGGAAAGTGTTTTAAAGTCCACCCCCACACCGGAGAAAGAGTAAACAAACAAACAAATTCTCCAGTTTTTTTTCCTTTTGTTTTGTTTTGTTTGGAACACTAACGAAGCTAAAAAGTATTATGGCTCTAAATCCCTAATCAGTACGTGTTGTGGTCATCTGAATTTCTTAGTCTTTCGACCAAAGATTTCAGTGAAATTACCCAGGTGTCCTCAGGTGTCCTTTTTTCACATTATTAGTAATAATCAGAAATTTAACGGAAGTTGTACTTAAAAATCAAACCAAAACAGTACTCAACAAAAATAATAGGAGGTGGCCTTTCAATTGCCTTGCCAGAACGACAATTGATGATGATTTAATCTATCTTTTTATTATAATTTCAAATTTCATAGAATCAGAAAAGAATGCCGTTATAATGTCTATAGCCCTGCCTCGCAAGCTCTCCCAATGTTCATAAAACTTTCTGTAGACATGGTAGAGAAAGGAGTTTGATGTCAGATTATAGCGTGTTTAGAATAAAAATTCGAATTAAGACTACTGATATAGCGCTGCAGCGGTGAGATGTGTGCGCAGTATTTGTCTTTGGTAAACCGATGACTTTTATTTCATACGTGGAATGCAAGTGTTTTAACCCGTGTATAAAACAAACAAACAAACAAACAAACAAACAAACAAACAAACAAACAAATACCTACATATGCCTATACATATCTCTACATGAGACATGAACATACATGTGCATATACAACATAAGATTACAGCCCATTAATTTTTACCGGAAGTAAGAAATGCCTAAAGTCATCTATCGCAGTGTTGGCCTTTAAAAGCAAGCAAGAGAATTAATCCCTCTATACGCCTATTCCGTCTAACAATGGCTGTGGACTTATCATAGGCGACCAAGGGTACACCCTATCAGTATGCTCCTAGTCCAAAAAAAAAAAAAGTTACCGGGCGTGGCGCGTAAATGTCCCATCGCCAAAGTTTGCTCTTTTTTATAACCTGATTCATTTTAATGTGGAGATTCCAAACGCTCACTCTAAAGGGGGACAGGAATCCGTTAGGGGGAAAAAGGATTTATGAAGTGTTGACGGTGGTTATTTTCGCTGCTCAAGGTTAGGTCTCCATCATTGCCACAACAACGTGAGATTCATCACACTGTACACAATGACACAGCAGTTCTTCTGCGCCTATTCCCAGACTCCCTATCCTAAAGCAAGGAGCTCCTTGCCTAAAGTATTACTGCTTGATAACAATCTGTGTGATCTAAACCTAGATTAACTTGGATGTGAGATAGCTCTCTACTATGGGATGAGTGATTATCACTCAACCTGTGTAGATTCTCTCATAATAGCGATATGAATCCATCCTCACATACATCCGTGTATACACCTATGATATAAGAGCAAGAGTTATGTAAACTTGGGATTTATTATTCTTTTCTGATGGAAAATGGTTTCATCAACGTATTTGATAGAAAAACAAAACCATTCGATCAACTCCGTTTTAACTCTCGATTTAACTTCGAACTAAGTGAATATTATGGTAATGATGGAAATAATGGTGATGGTGAAGGTAATGAAGGGAATGATGATAATGATGATGATGATGATGATGATGATATAATAATAATAATAATAATGATAATAATGATAATAATGATAATAATGATAATAATAATAATTATAATTATAATAATAATAGTAATAATAATAATATGACTATTATTGATAATGATGACGATGATAATGACAGCGACTAAATTTTCATCATCATTAATAGTTATACCAAAGACAACAGCTCATCTAGAGATTTTTCATCTTTTCTTATCATATTTCACATGACGGAGACATCAAATATTGAATTGCAAAACAAAACAAAACAATGCACACACACATTTTTTTTATTTCTTTTATTTTTCTTTCTTTTTATACAATAATTATAATACAATTTTTTTATTACAAAATAATGCAGGTTCCATTATGTCAACATTAATTCCACATTGTCAATATTACGAATGAAAGAGAAAGAATTTTTTACGAAAAATAAAGGATAAAGAAAACACACACACACACACACACACACCCACACACAAGGCATATCGGAGGTGTGGGTTGGCGTTCGGCTTCACCAAAGCGGAACTCTAGCCGTGTCTGCTAGTTCCTCGCGTCCGCCATTCCTTTGAGGAGAGGATCACCGGAAGGGTGACATTCCCCGATAGCCTTTCGGGACTTCGTTGGCGCACATCGCGGATGGCATTCGGTCGCCAGGCGTTGACGGATCATGACAGGCCAAGACAGGCGAGTCCTCTTTAATTACGTCTAGCCCTTTGTCGATCTCTCTGACGTTACGTAACAAAAGATTATTGCGTCTTATTTCAGGTTTCGCGCGCGTGCCAAATGTTTCGATGATGCGATCGCCGCCCGTCTGCGAATGTGCCAAGACAAAGGAGTCGGAGGAGTCGTTAACGTTTTGAGGAAAATACTAAACAGCATCTATTTTGGGGGTTGTCCGTCGCTGAATTAGAACAATCGGAAATAAAGTAATTATCAATGAGATTGCGTGGGTGATAATGTGTTGTGTAATGCCTATGTGATGCGGGCACATCCCTTTAACCGCCTCTCTGTCGCATTTCACACCAGAGGGTACTTTCAGTTTTCCTTCATTGCCTTACTGCTTGTTGAAATGTTTGGTCAGATGATATTCATACCATCCATACCATAACAACATAAAATTAATAACTAGAATTTTACTTGCAGTATAATGTCAGCCTGGACGTTCGTATATAGGGATATTTGATTTGATGTGAATATTCCTCATACTCCTCTCCTAATCATAAGAAATCTTAAACAGCAGTGAAATGTCAATTTTTTCTTTCACTCGAAATATCCATCTTTGATAATGCTGACAAAATGTTGAAAATGGTCATTTTCGTGATTGCTCAATTCACTGTTTCAGTAAAGAAAAAAAAGAAGAACTGACGAAATGGGACCTGATACAGAGCTGAGTTAGTTTGACAATTTTGTAAGACAAGAAGTAAATACGTCACTGCTCTCAAAAGGGAAGTGTTCCCCCAAAGAATGCCCTCATTTGCTAAGGAATAGGGCCAAAGTTATGATTAGTAAGAAAAAGCCTATACAGGAAAACAGAAACAACAACAATCCCTTCAATGTCGTCACTTTATCATCAGCGGGGAGAAATTGAACTCGTGTCCTTCGGGAACCAAGAAAAACGGCCCCACGGTTAAGCGACTGTGTTCTTAGTTTCAGATTTCATTGGAACGTGTTCTTGAAAAACCCTCCTAAAATGAATATAAATCAGTCGTTTTTACACCTATACACATCCCAACTTTGATTTTTGTCCAATAAGGAACATTTATATGAAAAACAAAACGCCTGGCACATCCAGCTTGAAAGATTTCAAATATGATAGTTTCTGTTTCCGGTCAAGAAAAAAAAAAGAGTGTCCTGTCACTTCTTATATTGTCGATATATACTAGCCTCTAAAGGAATTTCATATAATGTAGATTTTTGAAATCAATGCAAATTCCTACTGTTAACACAGAGACGTCAGCTACTATAGTTATTATTATTATGCACCAAAATGAGGATGCTATATCGATATGACGGCATTACTTCGTGACTTTATTTCTTACGGCGTGCGATAGCAGGAAATGAATATTCCTAGAAATATTCTTCAATTTGCATAGCTTTCTTAGGGTTTTTTTTCCCTAAAAGCATTTTGGTACATCCATGCTTGTATTTCTTTCTTTCTTTCTTTCTTTCTTTTTTTTGCGCGCGCGAAGAAAGACGGGCACTTTCTTGGTTGTCCTTCCGATAACCACAAGTTGGTCGGTTTTCACGACTGTCGCCACCTCAGTCGCGACGGAGTAAAAAATCTACCATTTTCACCTCAGTCCAAACCCCCACACTCCTTAAAAATACAGCCTTAGAATAATTGCCTGGCGAAAGGCAAAGGTGATGATACATGGTCGGTGATAATGTCTGCAACAAATGAAAGGGATGTGTCATGTCAAATAACTCGTTTGTTTTTCACTTCCTCTGAAGTAAAATATTGTACCAGCTAGCGCACGGCTAGCATTGAGTAAAAGAAAACAAACATAAAAATATAAGGAAGTCGTTCATTCGAGTAAGGACCTTGATTCTGACGTACTTTAGAGACATTATTTACCATTTGCAGATGAAACAAATACCCAGCTTTAGTGCTTCAAAATAGTTCTAAAATGTGAGTTAGGGATAAAAACAACCAATGTGAAAAGGTTAATCAGTATAGTCAATGTTTCAAGTATATTGTTGAATATACAAGAGGTGAACAATAGTTATGATAGAATTATTTCTAGACTAAACCGTCTACAGTCATGGTCTATTGAGAAAAATAGAGATGTTTCCTTATATTTTAGGCCCTATTGCGAATTTTTACATGTTAGGATGTTTTGTGATACAACTGACCAGCACATATGCATCAAATGTGATAACTCGAACATTTTTTAAAATCACTGCTCCCAATGGTAATCAGTACCTTTAACGAAACGATTAGGTCTAAGAAGTCATCACACAGCGGCTGCAAACTGAAAGCAAGGTGGAAATGACGTCATATAAGACATCTTATCCATGGACCATTAAACTATCTTCTTAAGGAGTTTGTAGGTGGTTACCATGCAGGATCGCCATTTCACGCTGTAATATTGTGTCTCGTTACATTGACGTAATATCAAAATACATGGATTGCGTCTTTTCTCTCTCTTAAATGTTTGTTTTCATTTTCTTTTGTGTGAGATTTCGAACTATAGCAAAAGAGGGTTACTGCCTTTAAGAAAATTGGTCACCTTCGACAGTATGATCCCCTTCCCGCCACTCTTTTTATCAGCTTATCGTCGAATTGAAGTGATAATAATGAGATAGTAAAGCTATCGGGCAGCCATCCAAGGGAGTTTTACAGACGGGAACAAAATGATAGGATGTTTTGATCGCTGAGTAGTGGAGAAAATCTGTCACGGTGGCGGGCTCGTTTCATCGCATTTTTGGCACTAAGTGGATTTTGATGATATAAATAGCATTTTATTTGTCACACTGATATTCACTCCGTGTGAGCCATGCATACAATACACAAACGAAACCTTTGGTGTATGATGGGGGCAGGCAACCCAGACTGTGGGCCAATGTGTTCAAACCTGTGGATGTTTTCAATATATTCTTACACTGACGGGAGATTTAACTTACTATAAGATGCTGGATTCAAGACTAACAACAGAGTTTTAACTTGTATCGAAGGACATGTGCTTATCACTATTGATATCAGACTTACAATCACCACAAGCATCATTATCATCATTATCATCATTATCATCATCATCATTATCATCATCACCATCACCATCGATCACTACCATCGTCATCATTATCACCACCACCACCACCACCATCATCATCATCATCATCATCATCATCATCATCATCATCATCACATCATCATCACCACCACCATACACATCGTCAAAGTTGACAGGTAGGCTTGTGCAATCGTCCAAAACTTTTACCATCTTTATTTCTTTAAGATAACGATAACAAGATTGAATTCTGCAGTCTCATGACATTGACACTTTCACCCCCATTCCCTCCTCACCATCCGTTACTCTTTTATTTAAAACAAAACAAAACCGAGTCCTCTGCGACGAGAATTCGACATGTTTACTACGCCCTAGCTTCTTCTCAACATTTCCAATGACAGTTGGTGTTTGTATTAATCAATAGTTTCTGATGTACTTTCCCATCAGACAAATCTCTTCATTCATTTATCTTTATTTTGTTTAATGGTTGGGGTAAGATATCTAGATATCTCAGACGGAAAGATTGTGATGGTTGTAAGAGATAATAGGTCTGAGGATTCGTTGTAATTCGTATGTTCTGAGAAGTACTTGAGTTAACTGAGAAGAAAATCTAGCTGTGCTGAGTCATCGGTAAACTTGCGATTTCACGGATATTCTGATCTGCAAATTAAAAAGAAAAAAAAATGAATGACAAAAATCAAATAAATAAGTAAACAACGACAATAAAACTGTGATGAATGGGCGCCATCCGACACCGCACGATAAGGTACAGAGAGGAGAATTCCAATTTGATGGCATTATCACACTTTCTCGAGGAGTTTGCTCTTTATTTTCCTTCACACTCAAAATCATGAATGACATTTCTGGAAGAAACGTAATACAGAAGGCAAAAATGCAGGTCTGAAGTGACGTCACGATCCAATGTCAGTTTTTGAAGTTTCCCAAAGGCCAACATCAACATCATTCAACGACAATAAAACTGCCATAACTTTATAGTTATCATTTATGATCATGTTACGGATTGTGCTTGAGCCTTCAAGGGCCAGATGCCCTTTCCTTTCACTATTTTTTTTCTAATTTTCCTTCAAAATAAACAAATTCTGCCTGGAGGTAACTTTCCTGATTGGTTCTTTCCTTGAAGCAGGAATGATGCTTACCAAAGAAAAATTCGGCCGGCAAATTTTCCTGCCCTCGAGAGTTTGGGCGGAAGACGGAGCCTCACCCGTTGATAAAGGCAGAGGTTTACCGAGAAACCCAACCCGACGATAATATTGAAAGAACAAGCACAATGCTATCACATTAGGGTAAGTGCAGGCGGTGCCGGGCAGGGCAGAGGGGGAAAAACACTCCTCTTTATGAGCTGAAAAGAAACGAAATTATGGCAGAAAGCAAGATTCTTTTCTTGAGGGTTTGAGGGAAGTAAGCGATTTATGAGTGGAATCGCGATGTTTGACAAGTAAATAATGCGGTTGGCAAAGGTAAATATCGGCTTTCTGTGGAAATTCGATAATCCGTGGTCATCTAATAATAGTGTCGGTAATACAATGTCTTGTTGGTCCTCTAAGGATCAGAGGTTTGAATGAGGAGAAAGAGTCGTCTTTCACTTCCGGGTGCGACTTCCGCTAATGACCGGTGCTGGTATGACCGGTGTGATCGAGCTAGCCACAGTCTGCGGACGGCGGGAAGGCAGGTGTGGCTAAATAATTTTTCTTCGATCTGCATATTGCTGTCATTCAATCCATATGGGACTAAGGAAGGCTGCTGAGGTGACACCCATGAGGAATGGCTGGTATACAAAGAGGAAACTGGATGAGAACAGCGACAGATGATGGAACGGCAGAACGGGAGTTGAGATGAAGGGGGGGGGGGGCAGACAGACAGAAAGAGGAAGAGAGAGAGAGATAGAGAGGGGGAGAGATTAAGAATCACGCTGAGCAGAAAGCATCCAAAAACACCACACAAATGTTCACCACAATCCAACAAAAGTGGAAAGTTGTGTGTGTGTGTGTGTGTTTGTGTGTGTGTTTTTTTTTTGTTAACTAAGCTACATGTACTTTATTTGCGATGATGCAACCGGTGTTAAATGCGAATACCGTTTTCTTCTCGGACTTGTAAACAAACCGTCACCGAAATTTCCCTTCTTTTCAATTTAAAGAGGGAAAACATGCATTAACAAACAACTCGTACTGAAGAGTTGAAATGATACATATTTAAAGAGGAGTTTTCGAAATGGTAGTTGGTGTATAGTTAAACTCTAATCGGCATATAGATGTTTCTTATGAAAACTTGTGTACGTACTCAAACCAAAGCGAGAGTCACGTCGAATAATATACAAGGATGGTTTCACCATTTCCCCTTGTTAATCCAAAAATCAACGAAAACTTTTACTGGTACTTTTTTTTGATTACCAGTACCTCTTTACTTGAATACCAAATACGACCAATTTCCCCAGGCTTGTAAGAGCATGGTGGTACGAGTCCAAAAAGTACTTTCCAGTTTATCATTTGCTCCTAAGCACAAAAAAAAAAAATCCTATCAAAGCAAATGATGATCTGAATATAAGATTATATACCGCAGGTATCATAGCTGTAAAAGCGTAATAATTGGGGTTGATTTAGAAGAAAAACAGCTGTAGCAGACGAAGCATTGTCGGGAGGGGGGGGGGGGGGGGGGGGCGCAAGTAAAATAGAAAAATAAAAGTTATCAAAGACAGTGAACTTGCGAGCGAAGTCGAAGAAACTAATAAATCTGTAAGGGCAATTCATACGACTTCATATAACAATTTATCAATAAACGATAGCACCGCTTTGAATAATTTGTTCTATTTTATTGTGATTGCGACACAAGATCCTGAAAGGGGGTTTTCCTAAATGGTGTGAGGCAGAGATAAGTCAACATTATTGTTGATTTTGCATGTTTTCACGGTTCGTCATACTTCACAAATGTATGAATGTGAGATGGAGCACGATTTTTACAATACATATCATAGCACTCGATCAACATTGACCAAATGATACTTGCGTACATCAAATCATTTTATCATAATGATCACAATTCTCACACTCGAACGAATTCGTTGAAAATGATCAATGATATTGTTATTATTTGATCAGGGCGTATAGAAAATGTATATTGTACTCAATGAAAGAAAATCAAGACTTTAGGCAGTGTTCTCCGTGCGAACAATTGTAAACACAAAGGAGCCAAGGTTGATCATGTACTTTAATACAATGGTTACCTATTGAAAGCGATACTTGACTGACGGATAGAAATATTTTCGAATGATTAATGGTAACAAAAAAAAAAAAAAAACAAACGAAGGAAAACGGAACAAAAAAGTTTGATTCCTACAAAGCTTATAGTATAAGTATAGTATAAATAGTATAAGGTGTGGTTATTGCATGCCTCACGTTCCTTTAGTACTGCGTTACATGATAAATAAAACTCCTCTGGAAAAGAAAAGGAGGAACAGTGATGAACCGCCCATAAACAACAAACAAAAATCCCGCAAACGGATTGCGAAGCCTTGTCATGCGATTCTATTTCAGCAAAATATAGGGAGCTTACGATTCGCTCCAGGAATTTAGTTTTAAGAGGTAGCAATAAAGCGACACTTTTTGCTCTAGAAAAGTGAAGCCACGAAGTAATATAATACACGTTTCACACCATGCAGCACCTGTCTATTATAATATGACATTCAGACATTGTGTCTGCGAACTCCTACCGAATCATAAAGGCAGGAACGAACTTTGGATCCTCAGTGTTTGTAATACCTCATCTTGCACAACAAAAAGGAAACACACCCAAAGAAACAAAACAAAAATAAAAACACACGTGCTCATCACCTCTTTTCTCCCCATCAAAAGCTGGCGACTTGCGGCTAATCTCTGTCTCAAGAGGTAAATTTGAAGTAATTTCATTCACCCGACAGGAAATCGCCTTTCTCTTTATACCAGCCACGATAATCAACATGCGACTTACGGCGCTCTTTTCATCATGCAGTTTTGTTTACACACACAAACATGACGAAGAGCTGAGACTACTTACGAGAAAAGGCTTTTCCGTCTCGTCAGGAAGCGAAGCTGAAATGGATAAAACCTAAAACCAACAAGTTCGCAGACTTACGGCTGCCGTTTTTATACCCCAATCCCTTTGTGTGTCATTGTATAGTGACAGCATTTTCTGTCCTGACACATAACATCGTAATACCCATCTTTCACGTGTTGACAGGAAATCTACAGAGTAGGAATAAAGAGTCAACAAAATTCGTTGTTCTTTTGTGTGTTTTTTTTGAGCCGGCGCTGAGTAGGATGCCAAATAATCGAGTTAAAATCATTCTCTTTTCTTCGTCGGAATCAAGGTCTGATCAATTAGTTTATTAATCATGTCATTGACATTTCTTTTTATCATTTTATAAAACGACAAAGGAGATCTGCAATTCGTAGAAAGTGAAGGGAGTGTAGATTATTCCGATCAAACCAACCAATCCCCCCCCCATAAAAATGAAAGCAACAACAAACAATCTGACAATTCCCCTTTTACCACGAAATGATAAAGATGTAAAAGGAAGTCAAACGTAAAAATGAAAAAAGATTAACTCTTGAAAATAACGCGTTTGTAAATAATCACAGTGAAAATGGAGCCATTATGGTAATAGATATAATCGACCTTTCGTGACCATTTTTGCCTTCAGCTAGTGGAAGGAATTATTGGAAAGCAGGCTGATGGAGAAGGGAGAAAAAAACCCTAAATGAATGTGTCTGTTTTTTGTTTGTTTTTAACCCATGTTAAAAAGTCTGCTCTTTCAGCAAGTACATGATGGTAACAGATAAATGAATGCAAAAATAACACGGATGCAAACATACAATAAATTACCAAAATGAAACAACAGTGCAAAAATTGCTAAATACGATTAACTCAGTAGGCTTACACGAGTTACTATATACGATTCGTCAAATTAAGGTAAAACATTAAAGATAACACTCTGAAAAGAAAACTCGAAATATGTCCTTGAAAAATTCAAACCATCAGCCTGAAAATGACGTAATATTATTATGACATTATGATGCAGATGAAAATAAACTGTAGACTGTACAGAAATGGATGAGAATGGAAAATAATGGTGTAAGCATGCAGAAAAAAGGCAATAAGTCTCGAAAGGGTCCTCGAAAGTGTGAAGTTGATAATTTTCTTTGTGAAAGTGTCGACATTTCTAACGGAACCCACGTGGGTGAGGAGATCATTTAAGAGTTTACGAGCTGAGTAGGATGATAATGAGCGTGTTTGGTGTCTGATGTGTCAGTATGGGCGAGGTGGGGTGGGGGGGGGGGGAAGGGGGAGAGAGATGTAAGAGACCACTCCATCATGTTCTTGGTATAATAGATTGACAAAGACTGACGTGTTAAACACACTTAACGCGGTGAACATCAGAGAAAATCAGATGATAAGCAATAAATGAGTCTAATGACTTTCCCTCCCAGCACCCACGCCATTGACCACAGACCATTTGGGTAAGTGGGTCTTCGGCGAACACCGGCAAAACTCCAGGCGATTACCGCACCGCCGAGTGAGTGATTCACAGGGTCTTTCCCGCTGGCGCTGCGTGGGTGCAGCTCTCTGCCCACTTCGCTGCTCAGACAATACCAGTGATTCAGACGATGATTCCCGCTTCAAATCTTATCACGGACGACTTGATAGAGGCTACAAGATAACAAGAATCTATTGATCTCTCCTGTGTGTGACTAAGTACTATAGGTTTTCAGTTTTGTTTTGGTGTGTTTTTCCCAATAAGGGTCACTTGCTACAGAGGATTCCCGTGGCGCGCGTTCATTGTTTGGAGTTTGTACACAATATAGCCCCGTCCCAGACCAGCGCGCCTATTTTCAAGCGAGGAAATCCCACTCGTTGAATGACTCACGCGGGAATGACTCATGCCACAAATTTTCCCGGTTGACAAATTGGAATGCAAAGGGAAGATATCTGTTGGATTGTCGCACAGGCAAGCAGCGTAAGAGGGATAAGCCTCTTTTAATTCCAAAGGAATTTGAGTCCGAAAGTACGCAAACATTGTCACATTAATGCCTGTGCGGGGGAAATAAACACTTCATAATTGCGACCAAAATACAGTAAACAGAAAAACAAGAAAAAATTAAAACTTTGAAAAATAATCGCTATATTGATAATACTAACAATAGCAATGATGATTGTAATAAGCGATTCAAAATAATAACGTGAATTGCCACTAAATCGTTAAGGCAATTGTTTGTGCATATAGGAATGAGTAAACTGTCTAAATATGCCCACTATTCAAAGAAAACAGAGTCCCCATTACTGGTAAGCACACGCAGTGACGTGGAACATATTATTATGAAATTCGTCCTTACCTCGATCTAGTACACGGGGTATGAGAGGTTGACTGTATTTAATTGATAAATGGCCACGTAAATTAAGTTGATTTCTAATGCAATGCAAGGAATCCTTAAGTTCTAGCGGTATTGACAAATTGAATACCTGACTATGAAACATCTCAAGTGTGCTCATTCATTGTGACAAAACTTCTTTTTTTTTTAAGGGATGATTTGGTTCTGGTTGACATGGGGATTAAGTTTTAACTTTTTATGAGATACTTAGAGACATTTTATGAAATGTTAAAGAGCATAAAATTAGAACAGATATTCGAAGTATATATTCAAGAAAATCAGTCATTAAGTGGCTGAGTTTTCCAAAAAATAAAGTAAAACAACGAGACCCTAATAAAAGATATCTTCCACCTTTTGTTAGGATCAATTTGTTTGGATATCTCACAATCATTCTCAGCCATTTTAAAACCATTTTCTTCAAATCAAATAAACTTTGAATTTCTCTTAGAATATCATGGTCTTTCGTATTTAATTAAGTTTTCTTACTATCTCACAAAAAAAGTTGGAAACCTGGAGTCCCATCTCAACCAAAACTGTACTATCTCTCTAAGATACGTTTTCGATACTTCCACACAATCCTTGCTCCTCCCCCTTGCTCTTCGTAACATACCAGCCCTTTGTATTTTTTTTGGGTGGGGAGGCAATTTTTCATTTTTTGGGGGGGGGGGGAAGGCAATTTTCGCAATCATACTTTAGCAAGCTTTGTACCTTTTTTTTTTGGGGGGGGGAAGCAATTTTCGCAACCATACTTTAGCAAGCTTTGGGGGGGGGGGAGGCAATTTTCGCAATATATACTTTTGCCAGCTTTGTAAGTTACTTTTCAATGTTTGTTGTCACACGCTTAACGCGCGTGAGGTGAAGAGCATGTGGCATGTATCACAGCTCATTGTCCTGTATCTCAATGAGATTTCTCTCTCTGTTAACCCTCTGTGTGTCACATGACTTTTCTGTCCATAGGTTTGTGTGTGAAATTTGACTCATCGGCATAAAAAGAGTTAATCGGGACAACAGCAGCGACAGTCACAAGAGAGGCATGACCACTGACTGATGTAGTACGCATAGACAGATATAGGACATGAGAGTCATAACTCATTACCAGAACATGATTAGAGACCAGAATCTCCGCAATTAGGTCAGGCGAGGTGACGCAACAAGTCTAGAGTCGTGACTAATTGTTAGATTCATGTAAAACAGAAATAATGACAGAATTAGGTTCTAATCATGTTTACTATCGATCCGTGTCACCTCCGAATCGGTTTGTTTATTCTCCTCTTGTCCTCCATATTCTTAATTTTCTCAGGCATGGACAATTAAAGTCATGGTTCGTCACCCGGTTTTGATTTTTCCCCCCGAGTCGGACAAAAACTAAACTCGAATTGAGTTTCATAGTTTTGGAAAATTGGTCCCTCGAATTCGGAATACTTCTAGGAAACGCTGCTATGTCTCTTTGTTTGTTGGTTTGTATGTTTGCTTACTTTCTTTTTTTCCTTTTTGAAAGCGTCGTCGTCATGTCATTTCGTGAAATATGGAAACCCAAATTGCGAAGTTTGCTTTAGGTTAGACTTTAGAAAGAAACTGAAGAATTGCTAATCATTTACCCATCATCAAAATGCCTTGCCATGTCGTCCTAATGACGAACAACTTCAAATTATGCAGCTCATCATATTATACTCAGTTTTCACTTGAAGTTATTTCTTAATAACTTTCCTCACCATTGGAAATTAAAAAAAAAAATTACGACCTCTTCGATCTGTGCAAATGTTTAAATAATCAGATGCCGAAAAAAAAATCAGTGGATAAAAACGAAAAAAAAAATATGAATGAATAAATGAATATGAAATAGAGAAAAGGAATTAAATAATTTCAGCACAATTGAAACGTTGACCTGAAACTTTCCTTATAAAGATTCTGAGATCCCCTTAAACTTAGCGAGGTAGCTATCAGGTACCCATTGGTGACGGATAAATGTAGATAGGAAATGAATTGTTTCGGTTAGAGCATGGTGAATAAAAAGTACATTTGCTGATATATCATGCTATCAAAAGTTTGTTGGCAACGGTGACGCACCATAACAACCAAACACCGGTCATGGGGAATACAGGTGAGTTATCAAACAACACCTATCACCTGACAATTCAGGCACCTGTTACACATGAGAAGAGTGTCCGAATGACCCTGGGGTGTGGATTAGTCACTTATGCTCTCTTATTGTTACCCTGCGCAATCTTATACGATACGGTTATCATTTCTCGTAGGAGTAAAACTGATTAATCACCAGTCTTTTCGTTTGCTGCTGCCACTTCCATTTCTTCCTTTTGTTCTTCTTTTTCCCCCGATGTTCCTTTCATTTCTATGACAGACGTTCTAACTTTCAAACTTTTAAGTACGCAATTCCAAAGCACATGATAAGTAAATTGTCCATGCGTTTACGTGAGATGAGTTTGTGAACTGATTAAAACACCATCAATGGCACAGAAACAAAAAATAGCAAATTGCCCAATGCGCGAAGCCCAAGTTTCCTTCCTGTTTACATTTCCGGATTTTTCTGGTCAGCCAGAGTAAAATATGCCCGATGATGAGTCAAATCCATAGTAACCTGTAGTGATACAATAAGCACGAGCACTGAAAATGATAGGAAACGGGTGGGAAGGGGAGGGGTGGGGTGAGGAGGGGAGCGGTGAAAAAGAATAGATTTCGATGTGCTGCCAGGTCTTCACATCATTGAGGGTGACGCACGCCTCACGGTTAATCAACGTAATGTACAATCCAGGCATGCTGCTCATCTTCTTTCTATTGTGGTGCACAATACAGGAAACAATCTGAGGCTAGATGACCGTAACCGCGATGAGATACCCATCGATATGGAAGTGAAACCTGGCTTTTTTCCTTGTTGTTAATAACGGGCAATCTACATGCCATTGTGCGTCAGATTTCGCATTATTCGACATTGTCCATACGCCGAGTCATATTCGATATATGTGTGGTTGCCCAATGTATCATTAAATATACCGTTAAAAAGAGATAATGAAAGTAAATATGATTATCATTATGATCTATTTATTTATTTTCTGCAGGTACAAATGACGTATCTGTGCGTCCATGCACACCGCATAAGTTCCAATACAGAGTATATAGAAGGAAAAATATTTGCATGATTGTTTCGCTTGAAGCCAGTTTGCTACTCCCGTTCTCCCTTTGTGTTGTCCCCTCTCGTACGACTTGGGATGAGTCGGAGAGAGTTTTTAAACAGACAAGCTTTCACCCTCTGTACCTCTCCACATGCAAAGTTGCAGTGTGCTTAGACATTATACTGTTGCCAATTTTGTCACCCCAGGACTTTTAGTCATAACGCAATATGTAATCTGTATTACAGCCGCATAGACTGAAGATCCTAAAGAGAGAGGGAGAGAGAAAAGAAAACTACGGGGGAAAAATGTACTTTGACAGCTATATTGATAGCCGCATTCACACGTACAATATATAGCGGGATGACGATCGCGCTCCAAATGTCGAGATTTGTATCGCGCTAATTTGTGTACGTGTGAATCCTTCTAATGATAGAGTGAAAATCAACTCTTGCTTTCTGACAATGAGAACTTGAAAATTTGATGAAACAGCTACACAGACTTCATTCATTTTGTCTGTCTGTCTGTCTGTCTGTCTGTCTGTCTATCTGTAATCTCCCCCTCTCTCTCTTCTTTGTGATATATGCATGATCCAGTGCTTGCTATAAAAAATTGCTACAGATATGTATATTCAAAATAAATCCATTGTTCCTGCGCACATAGTGTATCGAAAAGAAATGGATATTATGAAGATGTAATACACACTCTATATTGTGGACCATGTATGATTCTACTAATGTCCAAACTTCTAGCCTTTTACCCACGGAAAAAAAAAACACTGTCTCTTGCTTTAATTATCATACAAGGCAATGTACGATTGTATTATGCTGCAGTCAATGACAGTTGAGTAAAGCTTTTAGGTGCCATGGAATAGGTATGGGGTAATATGTGTAACTGATGGGCCAATAAAGAGGGCAATATTTACACAACAAAAAACGGTTACAAGGCTATCACAGTAATTGAGTAAAGCTTTAAGATGTTGCGGAATGGGTGTGTAGTACTATGTATAATTGATTGTAAAATGATGAGCTAAAATAGAAGGCAATATTTACAAGGCAACGTACGATAATAATGCTATACAGTTGAGTGAGGCTTTAAGATGCCATTTAATGGGTGTGTAGTAATATGTATAATTGATGTGTAAGGCTGGCTGTTAATAGAGACATGTTTTATCGGGTCACGGAGGTTGCGTTTTATCAAATGGATAAATGTATTTGTTAATGTTTTAATGTCTAACATGAGAAACATACGTATTACCAATAACAAGAGCAAAACCTAAAAACTCTAAATATATTTTAAGACATGGTTGACTGGGAGTTGCTATTTTTATTATACGATTCTTTTATTGCTCGATTGAAACTACAAAAACAAGAATAAAGACAGCAACAACAACGCACAAACAATCACCAAATGGTACGGAGTGATGTGGTCAGTTATGACATCACACATACAAACTCGTTGCAAACAAACAGCTAAATGAAAGGTTCCGTAATTACTCAGAGTAATTCAGGTCCTGATGGTACAAGGACACGAAGTATATAGGCCTAAACTTCTAGTTACGAATACCAGATAAGTTCAACATATATCTATTCTAGCATCTATTCTTAGCATCGCGTATTTCCCCATTCTTCGCCAAAGGCTCCGTTTTTGACATGTTGCATGAGATACGACGCCTAGTTTTGAATTGCATATTTCAATTTCAATTTCAATTAATTTATTTTCATACTTCTCGTATATGAATATCACATCCTCAGAAATAATAATACAGGTTCTTTTACCTTGTAAACAATGTGCAAAAGCAAACAATATACATGATAATAACACTACTATCGAGAACGGGAATGATATTGAAAATGATAACGATAATAACAGTTGTAAATGATGATAAATAGTAATATTCCAACAATAACAATAATGATGATGATAATGATAATAATAATAAGCTAAAACTATTTTCCACTTCCACGGTAAAGAGGTAACAAGTACAATAAACATGATACATAACATTGACATACAAAATACAAATTTCATGAACGGTAAAAAAACATATTGACAATAATAATGGAAAATGGATGGATCTTCAGAAAATAAATAATTCATAATTCATATCTGGTAATCATAAAAGAAGATCTATATTGCACACGAAAATCATTTGCATATCTTTTATTGTGATGATGAATCGACTTATTTTGCGCAAACAATTCATCAAAGACTTCTGCTAACAGATCTTTAGTTCTGTATATACGAATGCATTAAACAAATCACTAGCAATATATTCATTTCATAAAACAGTGGTTTGGTATAAATGAATATCATATATAATTATGACGACGTAGAAGTGATACGTACCGCTCTTATCTGTAAATGACAAAAATGATGCAATAAATATTTACTACAAGCACCCTCAAACAATGATATTGTATAACAAATACCGAAGAATACATCTTTGCAAATACGTTTTTAATTTAGTCTTAACTCCGATGGTCTCAGATATCTTTAATACTATTTCATTCACACGAGTCTTTCATTTCAGATCACAGTCATAGTAACACCTAAAAATGTATTTGTTTTCACATTTGTTACTGCATGACCATCAGTAAATATCTTAAATTTACTTGCATCTTTCTTATGAGAGTTTGAAATCATCATATTATGCGTCTTTTCATAATTCAATTGTAACTATTTGCACTTATCCATTTACTGACTTTACACATATCTATATTAATCATTTTAGCCAAACATTCTACATCCTACAATGTCATATCAACAATAAAAATAAAAGTGATAATGATGATGATGACAATAATAATAATAATAATGATAATAATGATAATGATGATGATAATAATAGTTATTATTATCATCATTATTGTTATTATCATCATTATTAGCATTATCATTATCATTATCACTACTGCTACTATTACTACTATACTATTTGTACTACTATAACTGGTAAACTTTATTGATTTTCAAATTTCGAATTTCACATTTCACGATGTGTGCACGTAGCATTTTATTCTAGTCCCAACCAAATAATCAGAGAAATATATGTCTTGTTCAATCTGTGCATCATCTTGCCGCGGCAATACAAGCTAGTCATACTGAAGAGCTAGGGAATGTTTCATTGCATGGATACTGGAAATCCCAGAGAAGGTTATTAGATTGCAACATGGCAAAGGGACAACTAAAAAGAAACACATATTTACATACCTCATTGTCATGCAGTGGCGTGTATAATTGATTTGTTATCTTCATAAGACTTCTCCAATAGGACTTCCTGACCCTAAGCCGTTTCGGCTTCTCGCCGTAATCTTCTGCATTGTCTCCTTAATCCTTGATCCTCGCACGCGTCATTTCAGGGACTTCAACGAGGCCTTGTGGGTTCCCATTGTCTCACTTGTCTTGCCGGTGAAATCGGGAAACCCAGTCGTAGTAGACATCATTCGCTGTGAACATGGTGAAAGACGTGGACTCTTCATTTTTCTTTTCTTTTTTCTGAGGGCAATGTGTCTAAATACATTCGATTATGCAGAGGTTGTTAAATTAAAATTTCAGCAGCGGATTATGTACTATATGATAATTGTGTATCATTTATTATAACTCTGAGATTCTAGGAGTTTCTAGGCCTTCGATTGGTCAAAGGTGCAGTCATGGAAACCGCTAGCTAAATGCTGTAGGGAAAACTGGTGGTTTCGTTATTCCAAAGATTCTGTTAATCCGAAAATTAAATAACGTTCTTCATTCCGAAGGTTCTTTATTCTAAAACACACAAATTCCGTATACCTATTGATGAAATAGGGTTCTTAAGTCTGAACAACTGTGATAATGATAATAATAACAACAATAATCATGATTATATCGATATTAATGTCAAAATCAAAATGTATACATAAATTCACCAAATACGGACATGTAAACTGTAGCCCTAGTGGAATCATGCATTGAACGTTTGACAGGTATACTACAGGATGAGATGAATTGAAAAAAAAAATGAGAGAATTAAAGTGTAAAGCGCTTCCTTTTCAGGTTGTGGCAAAAATCTGTTCTTAATCCTATCTCTGGGGTTCAAACTTCGCTTTGCGCTGAATACGATTATAACACCTAATCAAAAGACAAGCATCACGCGTTTCAATAAGATGGACTAAGAGTACTTGTATATTCATTGAAAGCAGACAAGTTGAGACAAGTGGGTACATGCATTCTAAGTCTCAAAACTTGCTGGCACATTTAGGAGCATACAATGATTCTGAAAAAATCGCTCGCTAAAAAGAGAGAAGAGAGAGAAAAAACTGAGAGAGAGAGGGGGGAGTGGAGGGAGAGAGTAAGATAACTTAGAAGAGCCTTCAATTAATTTTCCTGCAGTTTTATTCCCTCGTCAGAGAGAAAATGACAATTTTCTTACAACTCTTACTTGCATGCATTTTCGACGTGCCTCGGACGACATTGTGACACGGCAGTCAAGATTAAGAAAAACTTTAATAGACTTACAGAATAACAACTGCAGAGAAATGTCAGCGTCTGATGAGAACTCTTTAATTAGATAGTGAAATATGGAAACATATATCAATGATGGCCACATTGTTAATGATAGATACTTCTGATGATTTGTAAATATAGCCGATTTATATTTACAGGTCGTAATATCAAGTCAGATATTCTCATATCACAAGAAGTAAACGAAGCGAGCCTATAGACCAACGATGAGAAAAAAAAAAGTTATAAAAATTGACTAAAGTGCCTGCTGGTACATGAAAGTTATTTAGGAATACATTGCATGAGAATTGTAGTATTGCTGTTAGTTCCCTTTTAACTCTACATGTACTTTTTTTTTTGCTTTTGATTTAGTTTGTCGGACTTGCATATACATTTTATGAGTTTTTGTAAATAGTTTTCACTCTGCTGTCTGCGAATGGTTTTTTTTTTCTTCAATGTTTTGTCGCAAGGGGGAATAAAAACTTGCGTTGATTTTTCATTGTGCTGATAGTAACATATGTATTCTCTTGCTTCCCAATCATTTGCTGGTGCCCACAAAATAGCAACCCTGGGATTTCGACATCTGACAATTTTGCCTTGCAGTGGAGTGTCAGAAGTTGCATGGACGTAACTAGGTCGGTTCGAGCTGGCATTTAACGCTGTTTACTAACCTTGATCATTATTTCACTGCTGGCAAGAGACACCGATCATTCATTTCCAATTGAGTGTCTGCGAGATAGTGGCATATATTTTCCCTACACTAAACATCCATGGCAAAAAAAAAAAAAAAAAAAAAAATGTGAGAGATAAAACCCCGGAGTATAGAAAGCTGCATGAATTCGAAATGTACATAATACATCATAAGGAGAAGACGCAAGACAAGGAGAAAGTGGAGGAGAAGGAGTAAGGGAAGGACAAGAAAGAGGGATAGATAAAGAAAGAAAAGAAAACTACAACAGTTCTTGTCCTCTTACTTTAACTTTATGTTTTAGTTCTAGTTTAAAGGGCTCGTATAGTTTTGGTTGAGACATAAATTTTGGTGAGATAATAAGAAACCTCTTATGAATATGAAAGAGCATGTACTTCCATGAGGAATTCAACAGTTATTTGATGAAAATTGGCTTTGAAATGGCAAAGATATAAAAAAACAGAGCGATCCAATAAAGTATGGGACCCACATTTTACTACGATCTCTTTGTTTTACTATGTTTTTAGATGTTTCAGTCATTCCAAACCCGATTTTTATCAAACAAACTTTGTATTCCTCGTAAAATGGTATGCTCTGTACTATTTCATGTGTTTTCTTGGTATCTCACAAAAAGTTAAAAGCCCAATTCTCATCTCCACCATTCTGTGCCATCCCTTTAAGAAGTAAACAAAGGGCTAAGAAGAACTAAACGATGTAGTTTAGTTGTAGTTTAGAAGAAGGTAAGGAGGTAGGAGGAGGAGGAGGGGAGAAGATGGTAGAAGGGGAGGAGAGAAGATGAAGGAAGCGAAGAAGTTAAAGGAGAGGAGAAGGAGGAGGAGGAGGAGAAGAAAATGATGATGATGAACCAAAATGAGAAGATCAAGAGGAGAAGGAGGTTGTATGGGCAGGGCCCTGTTTCATAAAGCTGTTCGTAAAGTTACGAACGACTTACGAACGACTGGTGATCAGTTCTGATGTGTTATACTTATCATAATTTCCATAATTCAGCACAAGAACTGATCACCAGTCGTTCGTAACTTTTAGAACAGCTCTATGACCCCCCCCCCCCCCAAGAAGAAACTCTCCTCATTGTTTCGTTATTGGCGTGAAGCACCGAAGCGTGAAGCATAGTAACTTTCCCACTCAAGTCTCTGGTTCACACGTCTGTTCTGTGTCGACAGTGGATATAAAGAGACTCTTTTATTTGCTTTGAAATGTTTACTTGTGCCATCACTTTATCCTCTCCAACGTCTGATACACATAACTGTTTTTCATCTAAGATAATGAACAAATCTTAAGTCTGTTCTTTTTATGTTTATACACAGTACTAGAGTTGATTATTGTCCAAGCATGGAGCTTAGTTGTAGCTCCATGGGTCAAGCTTCCTTCATTGAAAAGAAACAAGAAAAGAATCACAAAACAACTGGTGGGCTGATCAAAAATACTAGTACTTTCTCACAGATTGTGAAGGACTTGCGTACTTTGTTGACAAGTATCGAAAGTTTGGGGATTTCTATTTGTTCCCATCTCTGTACAATGGTCTGATTTCTCTCGTCTAAAAGAGGGACGCGAAACAGATGTAATTGAATACAGAAACAATGCAACTTCTGTTTGTCGTGTGTGTTTTGTCCTTTTGAGCCACGTACCAGTTCTTTTCAAATGGCATAATAGATCAAACTGTCATCGTTTGTGATTCCGATTTCTTTTGGATGGGACGGGGGACACAGAAGAATGCTGCAGCTTGTAAAAGTATTTCGCCAAGCGTCATGCCAAACATATCGCTGATAAAAGAAGAAAAACGCCGGAACTTTGTACGCCTCAAGAAAAGTCTTTGATGTCAATACCAACTTGGGCGCAATCACTGCAAATAGCGAACATAAATAATCGAGTGTTAAAGGATTTGAAATCTAAAGTCCCCGATGAATGGCTTCTAAGGTTTTTTTTTTTCATTAATAAAAACAAACAAACAAGGAGGCTGACCATGCATTACCTTGCCTTGAATAATTTCGATGGACAGAGCGAGGTGGTGAAGAACGCACTGTTATCACTGATAATGGTAGCTTTGTTCCAGCTTCTGTCATCGTTTGGTTATAAGTAGACACAATAAAAAAGTTTCAAGCTTACGTCACGTCTTGCTCCCTTTCTTTTGCATCACCTACAAACCCACTGTCCGTACTGTGCTGATAACTGATTTTTTTCTTCTTATGAATTTCAAGGTCTAAATTAATCCTCTTTTCCTCCAATTGATATCATCATCATCATCACCATCGCCACCATCATCATCATCGTCACCATCATCATCAGCATCATCATCATCATCATCATCATCATCATCATCATCATCATCAAACGCCAATATCATTACTGCTGTCACTATATGTCATTATCATAATAACTTCTGTCACTGTCAAGTGAAGAAACGATGTTTCCTACATTGTATTACGTTAATTGGTATGTATCAATTCCTCAAATATATCATTCGGCTTTCTTTTTACACTTGGTTTCAGATTTACCCCTCAAAAGAAAAAAAGAAGACAAAGTTAAAACAATGCGTAATTTTGTTACATCATTAATTGATCCTTTGAGATATATCCTCTGAATTGCTGGTTTGATTTCGCTCGAATGTCTTACGCTATATTTCTGCAATCAGATATTCGTTCAATGAGAATTTTACTATTCTTTGATTGTAGACGTTCCTTTAAATCATATACTAGTTTGTACCCATGCATAAAAAAATGTGTCGAAACGTAACGCCAACTAATGATGCAAAATGTAGTGTGACTAATTGCGCGATTATACTGCATTATTTCCCCTTTTTTATGAGGGGGGGGGGGGGAGGGGGTGGGGGAGGTATACCTTACCATGGGGGAACTCGATGCTACTTTGTTTTGAACCTGAACAGGAATTAGTGAGAGTGTGCATGGGGCATCATGTGCTCGTATGTTTCGAAGAAACAGGTTGTCTGTTTCCATAGAATGCAGGAGGTTTATGTGTACGTTGTGCGGCTTCTGTCAGCGATCGCTAGTAGGGCTTTCCCCTAACAATCACGTAACTCAAGCGGGGAAAATCGCTACAGATCTAATTTGGGGATGTGCTTCAGTGGATATCTGATGCTGAATGGCAGGTGGAGTACAGCATCAACTCGGTCGACAACGAAAGGGTATTGCCCGTAGTCATCGTTATTTATCTACCCACAAGTTCATCAGTCGGGGGTTCATTTCCCCCACAGGTCCGCTTTTCCGAATGTGCACCTTGCCGGACATTAATTGCGTCGAGTGAAAACATAACACATCCCACTAGCCCACCCACACACATTCACACGAATAACACAACAACAAAG
This sequence comes from Diadema antillarum, assembly GCF_040938485.1. Lineage (NCBI taxonomy): Eukaryota > Metazoa > Echinodermata > Echinoidea > Diadematoida > Diadematidae > Diadema > Diadema antillarum. The sequence goes on from NW_027271380.1 coordinate 3,512,135, forward strand.
AACATCGTTTAACATTATACACACTCAGATAAAGCGCCAAGGCCAACTAGGTAAGGTTTGATAGTGATATATTTTTACCCCTTTTATTCTGATCAGGGCCATTAAGATTGATTACAAAACTAGGGTAAAGGACTACATATTGTCTCTAATAACATTATAAATTTAAATAGATTCAGTTGCAAATATATTGATTCGTCATTCTTAGAATAAAATGCGTACTTCTGACTGGACGTGGCATGCAAAGAGCTTGAATGATAACTTATATTCCAGGATAATCTCAATGAAAGTTATTATCGTCACGGGTTTGTTGTTGTTGTTCTGAAAACATTTATCAAATCTTGTGCTTGGAACGACAGTAGACAATCAATAAAATAACAGTAGTGAAAATAACAATAATTATAATAATGATAATAATAATGATAATGATAATCATAATCATAATCATAATCATAATCATAATCATAATCATAATCATAATCATAATCATAATCATAATCATAATCATAATCATAATCATCATCATCATCATCATCATCATCATCAAGATCATAATCATAACAATAGTAATAATGAGGAGTCGAGGAAGTACAACCAGTAGATTACAGTTAGCATTCCATTGCGCGGCCTTTCTATATTCGTTATGTTCATCTTCTTTTTTTATGACACCTGTAATGTGCACGAGGATCTACAAGAAATAATTTCGAAAAAATCCCATAGTCCTCACTAGTAGTGGGCTGCCATCGGTAGATATATAGACATTGTTTGCAATAAGAGAAACCCTTTAAAACAACAAGAAAACGCGGGATCATACGGAGCTAGAATGACGTCTGAGTAATCCTTATCTTTATCGAGTCATCACAAGAAACAACACTTATTAGGGAGATACACTATTGTAGTGAAATATTTTCCCCTCGCCAAGTGGATTTCCGGCGTGACCAAGGAGGTACCAGGCGAGCTCTTTGGACGTTTCATGGCTGTGTCGTCACGCTCTCGCCGAACGAGCCGTCGAGGCAAGCCCCCAAACAAACTTGTTGTCATAGCAACCACACCTACCGAGTCTGAAACGACGACTTAGTCTGATTTTCTGTCACTCTCCTGGCACGAGTGCTACCAAAGAAGCTAAACTGTGCATGCACTTTACAAATCATATTTCTGAAAGTAGAAATCTTACAAAGGTGCCCATATTGGGTACAAACATATTTAAATTGATACCACAGTTTTACAGATACTGAGGGACTTTTTTCCTTTTTCTTTATTTGTAGGACTTGTGGAAAAGGATTTTATTTCTGCGTTTTCTGCGTATTATTACTATCAACAAAACATTGTCATGATTACAAATTCATTAACATCGGGGAAAGACAATTGTAATAAAACATCTAAATAGCAATTGATAAATACATTACGTAAAACAGAAATAGGTCTTATTATGAATAAACTTGATCTATATATGTGTTATAGGGAAAAAGTCATGAATATCCCTTTATATTTACATGGATAACGGATGTTTGTTACTCAAACTGCCTTGACCTACATAATATAGTCGTCAATTATTCGTTTCCTTTGAGTTTACCCATGCATGACTGTTTTGTACGTCTGTTATATTTCAAATTTTATTGATGCTGAAATCCTTGCGTCACAAACATCACATCACAAACGGCCACATCACAATGGTTGAATAACGGCTGTCTGTAAAGACTAAATAGGCCATGGGCAGAGCGAAGGAGGAGAAAATCTTCTGTTTCGAAGTATTTGGAGGTCATCAGGTCTTAGTACCGATCGTAAGTCTTTCTCCGGCATCCTGCTCCCATAGAGGAGGACGAAAGACGATGAGATATAAGTGACGTCAAAATGCAGCAAGCTGGAAGCTCGGGCTCCCGTAACGAGTTCAACTGATGACATCACGATTTCACTAAATTCGAGAATAAAAATCTCAATGACAGGCATCTCCAAGGTCACCATGGCCTGCAGGTGATAGGCTTGAGTGAGAAAAGTCGGCGGGTGATTCGATTGTCACAGCCTCACCACGTTTCTGTCAATCGTGTGCCACGGAGGACAATCTCGTATGATATCATGTGAAACAACACGTGGCAATACATAAATCTGTGATCATTTCAACTGTGTCACAAAGGAATGCTTTGCTACAAATCTATATCCTAACAAAGATTTCTAAAGAAATGATGATAATATGTCATGCATTTGCCATAAGTAGGCCTAAATGGTATTAGATGAGATGAAAAGAACATATATATGGCAAATAATGATAATAACATGGGACTTGTAAGACGCCAAATCCATCTAATAGTTAAATGCTCTAGACGCAACCATGTTCAAGATACGTTTACAAACAGGTACATGAGAGAAAAAAAAAACGACGAAGTTAAATAGCACATGAAATGCATGAAAATGATAATAATCAATCATTGCAAGCCAAATTAAACAAATATTTCTTGAGATTATTCTTGAATACCTCAATACAGAATTACTATTCAAGTGTACGTCAGACATCCATCTCCGTGCAGAACTGTGCTAAATTTACCCGCCTTTGACTGGGTACGTCATAATGTATTTTGGTCAGTTTGATGCCAATGAAACGTGAAAAAAAAATGCAACTCTGCCGAGAGAACAATGTATACTGTTGAGTTTGGCTGAAATATGGGTAAGTTTTTAGTATTGAAAAGCCTTGTAAAGCCATTTTAAAGGGTGTGTACAGTTCTGGTCGAGGTGAAGATTTAGCTTTTAACGTTTTGTGAGATATTCAAAAACCACTCTATGAGATGTCAAAGAGCATGCGGTTCTAAGGGGTATCAAAAGTTTATTCGATGAAAATCGGTTTTGAAATGGCTGAGATATCCAAAACCAAGGTGAAACAAAGAGATACTAATAAAGTTGGGGCATGTCGCCTTTTATTATTAGCACTTTTTTGGATATCTCAGCCATTTGAAAACCAATTTTCATCAAATAAACGTTGAATCCTTCTTAAAATTACATGCTCTTTCATATTTCATAACAGGCTTTTCATTATATCACTCAGAAATGTTCAAAACATGAATCCCTACCTCAACCAGTACTGTACAGTCCCTTTAAACCAGCGGCAGATCGAACACCGGCAAAACCTGTCATCATTCGAGTTGACATAAAATGGTTATGTAATGACTTCCCCCTTTTTCCCTATCTTCCTACCTGAACGCGACAGTGGTCATGATTCATGTGCCGCTCGCACGTGGGGTCCGCTTCGCAATATTGTGTACCATAGTGCTCAACAAGGCTAGCTCCCGGTACAGGACCTGTGATTGGTCGAGCAGCCTAGCGAGGAGAGAAGAGGAGAACGCTCAGATCCATTGCCTGTTGCATGCACTACGCTGAGTGCGCACGCACAGAGCGATTCTATGGCATCCGCCAGAGCAGCGAGCTGTCAGACCGTGCACGGCTCGACTGTGATATATTTGGCAACTACTGTACTCTGTTTTGTGCATTTGGAATCGCGGGCTCATTCGCGTCAGCTTTAAAATCAGCTCGTGACAGACGATGCATTCACAACACGATTGTCTCTAGGCAAGCTGAGGAAACTGGTATGAGTGTTTGAAACAGCGTTCCCTTGCGGTACGTCCCATCCATGACGCATCTTTTTGAGGATATCTAATTCAGAGCTGCTGTCTGTTGTGGACAGAACTGGGCGGGAATCCATGAGGAGAGTTTCATGTTATTACACACAGTTTCTGAACGTTGACGCTTACTCCTTCTAATTGATTTTATGGTGGAACTTCACGAACTTTCGCTCCTGTCATCGCTTGGAGTTGACTCGTTAGGATGGAGGCTATTGGTGAGTTCAATTATTTTTGCAGATGCTGTCGAGTCGATGATTGATATACGGTGTATTGTCTGTACTCTGTACATTGGTGATTTAACTGACAGAAATCAAAAGTATTTCTCGACCAACAATAGGATACCTGCTTTACAGATACAGTATCATATTAATACAGCATTCCACCTGTGTTAAAGTCTGTGATGCATGTTCAAAAAATAGAGTTTTTTTAAGTATTAGGTTTTTTTCATTATGTGATTATGGTTAAAGTGGATTGACTCATAACATTTGTGTTTTGTTGTTGTCGATTATATAGATATCAAGTTCTATAAACTATCTATTGTGGTTTAAATTTTGGAGGATGAATGTTTTTGTGAATGTCTCGAAAATGACAGTCTTTCAGAATGAATTTCACATCTTTGAGATTTGAAAATCATGGTGAGCTTTTATCATATTACTTTTAGTTTGTCTGTGTGAGTTTGTTTGCCTTTTTTTTTTGCTTGAGGAGCTGTCAAATCAAAACGACATTTTCGAGTTTGTGTTATGATTTGTCACTGACCAGTGCTGACGAAATTATGTAAACATTGCGTGCATTCCATAAACTTCTGCCAATCTCCCTCTCTCTCTAAAATGAAAACTAAACCTCTCGGAAGATTGGCGAATTTGTGTGACATCTTTATGTTCTTGCGATCACTCTTACTCAAAATAATGTCATCAGCCAGCTAGCGTGATTTGGAAGGCTGTACTCCCAGTTGATGCAGCGTGAGCTACGAGATAGCAAGCATGCACGCAGCGCGTTAAGGAACAGTGGCCGGACGCAATGACTTAAACCAGTCGCAGGATTTGGGATCTGTGTAAACCCAAAACGCGTTGTTTTCATCAGGCAGTACTCTCAGAGGCATCCTACACATGGGATTCCTTTTCCTGCGGAACCCGCAAATCATAAGCCGTCTTTTGGACATGACTTTTATTAGCTCGTCACCCGGTAAGAGGTCCCTGATTACCAGCACGTCTCTTCCTCAACCGAGTGCCTCTGGATCAAAAGAAAAAGGGGGAAAAGTACCCACATGTAGCTCGCTAACTGTCTGGCGGATGCGGGCAGAGAAAGGCATGGATGAGCACGCATTACTGGTACACTGTAACTACTACCATACAGACGAAGAATGCCCAGTCACCGCTGCATCATGGGGGCAAGCTAAGTTTTGGGATTCGTGGGGAAATTTGTTGCGATTCCTCTCGAACGGACCCAACATGCCACCCAATGGAAGGGATAGAACCAACACGAATCCGAGCTGTCATTACCATCCCCCTTTTCTATAGCTTTTTATTATGTTTTTTAGTCTCACTATCTACTTTTGACCTGCTCAGACAAGATTTGCCAGGTTTTTATTTTGTTACCACACAATACACACATTTTCAAAACTCTTTGTCTAGGAATATTCATATTTTGGGTTGACATTGTGCATAAAAGCTCAAAATACAATTCGGTAAATGTGCGTCCTCTCCTTTTCCTCCCGAGAACATATCCACGTTTTGTTTTTGGTGGCTACACCTTCATCTTTTATTTGTTCTGTCTACACATGACGACCCTCGCAATGTTTATTTGTCAACCTGTCATAAAAGTGGTATATACATACTTCTTTGCAGCCAGCAAACCGCTCTGTCACAGTAGTCTCTTACGATATCGCATAATTTCATAGCACTGAAAGTCGTACAGATAATTTCTGTAGCTGGTTCGTGTTCGGTATTTCCTTCCGTTTGCTCAACAAGGTCTTTCGTATAAGACTACGGGACACCTTTCTATGTCTGGGAGCTGAATTCGATGATTTGTGGAGGTTATCGCTGTTGATCATCTCATACCCTCACGTCGTCAAACACTTTACAGTTTTTACGACGGATTGTTCTTCGTATTTTTTGTCTTTTTTTTCGCAAATACGTATTGTTCTTTTTTGCGTAGTGAAATCTAACACGTTCAGATGGGTTTTCAAATGCTTGTACTCGTGCTGTCTCGATTCCGTGTGTCGTAACTTATAACGCAGTTTCCGAGTATGTCTGGAGTAGCAAGTGGTTCTTCGGATGCAGTTACCGTGGTTACAGCAATCACTCACAGGATGAGTTAAGTTTTTTTTTTTCCCTGATCGGCGGCTCACGGTCGAGGAGCTTGCTCTGTGAATACAGAGTAACAGGGTCATTCTGCACCTCCCATTATCGTAGAATGACGATAAAACGTTACACTTACAGTGTACGTCCCTATGAGATGACCATTGTTTATACACAAGAGCACATGATTATGCAAAGAATATTCATCAGTCATGGGCGTCGTTGCCATTGTCAGTCAATGTCAACATTCACTGTGACGTTAAATATAAGATGCAACAGCATTCACGTAGAATGCTACCTCGTTCTCTTGCCTGGGTAGTCGTCAGGTGTACCGAAATCGGCGACGAAGACCAGAGATCGTGGTTGCTGCGCTTTAGTCGATGTGGGTGCTAGGGGGCAAGGAAAGATTTGGACGCAGAACGTAGCTGCTTTGTATCAATAATCACCGTTTTCTGTCGGACATGCCCCCGCTGTCCTACTCTGTTAAGGCATTAGCGCACTCAGACTATGGGAACCACGTTATACTCTGTCACGATCAAGGTCGCCAGGGCTGACTCTCACCATGGAGCTAGTAGTAGCTCCATGGCTTCATGTTGCTCACAGAATGGATGTATATACCATGCGTGCCACAATTACGTGACGCAGTCCCCTGCAATAGAAAACCACGAAATATGTGCTATTTTCGAACCATTAGGTGAGAAAGAAAGGCTGTGAGAGGGAAAGAGGGAAAGAAGGGAGGAGGGGAAAGTGGGGATTCCTCAAAGACGAAATAATGTGTCATGCACGAGCAGGAGCTAATGAATTAAAAGGAATAATATCACAACGGTCTCTTGTGGTGTGTAAGCCTAATTCAGTCTTTACAAGAATTTTTGCTACCCTGTTCCACGTCTGGTTTACTCATTTTGGTGGTAAGTGACTCATTTCATTACGGAGATTTCCATCCACAACGAGAAAGGCAGAACCAACTAGAGAGACGCCAGTCAATCAAGACACACGATGCGTGTTTCATGCAAATATATACTGCAGACGGAAATTCTGGCCACACTCTGTATGTTTTGGCATAATTATTATCATCGCTATTGTTGCAGCATAGCGTGTATAATTCTCCCATCGGAGCAATCAAAATTGAGAGCAGATTCAGACTCAATAGAAGGCAAAAAAAAAACCAAAAAAAAAAAACAACAGCAACAAACATTTGATAATGGTTGGAACAAATATGATTCATACGTCCTGTGATAGTTACATAAATTTCTCCATGATTTGCTGTTGCATTAAAATTAGTACACTGAATTGACAAAGCAGGGCCATCATTATGTTAACTGTTGCTATTATGAAGCCACGGCCCCCTGTCCTTAGCTTCGACAGCTGTGTCAACTGCGTTATGTGAAAGCGGGCTTGACTCAAACACGAGTGACAAAGTGCAGAAAAGTGCAAGAAAAATCCTCAGTCATCCCGTGGACCTACTCGTAGGTCCATGGTCATCCAGCACCGTGTTCAAACGAACGGAAACATTAACTGGCATCAACTTATTTCAAGTCCCCATCGAGCTGCAGTTTCACACCGGAATCGCACTAATTTCTTGCCGCTGCTGGCGGGGTCTTGCGTTCGGATTAGTATGTACGGCGCGCGTTTCTGTAAGTAGGTGCTCAAACTGCAAACTGCTTAGTCACCTGAGTGATGGAATCACGCAAGGTTTATATCATAATCGTGTTTTTATTTCATGGATTGTCAGATAACAGAGGTAGCGGTGGAGGATTTGAGGAGAGAGTGGAGGTGGTAGGGGGGGGGGGGGGGTCGCCATGAATACGACCTGGAACCTTCCTCGTCTCATGGTGTACTTTATCAATAACACACCTGATGCGCTCCGGGCACAGCCGGCTGGTTTATATCCCTTCTTCATCCAGCGTATTTCCGTCACAACACCGCCGTACTAATGGTAATATCGGGAGGAGTTGTTTAACTGGTGACAGAGCACCTTAAACTTTCTGTTAAAGGAGCACAAGTATTGCTTTCATTCTTCTGTCTACACGTGTTTCTGTGACCCAAGTGCGATGATGCGACTTCTTGGATTGGAAAGGAGTTAGGAGATAAAAGTGTAACTAAAAAAGAAGGAAGAGAGGACTCTTTTTTACGGGGGAGGGGATCCTAATCCTTAATTCTGGTAGTGCCAGAGAAGATAGTTTGTACTTTTTCTTGATTTTTCAGCGGATGTCTGTGGCACGACTCGTGATTACGTTAGAAAAGCAAAATTTCATAAGGACAAGACTGTCAGATCATACGAAGAATGGAATCATGGTATAGGGGAAAAGATGAATGGACGAAGCATTTTCTAGCAACCTTTCAAAAAATTGCCAAGTTTTGAAAAGATACATAGGCCCTATAGGCTTAATTGCCTGATCGATGTATTGAAAGCAAGTTTCAACCTGAAGACGGGGATGAAAACATGTTAATGCTCTTCCGTGTTATAAAACCATAAGCGGGCTGCGTTAATTGGTTTGTTATGGTCTGCGCAGAGAGCATGCTTAAATCTTTTCCGGCTTTAACTGTACTCAATCCAACGGAAGTAGTGGAATCAGGACGATATTATGACGGGACGAGGTTGGCTGTTACATCAGGTGTATGGCTGCAAAGGCCGAGATTTTCCATCGGAGCCTTGACAACACGTGCGGAATTCTGTCTGCTGTGTTCTGATGCCCGAGTTCTGCGGTTGTTTTCTGATTTGCTTGGGTAGTTGTGGTCAGACAGACATCGGTGAACATTATTTTGACGTCAGTCGAAGTGGTGCAACATTATGTAACCCAACATGATGATGCGCTTTCAGGTCTATCCTCTTGTTGTGACAATTTTATAAGTGAGAATCAGGAATACGCGTGTTTTTCTGCGACACACTTTACAATCAGAAATAGATGGCGACTGGCCGAGATTCCTGATGAAATTATCTAGACGCTTGTGTTTATCTCATTATTTCATCCTGCGATTTTTCCACGTAGGCAAGACCTGACGAGTGAGGCATGGTTAGTTATGAAATGTATAAAACATGAGATCTCCAAAAATTGAAGGAGTGTGAGGGGTTGCAAAAACGGATGGATAAGGTTTCTAGTATCCGTTAAAGTTTAGCAAACAAGTTATCTCCATCCCTACGTTCCCGTTACCCAATTTGTTCGTTTTGTTTTCTGTGTTTAGCAAGAAGACGCCTACAATTTCGCGGAGTTGAAATCATATTTACGAGTTTGTACGGTGATGTCAGCCCCTGGGTCAGATAACACATTCTTAGCCCAAAATCCAATTAGCAGGGGCTTTCTCCTGTAATACCGGCAATCCATCTCGGGCTCCTATCGGGCCCTATCGGCGTAGATGAACTGAAACTCCGGCGCCAATCATCACGTCGAGCTGCCATGTAAACACCGATTGACACGGACCACAAAGACAGGACACCTCCAGAAAAGACTGAGAGAAAACGAGAAACAACAACAACAACAACAACAACAGCAACAACAACAACAAAACCAGCTGGAGAAGATGGTGGAATGGGGTGGATTTGCTATCATTTGTAGGAGATGAAAAAAAAAGTTGCAGTTCAAGTTCAGTTCCGCTGAAATCAGTTACAGGGTTACTATTCTGGGAATAACGTTGTAGATGGCTCTGCATCTCGAGTGAGTTCTTGAAACTTTATTGAGTGGCGGAGCACTTTTCCATGTCAGTAGGACTGGAGTCTGAAGTGTTACCGAGTTGCTGTTCACAGTTGGTAGTGTTGAATCGATGAATTGAGAAATAGAGGGACTCTCCCCCCTGTGTGAATCGCGGTTTTGTTCTCCCCGTTGCACGCTTAAATCAGCCCTTTGTGTGGTGAAAGGCGTTTTATTGTCCAATTTCGGAAGTCTTCAAGATTAAGAGACTGACTGATTTACTTTTCTGTCTTCTTGGTCAGAATCTCTCTTTTGTCTCCATTGAAAATGGGAAGCTGTTATACCACGGTGGTCTCTTTGTTCCCCTCTGACTTCCTCATCAAAGGCATGAATTGATCCATTCACCTGGCCTTGTTCTCGACTGATCGCTACCAAAAAGGGAAGATTACTCATTGTGCCCCCTCTCCTGCGAAACAATATTTAGAATTCAGTTATAGATAACATCAAGTGTTGTTCTCGGGACAACGAGCCCCAGGTTGCGGCGTTTTTAGGTTGCACCAGTTTACTCCAGCCAGTTCGATTTGAAGAAAAAGTCAGAAAAAACCCCCAAACAAACCACCATTTGTAGCAGAGATCATAGAAGTATGTTTAGACTGATAGAGTATGACTTTACATGTGGCATCCAAAATATCTCTCTACAGCACAGTTTTGTATTTCTGTGAGTGATCTCCTCGAGAGTTATACGTCTGTCTTTTCCCCTCAGGTAAATTTGCTACTTCTATATCCTGAGTCTCCCACGTGGAATTCGGCCATGGTGTGAACATCTCACAAGAGGTGGGCGTCATTGAAAAGATGCTCAAAACAAATTTTACTTTGATGTTACGCTGGAAGTGATATAGGCTATAAAATCAACAAATCTCATATTGTCACTGTAACCCTGTAAACCTCTCCCTCGTCTAAATCTTGACTGATTATGGTGACGTCGAAAAGAAACAAATATGTACGAGGAAGTCTTACATGAGTCGGATGAGCATAAAAGTGGCATCTTTGCGTTCTATTTGACAACGTTGGCTGTAATACACCTGAAATAAAGGAGTCATGCTTTCATGGTCCTGGGTCGTATCTTCTCCGCTCAGCCGACTTATAATCCGCTGCCCAGCTAGACTGCGCGGATTATGCCAGGATTATTGCGCAAAACGTGAGGACTATTACCTGGCCAGACCGCCTCTGCGGGACTCCCTCGAACTTTAGGTGTGGCAGACTGACGGTTCTCGATGAGACATTAATAACGGTTGAGCCCATCATTAACACATTGCTTTGAAACATCCCCTTTGAACTGAGGCAAGGAGAGCAGATATAGAAAGGGAGGGGCGGCGGGCACAAAGGCTTATAGCAAGCTTACAAAATAACATTATCGACACTGTCTTCTTGGCAGGATGCGTTATTAGCCGGATCGCAAAGCAAGGAGAGAGCAACAGGACACTCCTCTCCTATTAATAATCCCTTTGTACGGATCGAAATCCTCATGACCCCCAAAGCTGTGATCATTGTCGTCGAGAGTTGCGTCACACCTCAACATTGCCCTTTAACATGGTGCCAGGATGTTGCAAAGCATTACTTTCACTGACGAATCAGTTTCTTAAACTATGTTCACCTTGTTACGCAAGCTCAGGGCTCATCCTTGAGAATAATCATGAGTCGTATTGCTTATGAGAAAACAAATACAAACATTGATCCACTAGGATAATGTCTGTAACCAGATTGCCTTCAGAAAAAAAAAGAAAAATACAGGAAGGGAAATCATTATTAAAGATTTATAAAAACGTGTCACTCGATAACAAGCACAATTTGTTTGAGACACCGAATCAGGAATCGACTATAGAGAACTCTCGATGAATAAAGTCAAAGGGTAACTATCGACAAGGGATACATATTATCCTTTTACTCCACCTGCACACTACTTTCGTTGATCTGCTCAAGATGGAAACGGGTAGGTGGTGGAAAGGGTACTTCCCGCTTAGAAACAGTTTCCCCAGACGGATGTCACGAATATGAAATGTCTTTTCCATCTTACCTAGCTGCATCTAACGGGCTCAACAGAACATTTTATTCGTGTTATCAGACCGGTGAGCTCTCTAACATTGCATTTTCGACGAGGATTTTTTTCGCGCGTGTTGTGTGTGTGCGCTCATGTGTGTGTGTGTGTGTGTGTGTGTGTGTTCATTGATCGATTCTTTTGTCTCTTATCACTTGTCACTTCCGCTGAACGCTATCACTTGAGCGATTTCAAGAAAGCAAGACTGGTTTACGGCTCTATTGTCGGAACGCATTCGGAGAAAAAAAAAAATGTTTCCAAATGTTTGACTTTACCATTTTTTGTTCGACATTCGCGTCCTTTGCAAGTCGTTCACGTGCTCAATAAACTCAGCCCTTTACTTGTATATGACAAGTGAACTGAACGCAGACCTATTCACACAAATCCAATGTTCTCTTCATAGTGATGTGAAGCTAAAAAGTGACATGATAATACTTAGAAGTTCGTGAGTTAATCTAAGTAAATAAGACGAAATACTTTCAGAAAATACTTTCAAATTTCACGAAATACTTTCAAGTTTCAGAGGCTCAATAAAGGGTTTGTAATGTATGCCAACTTCCCTACACTTTTCAATGGTATTAAATACAAAGCAGTAGTAGATAGGACAGTGTTTTCTTTAGTTACAAGAAGTTGGCCCCACACACACATCCTCACACGCTCAAAGAACTTTCTCTGATTGTGTGTCTGAAGGGATTTCTATAGGTCCCATTTGTAACGATTCCTTCACAGATCAACGTGACGTTTCAAGGAGGAATTTCTTGCGATATGCTTCCAATGTCATAGGATTATTGGAGAAGGACTCGGACTAGATACCCAATTAGTCAACTACAAAGGAAATAAAAAAGCAAGGAAGGGAGACAGATATAAGGAGTATAGGAGAGGAGGAGGGATAAAAAGAATGTTAGTATACAGATAGGGTGTAAAGTATCGCAACGCTATTGCCCTTGCATAAAAACATTTCCTCTCTCCTTCACTGGCGTGGTAGATGGCATATGGAAAAGTCAGCGGGGCTTCAAGTTTGAGCGAAAATATTTCATGCAGTAACGGCGTAACCATCGATATAAGAGGGCCATTGATTATTTTGTCAATGTCCAAGTTTACCGTCTGTACAGGCCTGGATTCTACCTGAAATGGTGCTTTGCCTGTTGAAGGACACATGTATCAGATAGATCGAGAACGATTATATGTCAGTGAGGGATGGATGAATCGATCTATTGTCATCTGGGGTCGATATCTGAAACGACAAGGAAGATAAATTGTTAGGTTTGTTGGCATTGTTCTGATAAATTGTGGTCGCATAGATAGCGAGCGAGAGAGACAATTAACCAACCGTTTCATGGCTAATTTGTGTGACGGTTATGTGGAAGAGAGATGAATTGGGAACAATTTCGCCACTGAGTTACTTACAAAATGCTTTCACTGTTTGAGGTTGTATACATCCGAAGGAGTCAAAGAAGATATAGCCGACAACCCATGCTTTGCACCACACTCATTCCACGTAAGAGCGTTTTGCGGCGAAAGATTACCAGAGATTAGTGCCCGGGCTATAATGGAGAGATATCATGATATATATCTATGTACGATCACGCACTGATCTCTGATTTCAGCAAATTGTGTCCGTGAAAAAAAAAAAAAAAAAAAAACTATTTAATGACGACGCTTTAGAATGAGAGGTGTTGAAGGCGACGGATTTGATTTCTTCGACGGTAGCGCAAAACCCCAATGAACAAGTTACGGGTAGAAAATCACTGCAGAAAAGTCGGCTTACCTATAGTAAGATAAGAGTAAGAGGATTTTGATCATTCGCTCTAACTTTCTATGTTATGTACAATGTAGACTTTTCCCTTTCTTGAACGCGTAATCTTTCGAGCCAAAAGTGATTAACTTCTTGTTGTAGTCTCACAAATTGGAAATTACCCTGGAATTCGATACCTTCATTTTCGGTTCTTTTTAAAAGTGCTAATGATTGGGGAAAAAATACGATAATCTATGCTACTATACATGAAAGCGGCCTGTACAGGTGTTTGAAACATCAAAGCGGTGATCAGGACACCATTATGAGTAGTAATGCCTTCACACAACACATTGTCGGGGTATAGAATGGATAGTATTCCACAGAGAATAACTATTCATACATTGGTTCTTATCCGTGCTGGCACACTTTATCATTAATTTGCAGATTGGGTTTCCCGTGAATGTCTTCGGATTACACCAATCCAGTAAGAGGTAATTCAAGAGTGTCCTGTTGGTTTGTTTTGTATAGTTTCGTTCTACTTTATGATCGTGTTCGTTTTCACAAACATCTATACAAAATCTTCATGTGTAAAATAACGATATTTACAATCAATGATGACATGATAACTCTTGATAACCTTTCATGGGGCGCTCCCTTCGGCTGTCCACTACTAGTTACTCCTCCTCCGTCAGTTCAAGTGCAGTATTTCTCACCAATGTCCTAACGATGATCAATTATCTTGTTTAATTAGTTGAATCGCATAATTATCATTCATGAAAATACACAGCTAAACAAAGATTCGCATGAGACCGCGGATACCTATTGCGTAACTATTCGGATGCTATAGTTGCTTTTTTACCGCACTTCTTTCAACGCATTCGGATTTCCCGTCTCTGCACGAGCCTCCGCGTAGATGATCGGATGTGATGCTTAGAGACAGGCTCGTTGCCAATGGACATACATCAAAAGAAGAGCAACAACAACAACATCAACAAAAATTCTCTGAATACACGGTGGTTTGCGATTCATTTCATGCCTTTATTTTGCAGTAAGAGAAATAATAGTAAATGATACTTCTTCGTGAAATTATTGGGCTTTTGGATAAAGTCTGATTCTTCGCCAACATCGTTTCTGAGCAATATCCATTTGTTTTGACTGTGCTCTCTCTGCAGCCACTTTCCCCAAGACTTTTCATCGCGCTTGATGCTGAGTAAATGCAAATTTTGTCTGTTGCTGTCAGTAAGATAGAGATCTTGTGTTTGTTCATGGCTGACTCCACCAATTTATCCACGTTGTAGCCTCACCTGTTTTTCCCCCTTTGGGACGCCAGCCTTGGCCTTGACTAAGAAAATATTTGGCGGCTTTTCACTCAAGAAGCTTTAAGAGCATCATTTGCCCGAGGGTATCAAGCAACATCCATGGTGTCATATGATTCCAGACGACAAGCGAAGTAAACAGAGAAATGAAGCTCTAGTTGGCGCGCACTTCAGAAGAATCCAAACATTGACCTGTTGATGACAAACTTTTATCCAAGACTGCGGGAATAGTTTAGTTTTCTTTATTTGTCTCTCCTTTTATTTCGTATAGGAATGTATCCCCCAGAGCAATTCGGAAGGGTAATATCACGCAGAGCGCATATCCAGAGCGAAAGTGAAGCGTGTCATCTATTTCTTCTGACCTTGACTTTTCGTTAATGCACTTGAGAAAGTAGTGTGATGCGAACCCATCTGCAGAGATTCTAGGGGGTGCAAAGATGGATAAAAATGGACCAAGGGCAATCAGATGAAAGGTGGCTTGTTTTTAGAAAGTTTGGCAGGCTGGGGAGGAGATGATAGAAACTGAAGAACACCAACATCTTGCCAATCCTTATGTGATATGTGAGTAGACTGACGACTCAGTGTCAAGAAGAGCTCGACACGAACAGCTCAACAACAGTAAAGAATATAACCCAGGCTCCGATTTGCCGAGTGCTCATGACAATGAATGTTATTCGAAGATTTCTAGCGAAAAAAAAAAGAAGTGGGACAAGAAAAACCGTAATGAAAGGATTGCGAGAAATGTTATGAAGATATCAAGTTGTTTGTGTCGAAAGGGGATTTTTTTAAAGCTTCATGGTGAGTTTGGGATGACCATGTTGGACTCGTCAGTCGCATGTTTATGTACTGGCGTGTGGTGACATGTAAATAACGCACGGCAGCTCAATGACTCGTTAAAATTAGGTGAATCCTAAACTCTGCATGACCTAGACAACCGAACTCGCCCCCGATTTTTTGGTTGGACACATGCTGCTATACCATAATATCACGGAGACAGGAAAAAACTCGATATATCCCCAAATTATCCCGCCTACCCCACCACGAGAGGTATTTACGGAGAGACTCCAGCCCGGCAACTCAGTTGGTATCATTCCTCTAAAGCGTTTGTGGTTTACTGAAATTGTAACAGCGTGATGCTCCGGAGTTCAAACAAATGACAACATCAGACTACTAGTGTAGGTTGATATCTTCTCCAGATTCCCCCCCCCCCCCCCTCATCCCGTTTGATGTCTTTAAACCCAGCCTGGTTTCGAATTTGGAGTTCACTTTTTGCATGGTTTGATTGTACCTCCCGTATACAAATCCTCAATATAGGTCCGCTTATATATACCCATCATCACTGCATCGAAGAGGAACTCTATTTCCGTGGTGGGTTTTTTTTTTGCGATTTTTAAAAGAATTTATGCTGTATTGTGTATTCATACACACAAATAATTCATGACACAGTGTCTTTTTTTTTTAAATTTAATATCTGAATCTCCTGCGGAGTGTGGAAAGTCCTTTCTGATTAGATTTAGATCAATGGTCATTAAAGTAACATGTATTTAATGATCGTGTCAGTGGTTTCAACGAAAACGACAGATGTTCTGTTACTCAGCTGATTGTGCCTCCACGTGTCTTTCAACGTTATCTGCATGCACACAGACTTCTCAAACCACAGAGAATGGTAACCAGATCCAAAATGAGTTCATGGAATCCTTGAAAGGCAACATACGGCATGACTGTATCTGCGTATAATATTAAATCCACACTCACAAACTTACATTAACTTTATCTGATGAGAAAGTCGCTGTTTTTCTTCACTTTTGGGGAAAAAGGGGGACTCTGATGCCTGAAATACGTATTCAAAGCTTATGGAATACTTAACACTTTGCAAGAAAGAAATAAGTTATAAGTTAGACTAAATGAATTGCACAAATTGGAAAGTTTTGATCTTACCCACACGTTTCGGACACACACTATTCTGATATTAAGTTTTCATTATAGGGCGAAATTTTAGAATTAATAGGTTTGCAAAAGCGCGCCTTAACCTGCAAAGTGCAAAGGCAGACACCATTTTTCGGAAGGGAACATTTAAAACATTCCTTCCTGTCTCCTGATGAGGAAAATCCATTAGCTTTTTGAATCAACAGTCTATTTTATCCCACTCCGGGTCTCCGATGGTCCCTGCCGACGAGCCTACGGAATCGTCCGCAGCGAGCTACAGGCCCTGACACCCCAGGCAGTGGCGTCGTTGGGACTCCTTTGGCCTTGAACGAACAATAGCGTTGCAGGGAGAGTGGAAATTGCAGTTTGCAAATTTAGAATTATTTGCCTGCGGCCAGATATGTTAAATTGAGCATTGATTTCGTTCGTTGCAAAAGCAGTCAGAAAAAAGTACATCGAAGGGTTCCTAACGTTTGAGCGAATAGTTTCATGCCGCACTTTCCTTCTTAAGTAGCGCCTAGCATTTTTGGACCTGCTGCTATCATAATGAAGGTGTTATGAGAAGGCAGGCGTGCTGAATAAAGAGAGGGTTGCCCGGGGCGTACTCGTAGTAATCACCCGTCTTTCTCCAGCCACAGAATATATTGGCGACCTATGTCTAGTAATGAGAGCCGAACAAAACCAGAGAATAAAGTGCATTTGTAACGAGAGAGGAGCACTTTCAGAGTTAATGGTGAAGTAGGCAATAATGTAGCAAAAAACCGGATTTCATCTATCTCGTTGGAAGAATTGATTTAGAAGCGCAGAAATTCGACAGTTGACATCTCCATCCAAGATTGTTCATGGAGTCAGAGAAGGATCTCATGTCTGAAGCAAACATAAAGTTAAACGATGACAACAGTGTGTGCCTTCAAAATATCTATCATTATTTTGTCCGTTTCTCTTTCTTTTGTTCTCTGTGCTACCATATTTCTTCACCACGTCATTTTCCATCTCTCTGAAACCTCCTCCCTCGTCACCATGGGAATCATCTTCTCATCCACTGGCTCATTGTCCCATTCTCTTCTCCTCGTCTTGTCACCACAGGCAATGCCTTCAAGTCGGCATATCACACGCTGAGCAGGACGTGCAACATAGTAGACTGCTGCTCCGGCGTGCGATCATGCAACCAGTTCGTCTTTCCCTGCATCCGATGCTGTTCCTATGGCAACCGACCAGTGTTCTACAATTACGACGGCACGGAAACGGTTCAACCGCTCGTAGACTACTTCAAGCCAACAAACAAAGTGGCCAAGGCAAATCTCGTCAAAGGTGGGTAAAGATCCTTTTGCATTTCAGCCAGTGGGCAATACGAAGAACTAACTCTCTTATGGATGATTTTCACTAAAGACTTGCAAACGAACAGACACACACACACACACACACGCGCGCGCGCGCGCACCCATACACATGATTTAGAATGAGTATGGTCGTCAGTGTGGTGGTCATTTTAGAAATGGATTCGAAATGAGTGAATTTGGCCACGATTGCAGTTACCATAGTAATGACTCAAATACAGCTGATCTGCACGGCTGCTGCCATGGAAACTGTAATAAGTTCAACTTGCAAGAGTTGAAAATAGCTTTATGAAATGGCGCCTAAAAGTGATATTTATACAAACGATTCGTTGACACTATGCTACATTGCGTTTCACGTTTATATACATAATATAGGCCAATATTTGTATATTGTTCTCGCTAATAATAACAGGAGAAGATTGATACAAGACAAGCAGTATTGAAATGTTGAATACCTATCTCATTGCACACATTAGCACCACGGTTCATCCTAATGATCTGTTATCGTCATACCAACGAGGCGTAGAAGGTTTATGCGATCTTAACCTATTAGGTACATTCTATTATCATATACACATTGTTTCCTACATGTATCGCTTCAAAACTCTGAGCGTGCCATGCTGCATCCCGAAACAGCGCCTTTCTAGACGGCTTGCAACATGACTAAGTGGATTTTGTCAATGAGACCTCAATCCTCAATACATATCCCGCCCCAGCTTCACAAGCTGCTAGTCATGTGTGTGTAAAGTGACGAAGGTCAGCTTTCCACCTCTGTGATGGGGCAGGGTAACCACTAGATCAGCCAAGATGGGACCCATTGCCAGAGCATTGAATCGAATCCAAACAGACTGTTTTCGCCTCCTCTTCGTTATTGAGTGGAAGTCTCAGAGGCACATGGAACGAAGGCAAATATGAAAATGGAATGCAGATTTTTTTTTCTCTCTCTCTTTTTCGGTCAAAGGGGACTTGCAGAGATGTGAAGAAAGGCTTCAGGCAAGTAGAGCAATGGATGACTGGTGTTCCTGACAACGTCTTAAGTGGAGTTGACATTTCAAGGAAGAATTATGAAAATAGATACGGATGCATTGCAGAAAAGGAACTCAGTCGGCGGAAATCTAAAACGATAGGGTTGGGAATTCAGCTTTTTTTTTTTCTGCAGACAACGTCTGCAGGACACATTTTAGTGCCACTGGAGCCATTCGTACTCATACGTGCTCGCTCTCCTTGCCGCTGTTCACAATTGTCCAGTCTCAAAAATGCACATTGTCAAAGGCCTCTCATGTGTCGTGTGGATAAACAACGAGGGATCGGCTCGCGGAAAGGAGCCCCTTTTGCCGGGAAGTATGGTAGCCTTACCGAGCAAATAAAAAAGCGCAATGATAAAAACATTACCGGTAGCCATACTTCCAGCCAACAGGATATACCCTATCAAGTGTTTGTTCTATTGAGCAGGAAGACAAATTAAATTACATGGACGCATGTCCAATGCTCTGCCTCCTCCTCATAATTGTATATGGAGTGGCAACACTCTACATTATCCACATGCAGGCTTTAATAACGAGAAATTGGAAGCGGAAGAGTAATTATGAACACAAGAAGTGGAGTTGGGAGGGGCTATTACCTCCCATATACAGTAACGAATTGGAATAATGCGCTAATTATTCCCGGGGAATGGCGGGTCTATTCACGAATCGTTTATGGAAATCAGTGCTTGAAGTGAACCACTGAGGCTCTCCCACAATTCCAGAAGTACTTTTACCTCTGTTGTTACATGACATGCAATTTCCATTAGTCGTTTTTGGCCTCTTAAGTTATATGCTCGTCATACGTCCTCAGGCAATAGGCGTAACTGTCTGCAGTTTGCTGTGAACACTTTTACAGTGGCTGAGGTTATCCATTTTTCTCTTATCATGATAATCTAACAACAATTGATTTGGCATCGTATGATACACGAATCACGGGAGGAAAGAGCAATGAAAAGATATTATTCATTTTGTTTTACTAGGCGTATGACTTGACTGGTCCAGACGTTGCGCAGGCTTACGTCACCGGAAACAAGAAACAACAGAAAAAAAGAGAAATACCGATATCGTCTTGTCCGTGTTAGTGGTGGTCGCTCGCGTGCAACGAATCACATTCCCTTCCAAGTTTCTCCCAGTCTTTCATACAGAGCGTGACTGGAGGAGTCAAATTCACGAATATTTCTCCTCCTCCAGCCCCCACCCCACCCCAATACTGGTTTCCTGGCGGGCCAGGAAGCCCAGTTTCATCTGACCTTGACTCGATTTTCCATAGAAGACACAAATAGGAGAATTCTCCAAGGGCAGAAGAGCCGACATATTGTTCAGATGGAGATCAAGGACAGACTTTTTCTCATGTTAAACATCATCGTTATGAGTTTCATCTCTCCAATGCCGATTCTGCATTTTTATGAATTCTATTAAGTGTGTCGGAGGTACCTGAAATGAAGTTTGAACGATTCAGCATGGTTTATAGCAAACTTATTCTGACAAGGAAACGTAGAACAGGGAAGGAAAGTGTGTTTGTTTAGCCATAACCAAAGAAACAGAGCATCTTATGAGTCAACATTGTTGGGATGTACCAACCAGACACAGATGTCGGGCCAGATACTATTTCGCTCCACGTGCAAACTTTTTGCATCGAAACGCTTAACAGATACAATACGAACGGCGAACAGATGAGCCTTAATTCTGTGAGCATCTTTTTTGTTAACTCTGATCCACGTAAGATGATCCACGCAAAGATGTTGCTCATTGAGCGGGAACTGATCAATATGTGGTCATGCCAAGCTCAGGACCCCCGCGAAGATATCCTCGTTCTGAACAAATATCGAATCAAATGAAAGTGGTTCCGGAGCTGTATATCTGCCCTTCTGTCTCTCTCACTCTCTGTTCTTTGTGATGGGAATTCTTCTAGGAGCGGCGTATATGACAGCCAGTTGACATTTCGACATATTTCCTCTGCCCTCGAGTTCAAGGGGTCCAATAAGCTGATACACGTGAGTACACATGAAAAACCTGGAATAGACCAAACAACGGAGAAAATACGAAACGGCTGCAGAGATATTGAAGCCAACATACTTCTTCATCATCTTGAGGTCCCCCCTACATACAAAACAACATCAACCAAACTTACTAGTCCTTAATTGAAAACTGTTACGAGCCAAGCCCATGTTTTAGGAGCTATTTCAGGTGTTGCACATGAACAAACGGACTGGTAATGGCTTGTACATATTCTATCCAGCGCGTCATTCCAGAATAGTCGCGAACATTGAAATTTGAAGGACGAATTAAATTGCTTATTAACGTCGGGCGCGGGAGCGCTTTTCCAGGGTACACGAGAGGCGCTGTTTCTCAGAAAACTGGATGCACAAAGTGCTTTGAACTTTGGAGAGGAATATTTGAGGAACTCTCCTCATAAGGTAGATCCCTGAGGACCACGCTGACTTGTAAGAAAAAAGAAAAAAGCTTCTCTCCCCGTGCTTCTCACTACATAATTTAAATGGTGAACGAAAGCCTTGTAGTGCGCATAATATTTACATCCGTGCGTGGATTTGTAGAAAAAAAGTAGCAAACTTGGAGTCGTTCGTAAATTCTTAGAACTGGATCTGGAATACAGCCAGCATTGTTCATTGAGTATTTCTCCTTGAAATTTGTGTAGTTACCATATTTAACGACTTGCCGAAGATCTTTTCATTGTAGGGGCAGGTGCGGGGTTTTGGCTTTAATGCATTGGTCTTTACCCTGTTACCTGTTGTCTTGTCTTCCAGCACCATTACTTTTCTCTGTTGTGTATCTATACGTGTAGCTTGTTGATTTTGCTATCCAATTTAAATCTGTCGCTGCAGCTTACAATTACTAGTACACTGTGCATAAAATATCAGTGATATTTTGCGAGTACAGTCCTTAGACGGTGCTCGTGATCTCGCAGGGTAGAGCACTACATTTATGATGATTTAGAACAAATGAAAATGCCCCCATCTCGACTGTTAGCTACCAATAACGACAATAAAGAATAATTCTCCTGGAGGTTTTAGTCCTTTTCTCTTTTTAAATTCTTAGATAAGGAGAAAGAAAAAGGATGTGCAGTAGTAACACAATTTAAGTCACAGCGCGACGAAATCATAGTGCACCATAGACGTACAGGACGTGTCAATGATTCCTCCCCCACAGTACATCCTCGTTTTTTAGTCCCTGTCTTGATTTATGATGCGTGATCGTCAAAATCTCCTTCAGACCTTAAGTGGAGTAACTCTTCTCCTTCACTTCAGAAAATGGGCGCAAAAACAATACTCCGAAGCTCTTTAGAAGTAAATAAACAAAAACGGATCCCCACTCCTTCGCTGAGGCACCGTGACCGGATTCGTCGTAAATTTTGCGAATTGGCCATTTTCGCCCCCTCGTCACGAAGACAGTGAATGAAAGTCACATGGTCTGCATGATTTCATCATTTGATTTTGCCGTAACATGCTATAAGTAGTCATGTATGTCGGTGATGATATGAAAAGGGTTCTATGCCCCATGATTGGTCAGTTCCGATCTCGCATAGATTTATGTCATCCATTAAAGGGAGCTTGTAGCAACCGCGTAATCACCTGATTTGTGCTATTACTTGTGAACTGGGCGCTAGACATTTCAAGTACATCTAGTCACCTTTCTAGGTTGAAAGAAACAACGCCAGTGTCCTGCTGTCTACCTTTACACAGGTAAAGCATGATATCTTTATGGAATAATATGCAGCGTCAGACGGAGCTCTACTCTGGCTCGTCCATGTGTGACACATGATAATAACTAACTGTGCACTTCAAAGATCAAGTTCATCACTTCGACACACCACCATAGAATGCGTAATCTTCACCGTACATACACATGGTATGAAATATATTCATCTGTCCGGCAAATTCGAAAAAAGAACTTGAATCTGAGATCCTTAAATTACAGCGTGGACAATCACGCGAGGAAAAATCCAATGTTCCAGTGATTCTAGCCTCGAGAAGCACGTGTCTCTATCATGCTCCCGCCATGATCGGTACTCGACCCGTCGACTATCCCCATCACCCTCCCGTTCGACACTGACATCCTCCGCAGTAAATCATCCTATAAGGGCTCTCCCATACAATGTATCATCCGCTCTGATCTATTGTCCCGCTTTTTTTTTTCTCCACCACCTACTTACCTTCGGAACGCAAAACGGCGACGCAGGACAGTAAAGATATGCTGCAATCTTTGGAATAGATTAATTCAAATATCTTGAACACTCCCTTTGTTTGGTTAATGGAAATTTTTGTTAAAAAGAGCACAATGAAAGCTTTTAACTTGAAATGAAGCATCATCCTGCTAACTATAACTGATGTGAGAAAAAAAAATCATCTGTATCCAAGATTTTAAAAGGTACTTATTTGCCATACGATTTTGGGGTATTAGCATGAGCATCTCAATAATCTAATCATAAATTAGTCGATGCCCAATGTGTATATATTCCCCATCTTCAGACGATTCGGTCTATGTAATTGTGCTACTATCAGTAAACGCACCTCTTTGGTTAGCTGAATATGCGGAATTTCATATTACCAAGGTTGACAACCATACTTGAAAAGATTATGTAACCCTTTCTGTCACCTACTCTGAAGTCAGTAGAATAATTACTGACGTACTAATTGGGCGCTTGTGCGCAAACATCTTACGCCAAGTCCTCGCCGCCCGAAGTGTCCCTGGCACACTAGGAGTGGCCACAGCACACCAGGAGTGGCCGTTCCAGTTTTGACTTCTGTGCGTGATCTGTTTCTGGAAGGTCTCCTCAACCGATGAAATCGATCATGTACATGGGGCTACCAATAAAAATGCCGCATTCAGCGGGATACGTTACTCGGAGCGACTTAAGTTACCCCTCCTTGCAAGTCGATTAAATCGGATAATGTCGAAACTGCCTTCGGAAGAAGGCCATCATGAGACAATGTAAATACGTTCAAGAACACCTCATTGCATTTAACAAGACTCCAATGACAAAAACCGAAAGTTTTTCTTTTCCTTTAATCTAGCCACATGAATGTAAAGTTGTGTTTACTGTTTCAAAAAGGACACCAATTCTCTACGCAAAGTTGTTGTGTGTTTTTTTTTTTGGTGCTAATTCGCAGAAGGCTTATAACCGCATTCATATAAGTGATTTTGATGTTTCTTTTCCCATATAATTTCTGGCTCTCAGGAATGTCGCTCCCGAAGGAGAGATTAAGAATAGGACTAACAGCGGTGGAACAAATCTGTGAGGTGGTCAGGTACGCCTACGACAACGATCTCAGACTACGTGCCGTCGGGTCAGGAGCATCGTGGTCGAAGCTAACCAATGTCCGTGATATTCTGATTGGTAAGCCACACATTCCATGATAAAAAGAGGTCTTTTCTTAGAAATTGTTGGTGGATTTTTAGGGTCATGTGTTTTCTTTATAGTCGTGTTGGTGTGTTCGTAGGAATGATGTCGTGGTAAACGCTGATTCCCTAGATATAAATGCAACTCACACTACAAGAAAATTACTCTTGGGAAAAAAAAACACCGAAGTTGAAAGGGAGTGAGTTGTAGAGCTCGCCTATTCTTAACGTGAATTGCCGTTTGCTTCACCAGATATGACAAACCTCACCAAGATAGTTCGGGCAACGCCGCAGATCAGTGACAACACCGTCTACCACATCGAGGTCCAGGCTGGAAAGATCTTACACGACTTCGTGCGCGAGATCGACACCAAGTACGGCATGAGTCTGCCATGTATGGGCAACTACGCTGGGCAGACCATCGCAGGTATCATCAGTACTTCTACACATGGCACCGGCCAGGACTATCCGACCATGGTAAGCTGCAGTCTTGGTTGTCACTGATGTCGATCGAAAACTGGTATTTTGAGATATCGAAAAGCTTAGTCTCATTGATGTTTGTGGTAAAAAGTGATATATGTTGCAGTAATAAGTAATGCATCTCGTCTCTCAACGTTCATTATTCTAACTACGATATTCTCCTTTTGAATGCAATGCGACTTTCTGACAGAGTCGATGATTGAGGCAAAAGACAAAATATCTGAAAGAACAAAATGAAGAGTGACTCTTAATCCATATATTCATGCTTGAATTATTCTGATTTTAATTTTCGACTGCAGTCTAATTTCGTCGTCGAGGTTCACATGGTTGTTGCACGGGGCATTCAGATCAGAGTGAGATCACCAAGAGCGGGCGAAAAGGAAGAGGACTTCGAATCCGTTCGGCGCCGAATCGAGGCCGCCAGGTTTGGCGACGCCCCGCTCCAAATAATTAGCACCGAGGTCTTCCGAGCAGTTGCCGTCGGTTTTGGCTCCCTTGGTGTCATCTACTCCGTCACACTCGAGTGCATTCCTGTGTTCAACATCGCAGAGACGCGGCATTATATCGACATCCAGTGGCCGGAGAAAGCCGAAAACTTTCGAATACCCGACGAGCTTCGAGTACTTTCTAAGGGACACGGCAAATTCTTCTCATTTTTCGTCAACCCCTTTCCCAGGGGCGAATCGGATAGCAATGGAAACAGAACGTTGAAAGCTGTGTACCTATCGGGAGAAAAGACTCTAGAAACGGGAACATGCCAGTGTAATATGTGTATGGACATGCAGTGCTTTACGTGCTCGGGGTGCAGAGGTCAAAGCGCATGCCAAGTAGTTCAGGTGAGTAGATCAAGTCAATAAACACTTAAACCTCAACAATTTATAGCGTTTTGAAAGATCCCATAAAAATGGAATATGGAGTGTTTATGTGAGTGGCATTTAGTCGTTGACTCCTCAGCTTTCTATTAATAGAGGAAGATGATCCCACAGACGGTTGAAAACACATCAGCAAGTTGTCTGCTGGATTGTAGTTTGAAGATAATAGATTGAGTTTTATATTGGAGAGATACATCTTTACCGTTCAAAGTATCCACATTTTACTGTGGCATTGACCGACTTTGGGGTCAAATTTATTACATGGAAGTTGTTACCAAAACTGACATAACGCTGAAACACAGTCGAACAGTATCTTGATGTGTAGACAGAGTGTAATGAATCCCCAAAATGCTGATGCAGGACCACTGAACTGAACTGTTTCGGTCATCGTGGATCCACAGTTGAATTACGGGTTTCTCTGCATGAACACTTTTGGTTCTCTTATGCACCGTAACCATGACCATAGAATCTGTCATTTTCATACACTTTGATTTGGCTCTGTTACTCTACTGATCATCGCATGGTATGCAACACACCCGTCCCACGAGTAAGAATAACATGGGCACGGAAATATGGTTGACCCTCATCAAATAAACTAGTTTACTGGAATGATTGTGGATGATTTATAGAACAGTATAACATAACGAAAGCACACGTGGCCACTCGGTAAACGTAAACCCAAATTATTCCGTCGCTACGAAGTCTCATGAAAGCTGCTTTTGTAAACTTACACCGATCCGACTGAAACACAAGGCTGCCTGTGTTTGTGTAAAATCTGCTGTAAGAAAACACTCTGGAAAACCCCTGCGGTGCCGAGTGTGACCAGAACCCTCAAGTTTGTCTCACAAACTCAGGCGTAACAAGCCAAATCTGGCTATTTTCTCAAGTAAAGTCTTGTCAGGTGAGAAGGTGCCAAACCGAGCCCGCTTCGGGCCATTTGTTCTGATGGTGTATTATTATGCTGTCCGTGTTGCGAGTAAAGTGCAGAGAGGAAGGCAGAAAAGAGAAACGGGAAGAAATGCCTGTTTCTTGGCTGTATTCGGCGGTGGCAAGTCGGCGGTCTCGTTGTTGCTTTTACGTGACACGACTTAAGAGACCGAGAAAAGTGCCCCGCCGACACCGCACTTCTCGCCAATCCGCGGCCATCTTGAAAGGTGAAAAGGTCAACAATAAGGGCGGGGAAATTCGCCTTCGGTGATAATTAAACAAAAAATATAATAATAAGCAAGGCGGATGATAGGAAAATTACTGGGATATTTGTTCATATCTCTCACGTTACCTCATGAAAGTTATACCATTACTAATGGATGGAATGATGGAAAATGGAATTCTACCAAACTGATACATGTTCATTGCGTTATCTTTTAAGCACGTGTCTTTGTGTAATAGACCAAATAATGAACTCACATTAATTCAGTACTTTTCTTGTGTTTGTGACTTTCTATATTTTGCATCGTAGACGGATTGTGCGGCGAGCTGTCTCCAGATGTTAGCACGATTCCTTCCCTGCAGTCTGGCGTGCTTTGCTGATTGTGGACTCGAACAATTCGCCAGGGGAAATATCTATGTCCAAAGATGGTACAATGTGCTCACGTTCACCAACGGGAATATACAGTACGTATAGTTCAGTGTGCCAACGTTCGCCATGTTGTGTTCACCTTTTATTTGAGATATACACTTTCCCAATCTGTGTAGATTTTAGTGCCTGGGTTTCAGGATGTGAAGTTTTTATGCGATGTCCAGTTCTGAATAAAAACAAAATAGATCTGTGGGACAATGACATTGTGTTCTTGAATGGTAAAGAAAATGCCGGCAGCCGTCTAGTATAAGTTGTTAACTCCAGGGTGACAATTTTGAATTTAACGACAAGTCTCTGTTTTTGAGCAGCCCACAAGTAGGGAATGGGAATGAAATTGCATCCTTAACTGAGCAAATCATTTTTGCTTTATAAAATGTTTAAGGGGGGAATGCGGTATTTAAAAGAAAACAACAATTTGATTCATGTTTCACAATTTAGAAAATTAATGGCTTTAGATTAGATTCAGAGGTTAGGTTTAAATGAATATCCGTCCTCGTTCGGCAGGATAAAGTGTAGTTGGATCACTCGTAGAAGTGAATCATGGTATAACCACAGACATTAAATAGCATGTACCTTTCCCCTGTTTTGATATTTGCAGCGTGAAAACGGCGGAGTACTGCGTCCCTCTCACACTCCTAGACGACGCTCTTCGGGACATTCTAAAGATCATGCAGCAGTATGGCGAACTCTTCGGCTCGTACACACTCCTCCCCGTCTACGTGCGCATGGTGAAGGGAGACGACCTGTACCTCAGTCCCGCAAACCGACACAACTCCGACGGGTCCACGTCAGACCGATTTTGCTTCATTGAGGTAAGGAATCGCTGAGCCCAAGTGTGGAATTATGTTACTTATTCATCATTTCCCCTATAATGTCAAACGACTCTGAGCATGCGAACGTCGTTCCGTTCAAAACTTGGTCATCACATAAGGCTTAATCGGAGAGCTAACCGGACACTTGGGCCGTCGACGTATTACAGACTATGCTAGAAGGACCGTGATAGCGTTACAAAGAGTTCATGTAGAAATGTGTATGGCTGAAGGGCTGTCGCTGCAGTAAATTTAGTCATGGTTAGTCACTATTATAGGAAGTTCTTTATGCATCGAGACCCTGGAATGAGCTAGTTTAGATCAAGACGGCTAGCCTCAGAGACCTACTCCTGTTTGATTTGTCCCGAGAAAGGGGTTCAAGGAAATGAGATCGAAACTGCACAAAACGGTTGGCCATTTGGTGCCTTGTCATATGTTCACTTAAACCAAAGTACCACGACCTCTTTATCAATCTCCGTAACGCGTGGGTAAAGTGACCAAGACTTTCTGGCAAATACAAGGGCAAGAAGACAATAGAGGGAGAAAGCAAAGCAATGAATTTCGTCCTGGTGATAGAGAAATAAAAGGAGAGAAAGTAGAGGGGGGATGGTTGGCGGGGATAGAGGTTGTGGAGTGGAGGGGAAGTATGTTTCTTGCTTGTACAGCGCAAGAATATCACAAACATTTACCGCTGGAAAAACTGGATAAAGTCGTCTCAATTATGAACAGCCGACGGCTAAATATATTCGTGACGATTCGCTAGAAAAACGCGGTGAGCTCCAGCGCGGCTAGCGCGGGCCCGCGGGCGAATCAACCCGCACCAACATTCGAAACAGATTTGCGCGAGGTATTTCGTGCTTTTCAACTCACCTTGTGTTTGTTGTTGTCTCTTTTTAGCTGTTAGGCTGTGAGAAATTCTTTGTATTTTTTACTCGTTTCCGCTATAAATATCTTTTTTTAAAACTTTCTGGAAGAGAGCGGCTGCAATCTCCCGGATTGTTCAGAATCTATCAAGAGCAGTCAACGAAATTTGATGTTATGTCAAGCGTTTCTAGCGCTTACAGACCGAGACAGGTTTAAATAAGAAGACATTTAAAGTATATTTGCACTCAAACAAGTTCAGGTTCTGATAAGGTAAAAGGGAATGAAAATGCAATCATATGTGTCTACATTCACTGAGAGTATCCCCCTACCTCTCATTATATACATATATATTACTTTTTTTTTTCTTCATGCGTACGGGAAGGTTTGGGTCCAATTAAACCTGTGATGATACTTTATGGAATGCTCTCTTTCTTCAGTGCACTTCCCATAGGATTTTCCCTCTCCCATGTTTGAGGTAGCACCTAATCGAAGAAAAATAGCGTCACGAACAAAATAGCAGACAAATAAGAAGTAGGAGAGTTTATAGGTCATTGAAAATGACAATGAACCAACATACAATAATGGAATAACACTTAGATCACATCTGGATGTATAGTGTATACCTATTTCAGACAAATATGAGGTACGTTTCAAATTCCTTTCTGGCCCAACCTTGACTTCATGGGCACAGGAAAATTTCATTTTAGAAATCAGCTGGTATAAAAAAAAAACACACAAACAAAGCAGTGTTAAGAGCTGCTGTACCTGAATCTCAAGAGAACTTGTTATTGTTCATTTGTATGGCGCATACTTTTAAACCATTGATTTACAACTTTATATTCTAAGTCGTTTCGTTTTCGTCTAAGAAACTGATTTATAGCTCGTGAAAACGAAGTGCTGTTTTGTGCAGGGACGCGCAGGGCTCGGTAACACCTGTAGCTAGTAGGCAATAGATGACTGCCACTCTGTGAGAGCAGATGATTGGAAAGGAGAAGGGAGAGGGAGAGAGAGGAAGAGGGAGAGAGATGGAGAGAATAAGACACGAGGGAAGGAAGAGGGTCGTAAAGAGAAGGAGGCCATGGCCAAGGCCAGCTGAACAAACCGTCATGTCTATCTGCACTCTCATTCTGGTGAAAAAGTGCATTGATATTTGAAATCTCTTTCGCGGCAACGTTCTATAGTGCGCCCCTTCTTGCTGACGGCTTTTGCTCCGCTCGCTCCATAAGTGTACATAGTAGTAGTATTCGCACATTGCTGCGTGACGATAGCAAACTCACTTGCCGGCCACATCATAAGCGTCTCATCACAGCTAATTATTTGCAAACGGAACCCGCATCTCAACCGTGGTGGCTTCCGACGAGGTGGCCACGTTTACCGCGATAACAACTTGTTGGAGTCCGTCCAGGGGCTGAGGAATACTGAAGAAAAAAAATGAAATACATGCGCTGATACGAACGGCTGCTCCTCATGTTAAAAGTCGGAAGGCGATAAGCGGGCGGGCTCTGCCGAGTATTAACTCATACAACCCAATCCAGCTGTTAGGTAATTTCTTGCATTTTAAAAATCCATCAGAGATGACTCGTATGTTCCTGCAAAAAGAAGCCCCAGATCTAGGATTAGGATGCCGGCTTCTAATGCCATCCAGATCATCAGTTTGATGATGCCATGCAACATGCCTAAATTGCTGCTGGACACAAACTGAGAGAAAGAGAGAGAGAGAGAAAAAAAGGGGGGGGGGGTGAAGAAGGGGAGGGAGACAGCAAAATACCCCAACTCTTATCATTGTACTAAACGGTCAGGTGTACGTACAGTCCATTTGAAACTGATGTCAGTATCTTGTTTACTTGCTTGTACTTGTTTCTTTGTTTGTTTGTTATGACATGCTTGTCCACCACATTGCCAAGGAAGATTTGGGTCACGCTGCGATGCTATCTCTGCCAAAATTGATATTATGTACAGCAACATGTACAGAGAGAGATAATTCTGTTATCACGCGCAAAACATGTACCCCACTGACAAAACTTTCCAAAAAAGATCAGGTGGGTTGGAGGTGGAAGTTTGAGGAATGCCTACAGATAAACACTTCGACCATTTTAACATCCTTAAACCGACCTATAAAAAAGTTGGCAGGGACACCGAAGGATATATTATGTACTTTATAAATGTCTCTCGAAAGGTTTGCCAACGTCAAGTGAGTCGAGATGTTATTTTTGGTTTTCCCTCTTCCCTGGTATCGCCATCCGCTGTGGACTCCTCAGTTTTCCACACAAGAGAAACATCAAATGAAACGCTAAGACACTTAGGAATGAGACAACGTACATACCGCAGGCGAACACCATTTAGGTATATAGTCGCACGAGTGTATCGCCGTGTTGGTGTAGCAAAACTGAATACGGATAAATATACAAATGTAAACCGCCTTTTATTTCAAACTTGTGATGGCATAATGCGTTGATGACGACAGGGATATGATGCGATATGCCTCTGCATGATCATCATTGCTCGAAGAGTCATCCATGGCTCCACAAACATCGACGAGGATAAATTGAATTATTGCCCAGGTCAATCCGCCGTCCTTAGAGACGAAATCTGACTCGGTGTCTCTTTTAGCGTACGCGTTCTGTGCGTGTACGGCAACCAATTAAGCAAAAGAGACACCATCCAAACACCCTTCTCACAACAATGAAATATGAACGAGCTCATGCATAAATAAAACGGATTTGTATATTTTGAATATGTTTTCGCAATATATGATTGATAGGCAGTTCATAATGACTGAGTTACCATGTGTACAATCCTGTTTACATATTTGTAGCAATGAAGAATATTAATAAGTGTATATTATTACGTTGATCTTTTTCATAAGTTCTAATCTCAGTTTTGTTTGTCATTTTTCATTTGTTTTTGTGTAGGTTCCATTTCTTCCCGGAGCATATGGCATCGACGAATTTCACAAGAAGCTGGAAGACCACTTATACACTCACTACAGAGCTCGACCTCACTGGAGTAAGAACAACTTCCTCAACCACAAACGAGTGGAGCAGCTGTACCCCAATTTGGACAAGTGGAGGCAGGTTTACTTGCTCTTCAACCGAGACGGAACATTCGATAATGAGTTCACGAGGAAATGTGGATTTGAGGACTTTCACAACATGGAGAAAACGGGCTCGCAGGAGCGCGTTGGCAGCACGGAACATTGCTGTGCGTGCAAGCAGAAGAACGGT
Organism: Diadema antillarum; assembly: GCF_040938485.1. Classification (NCBI taxonomy): domain Eukaryota; kingdom Metazoa; phylum Echinodermata; class Echinoidea; order Diadematoida; family Diadematidae; genus Diadema; species Diadema antillarum. The sequence continues at coordinate 3,544,283 of NW_027271380.1, forward strand.
GCGCGGAATGTCAACGCGGAGTGCGAAACCACAGAAGCAAGCGCGTTGGATTCCAATGCCAACTCTATGAGTAGAACTAGGACGGTGGAGCGCGGGCTTGAGTGTGAGAGGACAGAAGCGGTGACGGAGCAGGGCTCCAGAAGTCATGTCGGTTCGTGCTCGCACGATAACACGCTGCGCTTCCTCGGGGGCAACCTGGGTGCAATAGTACAACAACCCACGCGAGAGCCAGCCCCCATCATGTTCGGCGAAAGAACTCTGCTGGCAGCTGACACGAGGGAGGTCGCAGGGTCCGCGGCGCGGCACGGGTGCGGTGCCGGGACGCAGCGGGACAGTGACACGTACCCCCACCCCTTGCCTGCAGTGAAATCTACATTGGTTTGAGAGAAAATACCCAGGAGGAAAGGACAGTGCTATTCTGCAGACTTCATGGACGCAATACTTTTTTTTCTAATGTATACTTGACATTGCGGTAAGAGTTGAATTCCAGAACAGATGCGCAATCGACCGGATTCAGAGTGGGATGCAAATAATTTGTCCAAGATGGGAGGAAGCGTTATGCAGGGAGCCAAATCAAGAAACATTGACACCGCCAGATCCCTTCCCGGGACCTTGAAACCTCAATATTCTTACATTGATGTGTTAATTGACACGTCATCAGTAACACGTATGAAAATAGTGTGTGCCTTTTCGAGCCCAAACTCCAAACTGCTCTCTCAGTGGCCTCGAGAGGACGCGGTCAAAATGTGCCTAGTCTTCCGCACCAGGAGTAGCATTATTATGATGAATCATGTCCTTGGGAGAAAATCATAATTGCTTCCCGATGCCTTAAAGAGATCTCTTATAATCATAATGTACGAAACCCCGAAATACCAAGCATTGTGTACTTATCAAAACACCATATTTAGTAGTGAGGCCATCGAGAAATGGGGAAAACAAATCTCCGAATTTGAGAGAAACTGAGAATACCTCTTTGTATGAAATGGCTGCGGTAAAACTTTTACTTAATTCTCTCCTTATGTTCTCAGACAGTCACTTCCCGCCGTGTATTCAAGTGTCAGTTCTATGGACAGGTACGAATATTCATGGCCAAAATCACACGTTCAGAGCAAATTAGGATAATTAGTGGCTTGGTTGCTTTCTCGAAAATTCTTTGTTCGTGTATCAAGTCTCCTCTTAGAAATAGCAAGAGTATTGCACTGTAGAATAAATTCCGTGACAGGCCAATGATACGAAGAAAAGAAAAGTACGAGACACCCCAAAGCATCAAGAAACAAGAGAATACCTCGGTACTTTATTCGTCAAAACTATGTTTTCTTACGTAAAATGCTTTGTTACGCCTAGGAATTGATTTATGTACATGCCCCTAAAACTTTGGACAGATCCGCACACTACATGTCGTCATTAGTGTTCCATTGTTCGAATGATGCCGTAAAGACCAAAAATCCGCAAGTATAAGACTACCTTATCTATAGAGAGTGTGTAATGATGTTGCAAAAGTTGTAGACCACTTTACGTCTTCCAATTCCAATATTCCAATATTGTCTTCCAATGAAATAACCCCTTGTCGAGGTCTTTCCATATGCCAGCAAACACAGTGTTAGCATAAACAACAGAGGGTTCTTAATTCTGGACTGTACATTTCCGTGTCCGGTTCCATGTCTGTTTGTTTCATATTTTTTTGCTTTTAGGGGACCGTTCAATGTGTTTGAGTTTGACATCTCTGTTTTGTGTTTGTTCCATCGTTACTGGGTAATTCAAATCTTGAGATCATTTGATTTCCCGGCTAACTGGAAAATAATCAAAGTAATGACGTCACAGTATGAATGTTTGGTGATGATTGGTTAAAAAAATCTACACTAGCCATGAAATGTAATTTCTCATGGTTGGAGTTCTCGCCTAAAATTCAGCATTTTAAAAACAGGCCTACAATAACCATATTTCTGTCCAAAGTGTTTTCCGTGTGTTCAGTTCTGATGATTTTTGAAGGAGAGCAATACTGACTTCACTTACAGATCGAATCTGAGTCTTCCATTTACAAAGCCAATGATCTATTTTATGCCTCATCTACTCACTATCTGTGCCTTTGGGAAATCATTTGAAGATATTTCAAGTACGAACTTAAGGCTAATAAAGGCCAATACTATTATTCAAGTCGACTATATTACAGATGTGGTGTATGAGTCTCCACAGCTTAGCAGACGGACCACGTCTTAAAACATAACATATTATGCATTCTTTGGAAGCGCTGAGGTTGAGATAAATTATTAATGACTTCTAAAGTCGTATCTGAGGTACCATTCTTGCTTGCGTTTTCTATATTTGTACTGTACATAAGTAAATGATATCTATGTAGATATCTTTCATGTTTTATATCGAACACAGCAGTATATTTGTTTTCGATTCATCTCCGTACTTTTAAATGTTGTATGTTCGTACTAACTCTGTAAATGGTCTGTCCATAGTTTATAACTTATGCAACACTGTATTCGAACTTCAGATATGTCTGAACGCAAAACGTATTTTGTGTGTATAAGTCTAATTTATAATTGCATACTGTATATAATAATATGTATATATGTATTCGTATATACGCTCAATATTTTTTATTCCAAAGTATTTATTTATAAAAAGAACGACAAATGCACAGCATTGGAAAAACATTATGTTGCTAGGAAAGGTAAAACGAAGGTGCTCTTAAACACCAACGCCCATTTTTTCAACGGTTACAAAATAAATCTTGTAATACAGTTGTATGAAAATCGTCCATAACTTGATCTGTAGAGATCTAACCAGACCCGTGCCTTTGCTGTTTTGTAGATCTGTAGAGATCTAACCAGACCCGTGCCTTTGCTGTTTTGTAGATCTGTAGAGATCGAAACAGACCCGTGCCTTTGCTGTTTTGTAGATCTGTAGAGATCGAAACAGACCCGTGCCTTTGCTGTTTTGTAGATCTGTAGAGATCGAAACAGACCCGTGCCTTTGCTGTTTTGTAGATCTGTAGAGATCGAAACAGACCCGTGCCTTTGCTGTTTTGTGAGTCTCAGATCACTCCAAATGCAGTGTCACCATCGTTCTATATTTTTGCTCAAATTATTTATGGAATTTAATTTATACGACGTGCTATTTATAAACTATTTTGAAGCTGGTTTTAAATAAAACCAATTACTGTGTATATTTCTTAAAGATGGATTGCGGTCTCAATCTTCATCTCTTTGACTTTTGTCAGTGCAGGAAGGAGATTTGTAAAATCTCAGTATCATCTGGGGGCATTTCATAAAACGTTTTGTAAGTTTTTGTTTTAACAAACTGTTATAGGCTACTGAAATCCTTGTATCTAATTGGCTGAGAGCAAAACGCTTCATGAAATGCCTCCCTGTATGAATAGGGAAGAAGATTAAACGAGATAGAAAAAGAAAGAGGGGAGAGGAGGAAGATGAAGAGAGATAGAGAGAAAGAGAGAGAGAGAGAGAGAGCATGAGAGACCGCATGAGAGAAATAAGTTAGTATTTTGTTTTCTTTTTCTAAAGGAACTTTTACGTGAGAGAAGGAAAAGACCTCAAACTGATTCAATAAACATAAGTACATTACATCTAATTTTCCCCGATAAATGATAATATCAGGATAGCGAATCGTTCTAATAAATGACTTTTAAAACACCCAGTGGAGGAAACAAAATTTCAACAACTTTGCATTCTTCAGTTGTAAAAATGTACATCAAATTTCGAAAATCGAGTGGTAACTTAATTCCTTCACATTTCCGCCGGTCCAGCCGGCGAATGTTTGTTACAATTATTGTTAAAGACGGTCAAAAATATTATTCACCTAATACATGCACACACACACACACAGTCACGCATCACTCACTATCATCTATATATATATATATATATATATATATATATATATATATATATATATATATATATATATATATATATATATATATATATATATGTTTACATTCGTGTTTTCATTTATTTATCTAGAGAATCTGTAGACGTGTCAAGAATGAATTTTCCTTGGGGGTAAAATGAAAAGTGTAAATGAATTGTGACGCGTTTGATCCGACTTGGAACATTGCCTAGGACTAGACTTTACCGCACTGCCCGTCACCGGCGACTCGGCCAAATTGGCGGTGACAACTGGGTTGAATTTGCGTGATTTTATTGCGCGAAATATCGATGGAAATCAAACGAATACTATAATTGACGTTTAAGAGATTTGATCTGCGCAATCGTGGCACAATGAAATTTCGTATGGTGCCCTTCATGCGCACATATGAAAATGAGCTGTGTTATCGCTAACGGAGACATTTAAGCGGACTGCGAGAGTAGGAACATTTCCCCTGAAGCAGCGCTGTGGTAGGAGCAGGGCTTATAGTTTCCTCATGTTCTGAAAGATATGTGATTGAGTTATGAGAGTTGCAATTAACTTGAATCTGAGATAGTTATCAGACTTCAGCGTCTACCAGAATAGTCTGCATAAAGTCGGTTCAAGAATATGAACAGAGCATTATAACACAACACAAATAGGCATCCGCTTTGTGTGTTTCGTGATAGCAGTGATTTTTATCTTTTTCGTAATATGTTGAAGTCAAATCAATACACAAGATATACATTTACATAACTAGTAACCCTTGCTGACACATCTAGACATCTGCACAAATTAGTAATAAACGATGCTTTGACAATATCAGAAACATCCATCTATGATATCAATCTTTGACCTTCCACGATCGACGGCATTTTATGAACATTGCACATAGAAAACGACACTCTAGAAATAATCGACGAGTTATCCCAGTAGCTTCTTTAATGATCAAGCCATATAACGCAAGCAGTGCATCATTCACCTCTCTTTGTTAAGCTATCTTTCAGAATATTAACTACAGTACAAAGACCACGTAGGAACAAATGCATGAATGAATTTACCATTCCTTTTACACTGCGGTACCACTAATGATGACTTGAGTGGAAGAGAACATAATAAACGAAAGGGTGTAAGTGCTGTTGAGGGAGAATGATTTAACCACGTAATCGAAGTGACATCTCAAACCCTGAGGTTAGAAGAGTATATATATTCCCGTCAATAAATCATATTATATGGGTTGGTCATGGTTCTTTCAATGTAACCTATCTTTTATATTTCGGAATATTTTTAGCGGTATAACTATATTGGCAGCATCACAAAAAAGCCTATATCAAACGCAGCAAGCTGGCTATCCACATGTCTACGCGCGTTTTGTTGTGCATTTTGGCAGGCATAATAGTGTCGACGCTGCCTTTGTTTCCCATTTGTTGACACTGTTTTATCGTTGGATACTAATTACTCTGCCGTTGGGTTAACATTACAAAATGTTTGTGATTTGACAACCCATTTAATATACTACATGTATTATAGGTTATTACGTTTGGTAACCACAGCACAGAATATTGACACGTAACTTTCGTGGCTCAAACAGGGGAGTGCTTTATTGTCATAATAAAAGCAAGGAGAAACTTACCGGTAAATGCTAATATCTATTTTTCCTAGTGTGTCTGTGTGTGTGCTTTTGTTCCCTCGTTTTGCACAATTAATGGCAAGCTAAAAGGCAAAAAAAGAAGAAAAGAAACAACTTATCTTTCTATAATTATCGTGTACTGATTCACTGGTTTACTAATGGCGTGCTTTGTGAGCTGACAATCGCTGCTCTTGACTTTACCCATTGAAGTACTGTAATAATGGGTCACCTTTTCTTGTAAACCCTTCGCGTGTTCTGAGTTCTGATTGACACAGAAAACCTCAGCTGCAGCAGTGTTAACATATTGCACACGGGGTCTCAGATATACTACGTAGATGTTCGGCATTCCATGTTGGTGAGTTATGATTCAATGATTAGTATGAGTGATAGCCTATGTGTGTGTGTGTGTGGGAGGGGGGGGGTTGAGGTGGGATGACAGTTAAGTATGAGACATCGCAAGTTTGTGGAGAATGATGTTTTCTTACTGTTATCCTCGTGATCATAATTATGTTAATTATCTACAGACATGACAGATCGAAAATTAACTGATGTTGTTAATCGCAAGACAGAGCAGTTCTACAGTTTCACTTTGTCACCATAATCTTTATGAAACTTACACAATGACGCATATAAACATCTTTAAATATCATGCGGAAATATACACCAATACATTGATTTGAATGTTGAGTTACAGTCGGTAACCGTGTTTACTCAAGGAAAGCTAAAAAACGTTTAGCCCAATATGGCCTTGATCTCTGAGTTCTCACAATTCAGTTTTACAGGTGTTCAACTCATTACGTAGGACCATGTCATCTGATATGTGACGTCATATGACGTGTCAGATGATGTCGCTCCCTGAAGGTTTCACGGCATACCTGACATCGCAGCAGTTTCTCCTCGCAAGCCTTTCCTGAAGTCTGTCTCTCTTCTGCGTTCGGCGCATCGTCACGTCTACAGGAGTCCCCACCGCCACTGCTCAACCCACTCGGGTTATCTCGTTTATGGTAGGTGCGCATGTGGTACACCAAGTCGCTGGTCATGCGGAAGCTGGTTCGGCAGCGAGCGCACCAATTTTCCGAGGGCGCGCTCAACATCCCAAGAGATGGGGAGGGCAGAGGGGATGCCATTACGAGCCCCGGAATGGCAAGGTATGGGCTGACTTTGTTTGTAATGTTGATGTTGTTGTTATAATTGTGTTGGAAGTGCCTTCCAAGTGGGATGATTGTCTTTTCTACATACTTTATCTGTTCGTCCGAGCGCTTGGCGTTTAGAGCAACACCACGCCATCCATCAAACAGACTGTGCTGTGGAGCTATGTATGTACCGAAACATTTCACGTCGGTATGTGGATGGAATCTACGCCCCGCGAGGTGCGAAAATCCCGCATATCGACCTTGGGATTCCTGCAGAGGTTGAATAATCGGTTGAGCGGGGTTGACGTTACCGCTACTGTCTCCTGCATTGATCTCACTCAGTCCTGCGAATGGCTTACTCTTCAGACGCAGGACATCTTTGTCGAAGAATCGGTCATGGAACAGTTGTGGAAGTTGTGGCAGGGAATGCGGTACGACCTCAGCGTCGCGCGATGAAAATGATTTCCCTTTGTGAACTTCCCTGAACGCACTCCTCGTCGACCCATCCCTGTGGCTCCCAGACACGCGTCGAGTCATCAGGCGAGTAAGACTGCCCTCAACGTCAGTTTCCACCCGGGATAACATTGGCCCACTGGCCGAGTCCGTCTCACTCTGACCACGTGCATTCCGCTGAGGCTTTCCGAGAGATCGCGGGACATCGGACGAGTCCATTTGCCCTCGACCTCCGTCTCGACTTGGCAGAGACGACTGCAACCAGCAGTTTGCCGACTGTACCATCTTTGAATCCAGCATTCCCCCGGGTGTATCCCACAGAGATTTGTCACGAGGGACCAAGGGGTCCAGTGAGGGTCCAACTAACGAACTATCTCGCCTGCACTTCGCCGGACGCGAGGCGTCTCTGTCGTCGTCACCCTTTCGCTTGGCACTGTTTTGCAATGCCATCCTCGATTACGGGATGATTGTAACTGCGTGTTGGCGATCCAGGAACCTTCTCTCTTTAATCATGAAGAAAGCGACGTCCTCTGTGATAGTGTCGAGGGGTGTGTAACCAGGTGTAACCAGTGTCTGCAAGAAATAAGAGTTGTGTTAGATGTACATGCTTATGTATTGCGGTTCATGACATGCATTTCCTTCGTATTGTGTAACAATATGCGTTGACAAATGCATACTTTGTATCATGTATTACCTTTTGCGTGATGAAAATAAAGTATAATTGAATTGAGAGAATTGAAAGATTGTAATCCAAACATTTGAAAATTCCAGGTACTGTAACATTCACATTGTCCTAACTGCGATGCTTACACATAACACCACAGTTTGAACAAAAAAAAAGGTGACTATTAAAATGTGTTATTCAAACAAGAAAATGAATATCTAAACCAGGGAGGTGTCTCTTCCCATCTCCCTGTTTAACCCTTCGTATGCCACATTGACTTCCAGTCCATTGCTTTGTGTGTGAAATTTGTGTGCATTGGACTCATTGGTACATAAAGGGTTTAACACAAGATGAATACACTGCGTCACAGGTTCTCAGCTCTAAACTTTAGGCATTGGGAATATGATATTATTGGCACAGCCTATCAAGCAGGGGGACTGAGCGAACGCCGAAAAGGACCGACGGATGCCTTAAAGAGGAGTGTTAGGGAATAGCAACATTTTACAGGTTGTCGAGAATCACTGAGTGAAGTGTAAATGACGACTTCATCACATCACAAGTTTCCCGTTGATTAGCTATCAAATTTCCATATTTTTCTTTTTTGAAATGATTTCAAAACCCAGAAATCATTTGTTTCCATACCAAAATTTTCCAGGTTTGTAATTATTATTTAGCAGTTGTGATATTTAAAGTTGGATTGATATGATTCCAATGACTAACAGAAGAAGATATGTGCATACATGTATATCTTTAATGCTCAAACTAATGAGAGAGTTGTAAGACTGAGAGTCGGACTACACTCGGTATACACAGTCAACTTCAACGTCAAGTGTAATTCCTCTTTTAAGACCTCAACGCATGAAGAACTTCCGCAAGATATGACAGCACTGTGAATGTGTCGGTAAATAATGTCCAAAGAGAATGCAAGCCAGGCAGCCAACCAGACAGATAGACAGATAGATAGATGAGGTAAGAAAGGGATAGAGAGGGGGAGAGAAGGGGTGGGGAGGGAGAGGGGAGAGATAAATTCGAGACAATGACATATTTGAGAACTCTCGAGTGATAACATGAATGTTTCGTCATCCAACGGCGAGTTTGTCATCCGTCCAACATCCTGTCACTCTTTGGAAACAGCTTTTGGATTGCACAGGACGTACTGGTTAGAAAAGAGTACTATCAGACCACATTTATACACGCACACTTATCACACACCCACTCGCACACATGCAGTTCAAGATGTAAGACAACGTATGTGCTTGTCTGCATTCACGACATTAATATCTTACTCTGTCTAAATCCGTTGCAATAGACACAGTACTGACCAAGAATACCTGGAGCGTTAACGATAATAATATGCTGGACAAACACAAGACCGATTATTACATCGGGTACATGCACTATCACACAATGATAAGAACAGTCTGATAAGAACGCGGTTGAATTCTAAGCCCTTAAATAAACTCTCACGATTTTGCAGTCCTCTATTTTGGCTCTTCAATTTCAACACGTGACTGTTTTTGTTCCTTTTCACGTGTCCCTCGACGAAGAAACGTATTCCAAGGAGAATTTTGCTTTTCCGTCAAAGTCCCTAGGTCAAGTTCAAAAGGCCAACTAATCGAATCCGGTTTCAGGCAACCTTCAGACAATTGCCTTCATTCTCTGAGGGCCTGGGTAACCTTCTGAAAGACGGAAATGAAACTTTCTCCCCCTCTCACACTCACTTTACAATACTTTCACATAAAGAGGAGGCACAATAGTGCGCCTTGATTTTGGGTACAAGAGGCTGACGGTGATTTGGGAAAATGCCCTCAAAAATCCAGCCAAGTTGACTTGCAGCGCCGATTAGGTGTGTGATTGACTACATAGAGCGGAGAATTCCTTTCCCGAAGGCAAAATTGTTATTTGTGTTGTGTTCGCCGTGTGAGGGTTGTATAATGAGTTGCTCATGAGTGTGCGCATACATGCACAAGTATTTCATATCACAAGATATGCAGGAATTACCTACATTTCTCTTTGCTTGTGATCACGTGATTGGGACATGTGTTCTTGAAGAGAGGGTTATTTGGTCCGGTGTAATGTTCAAGTTCTTCTTTCTTCTTTCGGTTTGAGACTTGGATCAAGACAGTTCGATAAAGTCAAAGTGTAAAAGAATGGGTCACACAGAACCAATCCTTTGTCTACCGTGAAAATGTATTCGTATCCCATATGACAATGATATTTTATACATCTTTGTACGATTGACTGATTTCTGAAAATGAAATCGGTATAGCTAGTAGTAGTCGCAGAATTTGAATAAGGAATAAAGCACATTGAAAGGTTTGTGCTGAATGATACTGGGTCATTAATTTGCAAGATTTGATTATGCATGTTTTATTTGATTATTGCGCTGGAATCTAGCGAGTGTATGCCATATGAAATCATTCTTAAATGACAAACAATCCATACCGTTAGGATTAGAGTGCGATGTGGGATACTGTATGCTGGGCCATAATAATTAAGGGAGAAAAAAATGCATAAAAATAAAGGATAAGATACCTATCGTTTGTTTGTGTGATTTACAAGGTCGAGACAGAACTTTTGAACAAAAATTTTCTGGTAATTCGTTATCATCCCTTCTTTATTTCTACTGTACAGATGTACATAATATACTGTTATAAATCAGTGTACTCTGACTTGTGATGACAGGTGATATCTACATGCAATATTTATGTGTGTGATATCTACATGCATGGTGTGTAATCCCTGGCCAATTGAATAAGGATTTCGGCGTTGTCGGAGAATGGATTAACAGAAGTATGATTGATTGATTGATTGTATGAATGAATGAATGAATGAATGAATGAATGAATGAATGAATGAATGAATGAATGTATGAATGAATGAATGAATGTATATATGAATAAACTATCAAATATCAGTATCCAATTCATCACATAACTAAAATAATGCATATCATCCAGTAAAAAATATGAGCAGCACTCTTTAGTCTTTTCCCCGAAATGTTTTCTTTACTCCTCAGACTTTATGGTGAAAGCGATATCGTACACCTAGACAAACAGGATGTACATCTGACGGCTAAATCCTAGCTAGCTAGCTATGAACAGACAAATCGTATCGATGAAGAAAAATGGTAGCAAGGTGGGGGGGGGGGGGGGACAAGAGAAGTGGTCGGCGATCTCATGCGGTGAGCAGTTGCTAGACGTCCAATTTGCCTATACGACCTTGGCGTCAGTAGATATACAACGCAGACGATGGTATAAATGTCTAATTCACACATCTGTCCCTCGCTCACCATGGGTCGATTAAACAAGCAGCACTTTCTCAAGTTCAAACGGATCAAGACTGGAAGTGGTATTAAAGCAAAAAGCATTGTGCGTATCGTTTTATTTTCTCTCTCTTTTCACCGACGCCCGAAGGCATCCCGTCTTCCATTTCAATGTCTCGTCTTTCTTTCTCTTTTTCATTCTTTCTCTCTCCTTCTCCCTTTCTTTTCCTCAATCTTCGTATGTTAAGTTTGCCGGTAAAATCACAGCCGTTGAACACACACACACACACGCACGCACACACACACACACACACACACACACACACACACACACACACACACACACACACACGCACACACACGCACATTCATGTAGACACACAACCCATAGAAAAAATACTTTTGTTGCAGACGATGTGTCACACTTTTTTCACATGTTTCACGACACTCACCAATTTTCGTGTCTCGTTACTTGACAAAAATTGATGTGAAATTCAGATGAAAAACAGATGATAAGGAGTGAACCTTCCCTTCCCAAGACCTGGGAGATAGTAGCCCTCGTTTCGAAGCCCGCCCGATATCGTTTTTTTTTTTTTTTTTTTTTTTTTTTGTATAAAGACGTCACCGGTCTCGTCTTGGCTCGTGCTGCCAACAGATTTGGCGGCGAGAGCGGCCAGAGTCTGGAAGGAGCTTTGTTCACTTTCTTCCCTGCTTCATGTCACGATGGTAAATTCCATCAAGGCGTTGAGTTATGGCACATCTATCAATGGAATGATAAAGGGCTCACTCTGTCAGACAAGTTGCTTAGTTCTAACTACAAAACGGTCGGTGTTACTTTTTAGACCCGCCTCCGTTTATCTTAGCCATCCCCATCCACATGCTGTATCACTACATTGAAAATTTAAAGAATATTAAAAGGTGTTAACAATTCCAAGTCACGCTAAACGGCGTTAATCAAAATTACTTTCTCTTTGTTACACACGACCGACGTTATGAGACGTTGTTATTGTTGTTGCTGTTGTTGTTGTTGTTGTTGTTGTTGTTGTGCGTGTGTGTGTGTGTGTGTGATTTGTATGTGTGAAAAGGATTTGTAGAGCTTCAACATATAGTATACACGTATATCAGTCCTGTCAACCCAACTTTCCCCTCAAGACGGTTCCAAAAGAAACGCAGAGCAATTAAAAGGTTTTTAAAGGCTATTTAACAATTTGTGTTTCCCCCCACTCAAATGTCAAAATGCAGCCTATTCAAACACTCAAAAATAAAAAATAAAAACAGAAAACGTCCATACATATTGTCAATTTTTATATACATATCTTAAAGTGGTAACGCTAAAGGCAATGATAATGGCAGGGTCCTCTGGTAAAACAGTGCCAGCGCTGAATTAAGGGTCTGCCCTGGACCATATTACTGTTTTGATACAAGGTGCCGTTCCACGTAAATTTCAAAGTTGCCTTTATGTAGAGTAAAATCAGCCAAATAAGGTTTTGTTGAGAGGTTTCATATAAAATAAGAAGGTTCTGGAGTATGAAGCTTTTCAAATTTTCAAGAAACACTGATATCACGACCAACCACGTAGGCACACTAAAGGAGGAGATGACGTCACCATCTCACAACTCTTTCATTGGTTCAGGCCAGCTTCAGGCATAAAAATTATTTGATGATATCAAATCATGTTCTGTTTAAATAAATGATTAAGCAACTACCATTCTTTCCAAATGAAAGTCATATTATTACAAGACTATAAAACGGTGCTACAATGAATATGCAGCATTATTCTTAGGCCTAATGACTTCGTGTCAAAAATAAAACTTTAGTAAAAATGAGAAAATGGAAGATTTTTTAAGATGATGCAATCTTCGTCTCACTTCATTTTATTCTATGTTATTTCCGACAGCACAAAATATTTACATATACATCACAGTAACACAAAATCAGTGCAATATTGTAACAAAGAAAAGTATCTCTTCCCCAAGTTGCACGTGGTTGCTCCTAATCGGTGATGTTCGTTGTTCCGAATGTTCAAATGAAATAACGCTCGTTAATCCGACAATTAAAAGAAGGTGCGCATTAAAGGGGTGGTACAGTATTGGTGGAGATGAGAATTGGGCTTTTAACTTTTTGCGAGATACCAAGAAAACACTTATGAAATAGTACAGAGCACACCATTCTAAGAGGAATTCAAAGTTTATTTGATAAAAATCTGGTTTGGAATGACTGAAACATCCAAAAACAAAGTAAAACAAAGCGATTGTAAAAAGTGTGGGTCCCACACTTTATTAGAGTCGCTCTGTTTTGGATATCTCAGCCATTTCAAAACCAATTTTCATCAAATAAACGTGGAATTCCTCATGGAATTACATGCTCTTTCATATTTCATAAGAGGTTTCTCATTATCTCACACAAAAAAAAATTAAAAACCTGAAATTAGGTCTCAACCAAAACTATACGATCCCTTTGACGATTTTTTTAGGAATTACAAATTCACCTTGTTTCATTTTCGGATTAACGAACCTTTGAAATAACGAAGGTTACTTCATTTTCGGATTAAGGAGCCTTCGGAACAACAAACTTTATTTAATTTTTGGATTGACGAACCTACTTCGGAATAACGATCTGCAACCTTATGATTGTGTCATGAATAGTGTAACTCCCCATTTTGTTGTGCGTTTATTCTCATGGGACCTCCTGATTGTCAGAGCTATGTAGCTTTATCTTCCCATCTACGGAACACAGATCATATCAATCAACATTTGAAGAGTGATTTGAAAATATATATAAAGTAATGTTTTCCTGCAATGTATATCCGTTTATAAAGCAATCTATTAAAGCATAGAATGAATCTGTAACGAAGACGAGTACACAACCAAAAAACGAACAAACAAACATACAAACAAACAAACAAACAAACAAACAAACAAACAAACAAAAAGCAAACAAAAAACCAAAATCAAAAGCCGATTGAATGGGCTAGGCTGAATTGCAAGTTTTGAATGACTGATAGAGTTAGAGATGTTGAAATAAAAAGAGAAATACTTGCACATTGAAGTCCACTCTTTTATTTAAAAAAATATAATTTTATATGAATGAAGGAATTAATGAATTTATTCATCTATTCATTTATGTATTTATTAATTCATTTCATCATTCATTTATTCAATATTCTATTAATTCATTTGTCTTAATTCATTTGTATATAGTGATTGACGATTCATTCATCTATTTTTTTTTATTTTTTTCATCAAAACATCGCCAGGAGTAGAAGTGCATTGTTGAACCTGATTTGATTTGATTTACTTTAATTACTATGTATGAGAGGGATTATGCAAGGGTCGAACAAACAGATAATTCTTTTTCTCAGTAATTTGAACATGCAAAATGAACAAGAATCAGCCATTACACTGCAGCGACTTTCCATTTCACCAGAAATGGCGTTCTAAGTGAGTTTTTCTCCTCTATTTTTTATGACATCTGTCCCCCTCCCTCCCCCTCTCTCTGTTTTCTCTCTCCCTCTCCCTCCCCCTCTCCAATATTGATGTTTCAGAGTTACGTCTGGCCAGTTATGAAAACAGTCGGTCATATTTCCTTTTTACTCTGTCAAACTTTGAGGGAACGCAGGAAAGTTGTTAGAGTGCAGGAAATACAGTGGATGAGAAACCTGTTACACGACGGAAACGAAAAGAAAAAGTGATCCCATTGTAGGCATAATTATTACTTTCTGTGCCATGAACAAAGTACTATTTTGGAACTGTAGATATCTATTTCGGTTAAAGGGCGGTAGGGGAATATATTCATTCAGAGATTTGCCACCAATTTAACTATTTCCGTCTAAAAAAGAAAAAGAAAGAAAATATACCAAAACCTCTTGGCACATCATGTTTGTGTCATTTGTGTGCGGTGATTAGGCAAAACAAATCGATTGAACTCGATGATATCTTCCCGTATATGGCCCACTGGCATTGAGAAGAAAGGCAAGTAAAGGTATACAACAGTATCATCAACTGTCTCAAATCCTCATAATTCCAACCAGCATCGAGGCTGACAGTTTAAAATGAATTGCACTTTTTCGAATGACGCACTTGTGCGAAGAGAAATCCCCAAAGCGCACTCCTCGGCGTTGAGGGTAGCGGCACAGATAGGAACAAGTAATTGTTCGGTTTGGATTTTGCAGACGACAAAGCTCTGGTCTGATTCGTATCTTGCTGTCTTCATTAAATCATTATAAAGAAACCAATGATAGCAACGAGGTATTATCAGCCGAGCCAATGCGCTGAAAGAAAATACGATGATGATAATAATAGAGGGTGGGGATACACGTGGGGCGAGGGAGAGAATCAGTGCCCACGAACGTTTGCACTTTTGAAGGACAAAATACGCCCGAAGCGAAGAATCGAGGGGGGATGAAATTAGAAAATTGATTTTAAAATTTACAGGAAACATAGCCGCCAGCGCCCCGGTGTCACTGAAATTGGTATCTACATAACTGTGTTAGGCTATAAGATTGAAGCGACACCAAACTTTGGCGTAGACATGACAAGAGCTGAAGCAATAATCTACTTGAGTGGTCCTTCGCGTTGATAGTTTCCTATTTTTTAAATATATATATATATATATATATATATATATATATATATATATATATATATATATATATATATATATATTTCTTTTACTACGCCTTCATTTCATAATTCTCCAAGAATTTCGAAACAAAAGAACATAAAGTGATACGGGGCATTCTTTAATGAACACATGCTTATGAAACGCAAAATCTTTTAAAATTGATATATAACAATAGTTGAACGTAAAATTCACTTGAAGTTTGATGGAAGACAACGAAGACGTTTGTCGTCAGAAAAGACAAAATGAAACTAACGTAATTCCCGATATAGATGAAAATGATACTGGTGGTACCATAATACAAACGACAATTTTGGTAATGTGAATAAAGACAGCATGATCAGAGCAAGCCTTGCATAACATCTTAACCTATAACGATTTAACTTCTAAAAATGAATATGACGACCTGTCTTCATATTTGGTGTGATCATCAATGTGATCTTTGCAAGCTAATTGCAACTTGCTAAAGAACGACTGCTTAATGACTTCCCACATGAATTTAAAACATTTTTCACAATCTATTCATCTGCTTCTATTAACTTTGTTCGCTATTTGATGAACAGATATGTTTATGTATGTGCATAAATAACAATATCAAGTTTTCTCATTGTATATTTCACTGCTTTAAAGTCTCCCCTTCAAAAGACGATATGATGTTGACATTCTCAGGATAAAAGCGAGAAGCAAAACAAAACAAAACCATACACTTATTGATAAAAGATGTAACATTGCAAACAAAACAATGCAAATGATACAAACAAAATTTTGATATTTCACAATTGGCAATCATGCCCATCGCTACAGCAAAAACAAACAAGTCAATTCAATTCAATTCAAATCAAACACCCTAGCAAACGAAAGCTTCGAAACAATCTATATCAAAATGGCCTCGATCATGTTGCGCTCGTGCTTTTTTTTCTTTCTATTCTCAAAACCTGTCAAGAAAAAAAAATATTCTAACTTGAACCACTGCAATGTGGTGGAGACCTGACCAATAAACACCCTGCCTCGCTGCCTTGAGATCGTCAAACTAGCTAATAAAGTCTAAATTGAATGCCAATCTCTTTCGCACTAAAAAAAAGAAGAAAAAATCTCCACAATATGAAGACGTCCCCGCACGAAGAAAAAAATTCAGGCCAGTAATCAACACCCACGAAAAATATCTCTGAATAAATTGGGAAAGACAGAAAGTTTTCACACCAAGTTTGTTGTTTTTATCGAAGTGATGGTGATGATGAAACGATGAAAAGGACTCTTTTCCTCCGGTCCAGAGTCTTTGTTTAGTCGCAGAGAGAAAAGTACGATGGGAGCAAAGCTCATAGGAAGCAAATGGATTGTAAATGAGTGATAAACAAGAACGACAACACACATTCATTTATGTACCCAAGTGCCCGCGCACATATAAAGCGAGATTTTGAATACAAGAGCTTCAGACTTTTTTTTTTAATACTCGGAATATATAATGATTATCATGAGTTTCTTTTGATCGCTTGTAATTTGCCCTTCATGCATTAAGGATGTTCCTTTTTTGTTCTAAGCGATTTTCCTCCTAACAATTCAACTCTTTCATTAATGAGTGAACATTATTTTCATTTTCTTCCTAAGCTTCTTTGCGGTGGTTCTGAAAGTAGACTTAAAACGCCACCGAATCAACAATGGAGTACTGTGCAGCTACGTTTTTATTTGATTACACCGCTTAGTCATCTGTTTAGCGGTTAATAGTCCTTCATATCACCAATCAAGAGCACATGTACGGTGACCGACAACAATTGAATTATTTTTGTTTCCAAGTTTGAACTGGAAATCATTCATCACTGCCAACGCATGCTGCGTGGCACTTTATCATCAGTCAAAAGATGGCGCTGTTTAAAAGTCCCAATGATCATGATGATCGCGTGGCTGCGGCAAGATGTTGTGGTCTGCCTGATGAGGAACCTCTCACCTTTCACTAGTCTAGTTCTGGACCGTTTTTATCGATTCTCTTTTTTCGCCGACTACTAGTATAAGCAGATGAGTGATGGCGCGTCCCCGGGGCAGCAGTTCTCGGGATCGCGCCATCACTCGGCTTAACGCGTATAGTCGGGAAAAAAAAAACCCGGATAAAAAGGGTCCAGAACTAGACTAACTTTCCGCAGGAAGTGCGTCTTCTCTCCCTCATCTCCCTACACTCACACCAGATGACCATTACGAACTCATTTGGATTGCATTGCACTTTTCTGTCGAGGAGGATGTCTTGAAGAATTCGAAATCAAAACTTGTAGGAAAAGTGGTGAGGCAACTGTATCGGTAATCTACATCAGGTTGGGCGAAAAATAAGGCCTTCTATCTAAAATCGTCTCCTCTTGATCAGCTGTGCATAATTAATTCAGTAAAAGAACAAACAAAAAACAAAAACCCTCCTTAACCCAACAACAAATAAACAAACAAACAAAAACAACAACGAACTACAAGCCGTAATCCGGCTTAAACGTCACGTCAGAGTTTGGAAGGAGAGAGCAACAAAGATGAAAAATGTTATGCAGAAATTGCAAAGGCGACAAAGAAAACTACTTTTACAAAGCAAAATAATGGCAATGTACCTCCTCACCTATCTTTCCATCCATCCGGCTATCTATCTATTTATCGTTCCTATTTATTTATTTATTTATTTATTTATTTATTTATTTATTTATTTATTTATTTGTTTATTCATTCATTTATTTATTTATTCATTTATTTACTTATTTATTCATTTATTCGTTTATCTATCTATCTATCTATCTATCTATCTATCTATCTATCTATCTATCTATCTATCTATCTATCTACCTATCTATCTATGTTCTCCGGTTCTCGTGGTTGGTAATCAGACTGGCACTCAAACTACCGGTTAAACCATACTTTACTTATTCCACTTACAGATCAAGCCATCTAAATGATTCCGCTTGCTATCACTGTTTTAGCCATCAACACACACAGGTTTTTTCCTTATACAGGGACAGCGACATATTCAAAATTTTGTCACAGTCTATTATGCAAGGATCGCGAATATTCAACTTTCGAAATCATCTTTGCATAGTGAATATGGTTGCTCGGATGGAAATATGCACACTGGATTTTGTTTATTTTTTTTTCAAGGCTCAAGGATAAAATATTATTATAATACTCCAGTAAAATGACAAAGATCTGGTGATTTGCACATTGGGCCTACATGTTCTCGTTAAGTGGGGACTCAATGTGAGCACTGTATTACTGTATGTGAGGAGAGCGTGTTGGTAAGACGAGTGTATTGGGCTAAGAACTGCAGCAGCAGCAGCGTTGCAACAAACAACTCTGCTGCAGGGTAGAACAGCGCCATCAGTTGGTAAAAACACAGGGAGGAAATTTCACAGCTGAAAACTGTCTTGCCGGCTGGCACACACGTAAGCGGGTTCTCGCAGTAGCTTGGTGGCGTTGGTGAAGATTGATGGAAAATAAGGTTCGATTGTTTATTTTATCCAGCATCAGGATCTAAACCTACGGCTAATCTCTAGCGGGCGCTCGTAATTGGTTATTTTACTGTGCTGCAGCCCTATTAGTTGTGAGGCCTCCCTGAACTGGACTCGTGTAAGCGAGAGTTAGCTGCTCTCATGGAATATCATTTTCTCCAGTTAAGAGACGTAGGTTTCACAATTAGAAAACGAGGTCTATGAGATTCATAGCCCTGCTTGTCTATGATAAAATGTAAAAGACGCATGCCCCCCTCCCCGGAAACAAAACAAAACCCATTATCTTAGAGGAAGATACCGTGCCGAGATTCAAAGTAGCTCAAATCATTATGCAGTCGTTTTTCATTGCCTTAATGTCTAGCTCTATGTTTCAACAAATTTGGAATGCATATGTGTGTGTGTGTTTGTGTATGTGTGTGTGTGTGTGTGTCTTAGGGTGTGCGTGAGTGAGTGTGCGTGTGTTTGTGCTTGTGTTTGCGTGTCTGTACTTTTCCCCCCAAGCGTTAGGAAATTGTTTGCATTTGTCTTTCTATTTTTTCATTTTCGTTTTACAAAACAAATGTCACCCGGTTTTTTTTTTTAATTGGGGTCATCCCACGAACTCGACACGGCCCACGAGGTACACATCAAATGAAATTGGCCCATTACTTAACTCGACCCTAAGTAAAAACATTCCCATGAGCTGCACACTAGGCAAATAAGGCCCACGAGCTCGACACAAGGTAAATAATGCACACGAACTTGACACTATAGGCAGATAAGGCCCACGTTATCGACACCAGGCATAAAAGTTCCACGAGCTCTTCATCACGTTCATTAAGCCCCACGATGTAATGTATAGCTTATGGACGGTATAGGCCTTTGTTCACGTGTCTAGCTCGTAGGCTGTATGACTCGTAGGTGTCGAACTCGTGAGGTGCACCCGTTTTAACCTGAGGCGAAAGGCGATTTTTCTGTTTCGTCACTCTCCAACTCGACTTTTCCGATCAAATAATTGAGATTAAGTAGAGCGGCACAAGAGTAGCAAGGGTTGCATTGATCGTTATTTTTTTCCTGAGGGGCTGCAACAAACAAAATAAGTTTTTAAGCAGTGCCCTTCATTTTCAACCTCTTTCCATTTTACCCACGTATTAATTGATAAAAATACAACGTTAATTGATTCTACATAACTTAGTTTTAATTTTACTACCATTATAACAATTCATTTACAGATGTATATATTTGAAATATTGTGTCTTCATGTAATCATATTGTGTTTATATATGAACGGATCAATACTGCACGCTCCTCCAACAAGAAGGTAGCTATATTCGTGACAAAAGTATGTAACACCTTTAACCGTAATATATTTGTATTCTGTACATAGTAACAAATCATGATAATTCCCCCGAAGGTTTATACTAAGGCCAAGATTCATTATATTACATGGTCACACGTACTCTTGCAGGGGGCTTACAAAACAGCCTGTGGTGACACAAAAACAATGGTGCAGTGAGTATCGGAGTTGAATGGCAATCATCCAAGAGGTTCTCGTAAAGGAATTATGGATTTCTTGCAACTCTGAATTACAGGTAACGTAGAGCATTTATTTTGTGAATGAATTTCACTTGATTTTGTTGTTGTTATTATTGTTTTTTTGCCCTATCTCACGGTGAGATGACCAAGTTACAAAGTGCAGGAATGTAACAGTGTGATACAAATAGGGATAACTTAATTGTAAATGGTGCCATTTCGTAAACCTTTTCGTCCACGTGATATATAATAACAACCGCATACTGAATATGGCCAGGATGGTAGAAAACCGGAATGTACAATTAAAGGGGATGGCTAGTAACCGATCAGTGGGAATCAGTTGGAATGCTGAGGGATGATCGTTCCAATCCTTGTGGGATTCATTTAAGAGTACATTATATATCTACTGTTGTGTGAAAATTATTTGCTTCAGAACGGTCTCATATTCAAGAAATGTGCAGATTAATGCCCCGTCACTGACCAGGGACGCTTACCTGGAAACATTAAACTGCACATTACTTGAATATGAGACCATTCTGAAGCAAATAATTTTCACACAAGAATAGATATATAATGTACTCTTAAATGAATCCCACAAGGATTGGAACAATCACACCTCAGCATTCCCACTGATTCCCACTGATCAGTTACTAGCCATCCCCTTTAATTATACACTGCATAAGCGCACACACACACACACACACACAACACGCGCGTAAGCGCGCGTAAGCGCACATACACACACACACATATGTATATATAATAATGTACACACACATGTATAGGCCTACATACGTACTGATACATATAAATATGCATGAATACACACTTACAGACAAACCACATATTTCACAGAGAAAACAACTCAAGAAATGATGCCTCTCGCGAAGGCATTCACATATAATTTTATTTATACATGTGACACTGTGTGTGTGTGTGTGTGTGTGTGTGTGTTCTTTTGGTGCATGGTGTATGGAACGCCATTAAGGAAACAATACAAAATTCATTTCACTCCAGCCAATATTCATTTCACTTTTAACAAATACATTTCACTCACAAACATTGATTTTACTTTTTATAAAAATACATTTCACTTTTCACAATAATACATTTCACTTTTAGATTAAAATTCATTTCACTTTTCACAAAAATACATTTCACTTTTGAATTAAACTTCATCTCACTTTTCACAAAAATACATTTCACTTTTGAATTAAAATTCATTTCACTTTTCACAAAAATACATTTCACTTTTACATAAAGATTCATTTCACTTTTCATAAAAATACATTTCACTTTTAGATACAAATTCATTTCACTCTTCACAAAAATACATTTCACTTTGGCGTACCATATCACTGAGACGAAACCATTTCACTGCGCTAAAACCATTTCACTCTGATAAAACCATTTCACTCTGATAAAACCATTTCACTCTGATACAAAAAAATACGTTCCTCTTTTTTCCCGGCCAAAAGGTGGCGCCAGTCTGAGAGGAGTCACAGTGCCATGGCACTTTGTTAGCACTGAGCTGAGGTAAGTAGCCGGCCAGCTGGCCGGCTGGCTATGCATGCAGTACCTAGATTTACTGAGTAGCCAGTCAGTCGGCAAGCCCGAAAAAACCCGTCTAGAATATCCAAGTCCTCGCACGCGAGTTGACCCCGCAAGTCATAGAGAGCGCGATTGGAGAATCGTTTTGAAATGCTCATATCTTGGTCACTGAATTACGTTTTCACATGATTTTTCTTTTATTTGATAGGCAAAGGTTAAAACTTGGATGCTATCTTGTTGATTTTTCCAAGAACGACATGAAAGATTATCAACTTCGTGGCTAACTAATTGCAGATGTTCGTGAAATAATGGATACAAATATTCTTCTAAAATCCTCCTAAAAGTCTTCTTTTTCATCGTGGGCACCAACAAAAGTTATATCATGTAAAAGGAAATTCATTCAGCTTTAAGATGATACCTAAAAGTGTAATGTGATGATTTGTAGATGGGTCAGCAGCCAGCTGATATCATAGGGATGTCATTCCTTTTTTTCTCGGCACGAAATCGCGAAGTACTGTACTGTCCCACATATAGAAATTGACGTGTGTCCTCGATGCCTTTGTACGTGTGTGTTACTGTATGAGCGACCCCAGCGTAAATACACGTGGTCAGTTTCGAGCGTCTAGCTGTGATATACTGTACTTGTGTCTGTCATTAGGCATTACGTACTAATAGTCTACAGCCTCTTGCTGGGCCTCCCTCTCTCTCTCTCTCTCCCTCTCTTTTTTTGATTACATGTCTTGTTCTTGTTATTCATAATACAATGTATGTTTGTTTTGTTTGCTTTTGTCCACCCTTCTGATTTCGTCAACAGGAAGTGTCTGATTCTCAGTTTCATTCTGCCATCAATCATTCACATCACTCTCTCTCAATTCAAAGCATCCTAAGCATCCACTCAAATACATTACTGTATAACCACTACTTATACCGTTCACTCCGCTAAAGTGAACACAGTTACATTATATCGAAATTCCGCTTACATTATCCACTTTTTTTTTACATGCTTAGTTATAACAACATTTTGATATAACAAAAGAAAGCTGTTGATCCCAAGGACTTCGCTACATTACTTCACTCTATTACTATAGGCCTACCTAACTAGGCAGAGAAATTTACATACATTATTGCACGTGCCATTCTCATCAATTAATAAAATACTTTTTTTTTTCATTACCCGGTAATAACAACAGAAAGGAGCACAATCCACAAGTTTTTTTTCTTTATAAATGTATATACATCTCCATATATATATATATATATATATATATTTATTTATTTATTACATGTAAGTGTTGAAAGAACTACATTGCAGTTAAGTTTCAAGGTATCCACCAATCTTCATGACAATGTATCACACACATAACAAAAAAAAAAAATACCTAAAGTAAGAGCTGCATAAGCAGTCTACAGTTTTATCTACTTTTTAGCAGTATAGTCAAATGCAGTTTTAGATCATTTTATTTTTTTTATTTATATCTCTCATTTATTCATTCATCCATTTATTAATTATTTTTAATTTATTTTTTGGTGGTGGTATTGGACTCGGTCTCCAGCAAAGTGGCATGTAAGAGACCTGCGAAAGGTACAACTGTCAGCGGTCTTGTGAGTACATGTAGGAACGTGAGTAGGATCAGTCTGTCTTGACTACAGCAGTGATGTACAGTGAACATTAAAAAAAAAAAATATTCTGGTGAAGCTCAGTAATAAGACAAGAGCAAATGAAAGTACCAAGTAGTTTGAACAATTGCAGAGCTACATTGTATTGAGCAGATCTGTACAAATAAAATGCCGGCAAATTTTTACACTGGCAATAAACAAACTATACTGATACCGATGTTGCACAAACATGAAACAGTTGTGAATATGGCTTGAATGTTATGTAAGTGAATAAAATCAAGCAAGAATACCACAAATGTTTTGAGGCAATACTCTGTAAATTACATGCCATCTACACTTTTGGCAAGGTTTCACTCAAATGATACATGTACAGAGATAACTTCATTAATAGTTCAAACTGCATGAATGTTTGAGGGTGTACAAATGCCCTTGAGTACTCTGAAGGCAGGTACACATACATGTATCTACTATAGTATTCACATCACCAAGGTTTCACACACATGAATAGAGGGTGACAGTAAACTGGCAGCTGCAAGAGCAATTTGAAGGTGTACATGTATACATATGAAGTGTACTTACTGGAAACAAAATGAAACATGTACAAAATATATAAACTTCATCGACAGTCCAAACAGCAGAGAATGTTTTGAAGGTGTACATATGCCCTTAAATACTTTGAAGGCAAGTACAATGTATCTATTGGTCACACTGCCAATGTTTCAAACACATGAACTGGCAGCTGCATCAACAATTCAGAAGTGTACATACTACATATGAAGCAGGGGCGGATCCAGGAATTCCGTAAAGAGGGGACGCGTTTACAAAATTAAAGGGGGCGCATGCACCCCTCCCCCCATTTTTTTCTTTTAATTTCTTTTGTTTAAACAAAAAATAAAGAGGGCGTGCACCAGTTGCGGTCCTAACTGGATCCGCCAATGTATGAAGTACACTTACTGGAAACTAAACAGATAAAAAAATTTAAAGTAACTTTAAAACATCAATATTACTGGAAATCGAAGCAGACAGATTAGATTTGGCCTTATAGCATCTTGCAAAACATCTATGTGAAGAAATCTTTCATTCCCAACTTTAGCATTGACTGTATATAATCTTATCTGAAATGTCAAAAGGCAAACTAATCATCCCAACATCTGTCAACTGAATACACATGTATCAGTACATGTACACAAGCAGTATCATACACATTTAAAATATCTGTGTGTCACTCTCTTCATGGTTATGACTGAGTGAATGATACAAATGTGTATTCGAACCCCTTACCAGTAACAACACTCAACAACCCTGGGGTAGACTACAGGCCAACATGAAACCCCCCAGGTGTTATAAAAATCTGCTCATCTTACCTTTCACAAGGTCCACAATTTTTCTTTATAGGTATCTAATAAGAGCATGCCCGTTCAATGCGAACATGTTCAAAATTTTGGTTGATTTGGGGGAAGTACTAATGTAATGTATCATCTATCTAACTGTTGTGTCAAAATCTTCATCTTCCTTATCCCTTCTTGACCGTTCAATTCCTTTTGGTGACATACCTTGTGTATCTTCCTGATCGAACAGAATTCTTACATCTTTGAAACCTCTTCTGAAATGGGTCACAACCAAAATATTAGCAATAAAACATGCATACATGTACTAACTAAACCTCTTATAGTGCTTCAGTGATGATGTACAAATTAAATTCATACCTTCAGCAACAAGACATGCCCCTGTCGAGTAATGGATGTACGTCCAGATACTACTTCATACTGTACAATGTACTTGCTTCCATAACATTTATCAAGAATATCATGAAGGATAATATTTAGTTTAATCAGGGCTCATAATTCTGCCATCTGTACAAACTCCAAAGTAATTTAAATGCACATAATTTAACATATACTATCTTGCATAGTTCCACACATTGATGTATCTGTAATGGTCGAACTTCACATTTACTACAACAACCGTGCTTTTCAAAGAATATACATGTACATCCTCTTTACTAAAAATGTTACCGTAAAGATGAATGAAGTTGATATACAGTAACATACTGTAATATGTTACAATTGTATATCAACTTCATTCTTCCTATTGTATCATATCACATATTTAGCACCTTTCTGAGGTAGGTCATCATGATCACATACTGCTCTAGGTTTTTCAATGAAATGAAAAAGTTGACAGGTGTACTAATCAGTTGTTTCTATTCTTGTGAGGAAGTCACTCAGCGCTTGCAAAACAGCAGTGCTCTCCTTGATAAAAATCTGTCAGAGATTGAATGGTACGTGTGCATCCAAGAAAACAAAATACACTATAGAACTGACAGTGTAGATCTTCTCGTTTATGTCATGCAGATTTTCCTGGAGGCCACAGAGAAGAGAATCACCTTAAATATGCATGTTCCATCGGTGTGATGTCAGGTACTGGGGATACCTACATATACAATGTGACACAAACAGAGAAAATTAATCATAGATGATATTATAAACCATTATTCACAATAACATGTCCGAAAACATTATGTTGGAGTAAACCCCAATTCAAGCAGAGAGAAACTACAGACATGCACTGTACTATGGTAAACATATGAAGAGTCTGTTCGCAAAAACCAATAAGTCCATTTTTGAAGATTTTCAAGTACGGTCTCTGTCATAAAGTACAAAATAACACCTTTCAAATGAGATATTGGTCACTACATATAAAAGGGCATTTTTGAAGTTATGGTCAAAAGAAGCAAAAATTTTCTTAGTATTCTCTTTATTTTTCCTGACCTTTAATCGCAAATATCTCCATTTGGCAAATATGGACTTATCGGTTTTTGCGAACAAACTCTTCATATTATTCTGAGAATAATTGCATTCATTCAGACATCCTCGTAAACTTTATTGTTACAAATTGTAGATGCGGAAGACTAATAATACATCTCTATATTTACTGACAACCTGTATACCAACTTGAAAAATTCAAATAGCCTGGTACTCTATTGAATAGTGTTAACATTGCAGCCGGGTCAACTCTTAAACATGTCATGAAAATTATGTTTACATCAAATACTAGAATCGCTCTTGTGCCTTCTTTCTCCATGCAAAAGAAAAAAAACTAAGGCCAAGTAAAAAAAGAAACCAGTTTCTCGTCCTCGCGCGCATCGATTTTGGCCGCCGCATCGATTTTTTTACTATTTACTATTTTCAAAATGGCGCTGAAAATACCAAGAAATTCATAATTCTCCTCCCAGCCCGCTCCCCGCCCGCATGGATTTTCAGTTGCCGCATCGACTTTTTTGATACAGTATTGTATTTACTATTTTTTCGGCCGCCGAAAAAACAAAATCGACAATTCACCTACCAATCGTGATGTCTCATTTCTAATTACGCCTTGCTGTAGCTTCTGTAGTGCGTATGTAACTACGCATGCATTTCACACTGCGAGCTCGGCAAGAAGGAATGACCCACAAAGCCGTCGAACTGTAGTTGGATGGGCGCGCGGGCCCCCTGGGCTGTGATGTACAGCGCACTCGGTACGTCGTGAACGCGATAGCGGCAACATTTTTTTTGCGAACAATCGCTGATATTCCACGCATATTTCGCGCATTGTTTCCCCGCTTCTCATATTTTAAGCGGATGAATTGTACCGTGCAAATGCTTGTGAGGATTGTATTGAGTTTGTATGTATAAATTTTCATGTCATTGTGAATATGTGCATGACAGTGTGCAGTGTCGGAAGGTACAGTGCCAGTGCAGTGGACGTGCCGGCCGCGTATGCGTGTCTGTAACTGTCAGGGTCCCCATCCCCCAGGCCTGGGCCCCGTTGCAAGAAAGTTGCAATCAATTGCAAATAATTGCTAATTTTGAAACAACCATTCTGATTGGCTCAAGGTCTACCCTATTAAGAAGACATGCACGCAACAATGATTTTGATTGGCCAGATACAATCAGTTGCAAGTTGCGTTTAAACGCAAAGTTTCTAGCAACGGGGCCCTGGTCTGTCAGTTGTCTGCACGCACGCATGAACACATTCGAATGTGTAGAGGCCCAAACACTTTGCTCTGTAACGTTGCATCTGACGGCGATGTATTGTTCTATTTTGAAGAGAAAATGAATGCGCTTTCCCAGCAAATGTAGAATTATTTAATGGGTGTATCTACAAAATAAATAACTTTTCCATGGATTCTGGTTTGTCTCGTATTTCTGCGGGATACTTTTCTTTACGATGTAAATTCACGGACACGGCCGTGAGTCGTACATCACCAGTAGTGTGATACAATCATTCATCATCCAAATGATGAGTGATTATCAAATGTCTTTTTAGAACATGAAGAAACATCTTTAAATGTTTAATGCTATAATGCCATATCAGTATCACTTTGACATCCATCTGCAATGTACAAGCCAGTTTCCAGTTGAATGTGCTACAATTGTGCTGTGAAGAGATGCAGATACATACAGACCAGCTGTGTGGACACAAAAAGTCACAAACACCAATGATAAATAAAGCAGTGTTTTGAATATCATGGAAGTTATTTCAGTCGTACATTTGTTGATAAAATATTTTATACCTGTTTCAATTAATAGCACAATACATCAGAATTGCAAGTACACTGGTATCAGAAATGCCATTACAACACTAAATACCAGTATTAAGATGGTCATTTACCCTTGACATCTGTAGTGGAAAGAAAAAGCAAATGTATTTCTGCATGCATGAATTTTCATTTCAAGTATGGTACATATTATATCTATTTGTTTGAAAATGCACAGAGTGCAGGCAAGACATACACTTGGGACCTGGTCTCTCATAACACAGCTACCAGAGTGATATTTCATTTCATAAATTGGATATAGAAAATAGTAAAGCCCTCTCTCGTTACCTTTCTCAGAATTACCGGACGAGAAACACATATTACTTTCATTTTGACAATCCTCGAAAAAATAGTAAGATATCAAATAGTAAGGACCTCCCTCATCGCCTTGCTCAAAAAACCCGGACGAGAAACTACTTTCTTTTTTTACTTGGCCTAATAATAATAATAATATTGAATCTATACTGTTCTTGTTTGTATTAAGTGATGAGTAGGTGCCTAAATCATACAATAATTAACTACTAAGAGATGAAGACTAAGACCCTGTTTATTATAGACAGCATACACATTGTACACTGTACAATTTTTGTGAATAAGTTGTAAATTCAAATTTACAAATTGCCATCGCCACATACAATTGTAGGCCTACCGCCACCGGCCTACACGGACTCACTGTTCAAAGTTCCAATTGAGCGAATGAACAACGCTAATTTCAATATATGGGACTGACCCTGCACCTCCGCAGAGATCGTTAACAACGGTGCATTTACGGTCCGAAAAAGTCCCCTTCCGCACTAGATGCGATCACGTGACCTTCCGGAGGACTAGAATACATTATTTGGCCTCTAAAAATGCAATCTTCAGGCCTAATTTTTCACAAGTTATGCTTCTAGGGCACCGTCGATCTTGGTATCTGCGTAAAGCACGAAGTATTGCCGACCTGATGAACAAAAAGTCACATCAATCCCCTTTTTAGATGGGTCAGCAGCCAGCTATAAACACGGGAATGTTTTGGAAGAGGAAAAATACTATGTCAACTTCGAGATACTATTTAAACGCAAAAAAATACTCATTTTGAACCGGAAAAAATAGCATGTCGATCACAAGAAGTCAGACGTCAAACTTACCCCACAACATCGCTGTTGAAAAGCGTTGTAAAACACACGTTAATTATTCAGCAAGTCAGGCGTAGATTCAATTCTCGATGTAGTATGCATGTAACGGCACGAGCGTGCATGTGAGTGAGGCCGAGGCGAGGACCGTCGACTGCTAGCCACAGAACTCTTAGGTGTAAGAGTTCTGTGCTGCTAGCTCGCCTCGCGTCGCTTCCGCGCCAGCGTAGCGCGCTAAATCTAGGTACTGCATAGCCAGCCGGCCAGCTGGCCGGCCACTCACCTCAGCTCAGTGCTAAGTGCCATGGCACTGTGACTCCTCTCAGACTGGCGCCACCTTTTGGCCGGGAAAAAAGAGGAACGTATTTTTTTTTTATCGGAGTGAAATGGTTTTATCAGAGTGAAATGGTTTTAGCGCAGTGAAATGGTTTCGTCTGAGTGATATTATGGTACGCCAAAGTGAAATGTATTTTTGTGAAGAGTGAAATGAATTTGTATTTAAAAGTGAAATGTATTTTTGTGAAAAGTGAAATGAATCTTTATGTAAATGTGAAATGTATTTTTGTGAAAAGTGAAATGAATCTTTATGTAAAAGTGAAATGTATTTTTGTGAAAAGTGAAATGAATTTTAATTCAAAAGTGAAATGTATTTTTGTGAAAAGTGAGATGAAGTTTAATTCAAAAGTGAAATGTATTTTTGTGAAAAGTGAAATGAATTTTAATCTAAAAGTGAAATGTATTATTGTGAAAAGTGAAATGTATTTTTATAAAAAGTAAAATCAATGTTTGTGAGTGAAATGTATTTGTTAAAAGTGAAATGAATATTGGCTGGAGTGAAATGAATTTTGTATTATTTCCTTAATGGCGTTCCATAATGGTGTCTTCAGTTTCGATTTCACGATTTCATTAACGCAATTTGCGCTGCCCTTATTGCCTGAGAGCTCAGACAACCGGAGAAGACCACGGGGCATTTGATGAACGGGGGCATCAGCTGTTGTCATGCCAGCAGAGATCTTGATCTCTACATCCCGCTCCATCTTGCTGTCATCGGAGCGATGACAGTTCCGCCGCCGAGGATCCTGGCTAGTGTCAGCCACTTCAGCTCGCCGACCAATCTCTAAATCTCGGCCGCTTCAAGACTTCCCAAAAGGAGAAGATGAGGGAGGAAAAAAAGGTGGCACAAGACTGAGAGATACATAAGCCTGCCACCTGCCTGTGGACGAGAGTTGTGATACGTTCGGCTGACTTATATGAAAACAACAATTTATCTAATGATGTGACCTCTTATAGGCCTCTAACCCTCCCTCTCTCCCTCACACACACACACACACACACACACACACACACACACATACAGCCTCATTTTCTTTTCTCTTTCTATCTCCCTCCTTTTCTCATCTCACTCATGTTTTCTTTATCGCCCATCATTTTTTTTTGTGCTTGTATCTATCCACACAACTTTGATGTTCCTGACGATTTTTTTTTCTTTAAGTTGTTTATATCTTTATGTCTACTTACTTACATTTTTTTCCCACCTCTCTTTTCATTTCTCTCTGTCTTTCGCTCATCCACTTGTTTATCCGCCTTTCTTACCATCTTCCTATCCATAAACTCATCTATCTACTTCATATTTATTTCTGTATTTTCAGCAATGTGCCTACCCATGAACCTACTTGTTGTTGTTTTTCTTTTGTCTTCTTACAGTCTTCCTTAAAGCAGGTGAGTGCCAGTAACGATATTAACTCTGGTAGGGTGGATCATTGATTATCATGGAGCTACAACACAGGTCCATGATCATAAACAAACCATCAAGATTCCCCATAACCTCTGTTTCTGTATAGATTAAGTACCAGCTAACATTTCAAAATGTCCCTTTGATTTAAATTAAGGGAAAAATGTATTCAACGTTTGCGCATTTCAAATTTCTTGGTGAGCAACAAATGAAAAACTCTAATTTTTTGAGACCCACTTTACTTTCTTGTAAGACGAATTAAAGGTGATGATCTCTCCACTTCTTAGCAAAATAGAAATCAGTAAAATTAAGCTCAGCTCAGATTGTCATGCTGTCTCAGATAAGAATAAGAGCATCAATAAGACAAAATGTATAATAAGACAAAACGCCTGACCGTTCACTCCCCTTTCTGGAGTAAGGAAATAGCTTCTGTCACCTTGATGTCCAAAGCCTTTCGGCTGCATCTTCGATCACCTTCTGACAGGAAATACTAAGTAAACATCGAGGCGAATCGAGCGATCTGTCCACGCATGGTTACAATAAATATCCACCCTTCCTTTTTTCGATTTAAAGAAAACCCCGCGATGTTTACCCAACGAGATCGGAGACGCATCTTGACAAATTGCATTTTATTCCTGCACCAGGATACATCCGCGCGCGTGTGTATGTAGTGGGTGAAGCGGCGCCACCTTCTGGCCCCGGAGCTACCGGCACGAAGACAATCAGTAGAACGGTCCGTCTTCACCTCCTATTGTTTAGCCTCCAACTTCAGACCCCAAAAGATGTTGGGACAATCTACACCGACACGTGTTTGTACCTCATCTATCAAATCACCGATGCATGCTTGATGATTTTGTAGCTGGAGCAAGAAAATCGAAATAAGAGGTGCCTGTTTTGTTTTGTTTTGCTCTTTCCTCAGGAGTTCTGTCAACAAAGCATGGCAGGCGTTACGACAAGCAAGATTTCAGAGGCTTTTATCGATCGCGATTATTTTGTTATGAATTCTCCTCTGACTTTTACTAATCTTTCTGTCACTTCTTTCCTAAACTGCGTCAGCATTTTCACCTTCACTCTCTCTATTCCCTTACATTATTTCCGGTATTATGACCTAACCCACGCTATACGTCCCGCAGTTTAAAAAAAAATGTTGTTGTTGTTGTCGTCTTTAAGAAATTTGAATTAATCATGTCTTCGAAATGTTACTTGAATAGGTTTATTCTTCAGACAACGCTCCATTACCTTGGAGAGTTTGCAAATGATTTCAGAGGTAAAGTAGAATCATCCTCAATGCCAAGTATACTTTTTCATGCAGGTTCCATTTTGGTAAAACCATTCATTAATTCATCATGATCATAGCACCATTATCGTTCTTTGCACCATCATCGTTATTATCATGGTCATTGCACCATTATCGAATTTTAACAAAGAGTGTTAGAAGTATTGAATTACATTGGATAAAGAGAAATCGATCATGGGAAGTTTGTTAGGAAGTTTACTGGGAATATCAAGAAATGTATGCGATCCAATTCATGAATAAATGTTCGTTATACTTTTTTATTACATGTATGTCTAAAAAAAACCCCAAATACTACAGTCATGTATATTTCATAAGCGTCCCTGTCACGGAACTGCCAACTTGCCGCTTTCTGTTTTGTATTTCGTACTTCTCGATAACATTTGTGTGTGCGTGTGTGTGAGTGTGTGTGCGTGTGTGTGTGTGTGTGTGTGTGACTATGATAGAAATAAAGTCATATAAACGTCAACTAAATTTTGGACACATGCCGATGACTATTATTTCACATTTCACTTTCATCTTGAAAATAAAATCTATTCAAAGCAACTTCTATTTGAAGACTTTTCAGAGATCATTCATATATTATTGTAACAGCTTTTCTTTATGGCAACATCATTCAGAATTCAAACGCAGTGCGGACCGGTTTTAATGAACTTAAATCTTCTTAATGTTTGACTTGAGTGCACGTTCAAAATTCAGGGAATAGTGGGTATATGGTTAAAGATTATTGCGTCGGAATTTTAGCAAAGATTTGGAAATGCACATTACTTACATGATTATGATGAAGTGGGGATCGAACACAAGATAATCACACTAGTGGCAATACAGGAAATTGAAAATCTCTATAATGATTCTGAAGTCACACATTTTGAGCTTAATATCGTTTATCCGCTTGCAGTATGCGGTCATTTTTTAATCATTGACATTGTTATCTCTGACGCTGGCAAAATGGTAACATACTAACATCTCCTTAACAATTATAACTCTTTACATGCAAAATTGAATTGTCTCATCACATTTAGTTTGATGTTATACTTTCTGATATACACGAACATAGGTGACAAGCAATGGAATTTCGCATACACAGCCATCGGAAGAGAGTTGGTTAAAGTCACCCAACAACAATACCATCAGCTGCCTATAAATCCGTTGATATAACTATAACCTTGCGTGAGACTGAAATCTAAAGCAGATTTCATAGCAGTGACGCCTCAGTGAATTTAAGACATTATGGAATCTGTTATAGCAAAAACGAAGTCATTTAAATCTTTATTGACCTGAAACAAGTGGCGATCAATGTTTTTTAGAGGGATTTCTTATTTTCTACATTTAAGTAGGGAAACCATGCAGGCAAGTGAAGAAATAAAACAAATTCTCTGAAAACGGTAACGGAAATAGTTATTAAGAATGTTGTGGTCCTTTCAACGTCGGTACGTCCAACGAGGCATTCACCCTGTACTTCGCAGAAAGACATGTCCATAACGATACGTGACTGTTACGTCGCTTACGTCATTGTCCATTTTTTTTAAACTCATCAACTAACAAACACTAGCCGTCACTATAAGACAAATACTGTGAATGATTTTAAATCGAAAACTGATCAATTTTGAAAGAAGAGAGGTTTAAACATGTATATATATGTGTATATACATATATATATATATATATATATATATGTCATTTTAATGCGTTGTTGCAATGTCACCTGTGATAACCGTATTATTTTCGCATCCTTCATTAAATGGCACAACGTTCTTGTACTGTCAACGTTCGGTAATTTACTAGCAGATATTCTTTTGCGCACGGAACCTCATATTCTTACGCATGTGCATATCTGGATTATACAGTTATAGACACATACCTTCGAGATTACATTTTTTTTGCCAGTCACGTAATATGTCAAGCGTATTTTACTTTCTTGAGTGCGTACATTCCCCATTTGCGCACAAGTATGTCGGATCATTTGAATATTATGGCCATCTTTGTTTTAACATCACAATGTAACCGATTCAGACAGACAAAGTATCACGTAGATGAGAAAATAATAAAACAGAAAGAACGAAAACGCTTCTCGTTTTATACGGCGCTAAACCTATTCAATCCCCCATAAAGCTGTCAAAATTTGTTCTGACAGAAATAATGATTAAATTCGAAGTATACGTATGGAGTTAGAGACAGAGACAACCCTTAAAAAAAGCAAAAAAAAAAAAAAAAAAAAGCCAAAAAACCAACCCCCCAAAAAAAGAAAACAACAAGAAACTAAGCAATCCCCCCCCCAAAAAAAAAACAAAAACAAACTTTACTCTTTTACTTATGAAAGAAAGATATTATTCAGAGGGGTAAAGGTTCAGGTTCAGGAGTGAGTTTCTTCAATTTGTCTCCCTCTACTTTTACTCTTTTACTTACACACGCAAACACATCCAGCTATACTTGATACTTGATACTGTAATCCCTCTCGCAGCTCCAAGAAGCTATACTGGGATGAACTACACGTGTGTGCCATTGGGAGGTGTCACGGTGGTGATCTCTATTTACGATAAAAGTGTGCGCTGTGCAAGTAAAATCTGAACGCATCCTTCTTTAAAGGATGAGGGAACCAGAAGAAGGCTGCAAGGTTGTAATACAGGGGAGAGCAGCTTCTCTGAATGTTGCCAGGGTGAGTGGCATGTACAACTTGACTATAGGTAGCTATATCGTCATTGTGCTGCTGGTAAGTATCTGAATAGATTTTGGGTGCGTTTATCAACTCTTTTTCTCGGCAGAAACAGGTTTTCCAAACGGCTTTCAGGGAATTTTTACGAGATGATAAACGCAAAGCTGTTTTGATCATGGGGTTCGGAAAGCCTTTTTGAAAACCGTAAATTTGTGCTTTCCGAAACAGGTTTCCGAAACAGGTTTCCAGAAACCTGTTTCTAGAAGCCCTTTGAAGCGAGATAAACGCAAAGCTGTTTTTAAACGGCTTTGTACTGCGGTTACGAACCAAAATGCGCAATGCAGCTGCGCAGCGACAAGGCTGGTTTTCGTGTTCGCGATGAGTTGATAAACGCAACTATTTTGCAAGCCGTTTCTAAAGGGCTTTTGAAACGGCTTTCAAAAGCCGTTTCAAACAGGGGAAAGATGATAAACGCAGCCTTTGTTGAACCTAACGCAGAGGACAATGTTCACATGGATAAAAAGATAATCCAAATATCATCAAATGAATACATGAAAACACTAATGATGATAATAATGATAATCATTATTATTATTATCATTATCATTTCTATAAGAATAACAACATATACATGTATATATAATTATATACATATTACTCGACTTTGAAATTTTCCCTTGGTAGCCTAATTCGAAGCATTAGTATGTCAGCTTGAAATGAAAGTCCTGTAGTCACGAAATTCCATCTTTGGTAGTAGATCAGCCAAAGAATATTGCAATGAATGCTTAAAATTAACGTTCGTAACACTCTCATTAAATCATGAATTCTTGATTTTTTGAAAATAATCTTGTGAGGTATGAAGTGTGCATATGACGCAGATAGGAAATCAAAACTTACCAAAATATGTCATCTATATTCGTCGACTGTGGTCTACACCAGATCCATATGGAGATCATTCTAGTGATATTCCCAGGCTTAAAGATGAGAAACCGAGTGAACGTGAGGCAGCAAACCAATCTCACTATCTCGGGAAACTCGCTCCCTCTTGGATGCTGCCGGGTTGTCAAGACACACACTGAGGCGGATCGCGACCAGACGATATTGATATTTTCATTCCCGCCTAATTGCGCATGACCGCTTACAGCACGCGTACGTGACGTGGGTTAATACGCGTCGATCTCGTGGCTGGGAGTCAGCGCTCGCGCATTTTGACGTCATTCGAGCACGGCTGCATACTCCGTGACCGCGTCGTTCACCAACAACACCTGAACAGATGTGAAAGAAATGCGCCACAACGTAACGAATTACTGAGCAAGAAAGAGAGATTATAATATATTCGTGTCATATTGGCAACTCTCGACAGGAGTGATAAGGACATTGCAAATATCATAATCATTATAACGTTTTGTAATGTTAAAAAAAATGCATTACACTTATTTTTAGAGGAGGGGTGGGTGAAGAGCTGTTTTAGTTTTAACATTGTCTCGTCTTGCAACTTTGCGCTTTTGACAGAGCCTATGACAAGTTTAAGTTATGATCATACTACATGAAAAAAAATACAATATTGAACAATGTCATGATAAACGAGTCCTTTATATAGTATGCTTGGAAAAAAACCCCAAATCAACCATTGAAATAACCATTTTCATTTAGGCTTTATGTCTTGAAATTCGTTATATTATTGCATAACATTAAAAAAAAAATCTATTCATCATTTGCGTTTGGTGTTTTTGTATTTTCTTTATATTTCTGTACTTCGAAAGAGTTGCAGAAATGAAATGAACTGAACTGAACTGAGCTGAACTGGACATTGCTGGGGTTTCTTTTAATATCTGTATTTAACTGCCGATCAATGTGATTAAAAATCTCACATTAATGCAGAAAAAAGAAAAGAAAATTGGGGGGGGGGCATGAACGATGCATGCATGTAGCGAGAATGCGCGTATGGTATACATGGGGCAACTTACATTGCTCGTTATCACGAGTCCCGAATTACGAATGCACGTCGTGCTCTAAAAACATAAACAAATCAAGGAAATTACCATGAGAGAAACGACGCTTCATAATATGCGCCTGTGGTTAAAATACAATGCTAGCGCATCACGGTCACGTGAGAAAAGAGAAAAGAATGAAGCTCTCTTTGCCCTGACACCTTAAGGATGAAATATCCGCAGAGCGGGAAAACACGTCCGTCTGCGCCTTACCGCCAACATATGCCCGTCTGATTGCTCCTGATCGTACGTGGGCCGGCCAGGCGGGGCTCCAACGGTAGCGACTCTCCCGTGTCGGCCCCGCTCGTTGCATCTTTTGTTTGGCCTAATTGGCTGTGTCTGGCGGGCAATCCTCGTACCGCTAAAAGGCGTGGAGTGGGGTATAGGGAACATCGGTAACCATCTGGTACGTAGTTGGTGGGATTTTCGCCTTTCGACGACCCTGTTTTCTTAAAGAACATACCCGTTAACGTAACATATCTTGCACATTTTTTTTTTTATTATTACCTTGGTATCTTTCATTGCGTGTATGGAAGACTAATGCAATAATTCAATACAATGATTCAATATAAAATCGCACCAAAACATTTTACCACAATTACTTTACAGTATTCTACCCGCAAAAATTGTCTGATGGAAATTAAAAACTCAATTTAAAAGTCCTGTCTTTAAACAAAGAAATAAATGTTAGATAAATTGAGAGAAAAAAACCCACTATAGATAAATATCTTTGAATATGACAATAGAAAACTGATGGATTATAAACGCTAGATTATGAAATTTTCGTATATTAATATAGTATGTATGTGAAGACTTACTATTATTATGATTATTTATCATGAGTTGAGTTCTGAGTTTATGTCCACGTTGGTTTTGTTTTATTCGTCAAATGAAACGAACAAAAGGTGAAACAAACTTGTCAGTGATTGAAATGAATTGCAAGTCATTGACGATTGTTGTTGTATTACATAATACAAAGTTAAGGAATTGAAGAATAGAAACAACTAAACAATCGTACAATATTGAGTACAATAGAAAAAAAGTAGTGAAGCCTGGTCGAATAAAAGCTTGTACGACATAGGTTTCAAAGAAAACAGGGAAACTGAAGACAATCCACAAGAAAGAGAGAGAGAGAGAGAGAGAGAGAGAGAGAGAGAGTCTGCTAAATTCTTAATTTCAATTTGTAGAAACCAGTGGATCTTAGATTAACCAGAAATTAAGATATAAACAAGTCAGCCTTTAAGTCGTTGCGAGAGCGTCTTCAACTCAATATTCAATATGTATAATACCAAATATTCTTCTTACGCTTACGTCGGGAAGAAAAAAAAAGTTCCGGGATGAACTCAAGCTGACGGATTTCTCGGACCTGATTGACGCTGCTTGAGATGCCTTTTTTTTTTGTTAGCCTGTCTGAATCCGTCAGGTGTCCAATATTTCAATCGACTTCGTGCTCACCTTTTTCTCTCTCATCAAGTGATGAGGATGAGAGGATTCAAGCCCGTCGGAAAATATGCTTTGATTTCATCTAATCGGGCGGACAAACCGGTGATTATCCGCGCCTCTTATTCCCAAGGAGCTTAGATGCCGTAAACAAGAGAGGAAAATAAGGAAATGGAAAGAGATGAAAATCGGCAAAGTGAAAGTGAGAACAACTACTAGAAGTCAACGATAATGATATCTGGTGCTCCATAAAGAAAAAAAAGGAAAAATGCCTTAGACATTTGATTCCGTTCGACAAATGGAAAGGGGATAAGTATTGTGTCCTTGAAAATGGCTAAAATGAAGATTCTGGTGTTATCTGTTTGAATTCCTTGTACTCATGGTGTGTTTCTCTCGCGTTTCCCCCTCGTGAACTACTAATAACTTTCTCAGTACAATCATGCATGGTTTGTTGATCTCTTTTCGTACAATACAATATATTGTATATTCTCCCTATAATTTTTTTTTTAAGTTAAGGGACATTAAGAACCAATATTCTTAATAGCACTATATTAGCGTTTAGAGAATTCATCCCTTGCACCTTTGATCTATTGTATGTTAGAGAAACATGAAAACATGAAAAGTTTGATTATTTTCGAATGCGTTTTGATGGATGGTACAATGTTCAATTTGTTTTGTTTTGTTTTTTGCTTCAAATGAAATATGAGCAAAAAAAATGGAAGTCCATCAAAGTAAGGTAGTTTGTGGTCTTCTACAATTTTTTTTTGTTGCTTTCATCGGCAAGTATTATGCAAAGATAAACACGATATCATAATGATGATGTGGCTCCATGTAATACTCATCTTCGCATAATCCAGGAAGCCCTACGCTCATGAAATAATGTGCCGTCAACAGTGTTTGGAGAGTATATGGAAATACGTAAACTGCCATTGAGCATGCGCAGTGCGTGATAACCTAATATTGCACGGACCTAGATTTCTCTCGATATCGGCCTTGGAATCCCATTAAGGTTGCCATATTGCTCAATTCCAACATTGAAAAGTCAACCCAATGAACGTCAGGCTGAATTCATCGCCCATTCAAAATGGCCAACGAGGCTCAAGTAATGCTTTTAAGTGGTCAACAAAGAAGCGATTCCAGTAACGTTCGTGCTGTGGAGTTTATTTTTTTTTTAATTGGGCGCTCTTATATATATGTGCGCCATTGCCTACAAACTGATATGGGGAAAGGAAAACATTATTACTGTACCTTGACATAATCTTGCCCTAGTGCAAAGTAATGATAAAAAATGCAGTGATAATGCCACGAACGCTGAGCCGTTTATACGGAATATGTGACAAGTTTTGTCTCTTGTGCTTTTTGAGGAAAACTTTTATAATACGAAAAGAGTCAGTGTCACTGGTAATAAGTAGAAAAGGCACAGTATAGTAAAATCAAATACTTTGTTCAGAGACCTCTGTCCTTTACGCGGGCATAAACAATAGTAACCGTAAACAATTACAGGCACAAAAAAAAATATGATGAATGCGATTCGAATTCCATTGATTGAAATAGAAAACAGCAAACATATTCGTTTATGTCGTTGCAAAAAAAGAATGTTCTCCATGATGACACAGTGTCAGCTGCATTCACTTTTGCTTTTTGTTTTATTCTTGTATTCCTTTATATCATATTGTCTTGTGTATATAGCATTTTAATCCTGTTAAAATGTGTATACTTCTATTTAAACGAAACATAATGATTATTTAGATTTTTAAGCCTTTCGTATAATTATTTGTCACTCTTATAGAGGATATGCAAGTGTTTCTTGCTCTAAAGTTCGCTGCTCTTTGTTAAAGATATTATCGCAATATTCATAACGGAGTAGAATTCTGTTTCGTTTTTATTGTGATCAAAACTGCATTATTGTATGATTGTTCATGTACTTCTGTATTACTTTTATTTGTTTTCACCAAATTAAGGTTCACTCACATATCCTGAACTATCACGGACTGTGGGTTTGTGTTTAACAAAGTTTAAAAGCCGCATTGCTTTTTTACCGCCGCTTTTGCACTCTCTCCCTCTCCGGCATCAAACCGGGAGAACACAGCATCGTGGCTTTTATGATCAGGCTGTCTTTCCCTTTCCGAGTGGCGTGAACTCTAAAAGCAGTCGTGTTTGTTTTTCCAAATTCCCTGAGACAACTGTACCCGACCAGTCGGGCGTCAAGGCGGAGGCAACGCCGGCCGATGCCAAGAGGAAAAGCATTAGATTAAGGTCTCATTTGCGCATCAGCCTATCAACTCAGCACACATTAATTAGCCCGAGTCAACTCTCGGCATCTGATCGGCAATATCGCCCCTGACGCCCCGGCGAGATGTGAGGATGGGTTCGGCCTCGATTGGTTTAGCGAGGGAGCAGAGAATACAGAATAAATGGTGTGATGCAAGTGACTTTGGTTAGCAAACAAAGCATTGCGAGGAAAGAGAGAAAAAAAAGTAGACATGCAGCGTGGCGTTTGATGGTTGATATTTGACCTTACGTTGAGATGATGCCTGTAAATCCAAAGAAATACCACATCATATCACCTTGTTTAGTTTTGTTTTTCTACCACTCCACAGTGACAGGTGTGGTCTTGTACAACTTGAAATTTAAAATTCACAATTGCTCTAATGCCAAGTGTACATTCTGCGTCATGCAGAATCTGAAATCGGACTATACAAAGATAGCATACAACAAACAAACAAAGAAAAACGCGCTGCCATAGCAACACACAAACAATGCCGACAATACACTCAATTAATATTCCGAGAAATTTGTACATGACCAAAGAAGCGGCTAGAAGAAGAACCAAAAAGCTGTCTCTCGAAGAATTACGAATCAAATTCACGCAAACATTCTCAGGGAGGATGATCCTTCCTCTAATATCGTAATCAACAGACTGCCATCTTACCCGTGGCTTGCCCCGCATTTTACTCATGAGGACGGGAAGAAAAAGATGTAATGGATCCAATAAGCACTGCGTTTAATCTGTTTGGATGACCGAAAACTTCAAGAGGTGACATGTGTACTTGAAAGCGTCTCGGATTATCTTATCATCGGGAAGGCGTCCCTGCTCATCACAGTATGAATCTGGATAGAGACATAAAGATGACTTATTTCCGAAGAGTCATCCTTGATGCTGAAATTGAAGACCTTTTTGAATTTAAGCGCCGCAGATCGCAATCGTAAACGGATTACTGACTCCCCCATAACCTGCGAGTTTCACGCCTATGTAGACTCTTTGCCCCAATCGGTTGAATTGCGATGACTGGCTTTAATATATAGCATTCATACTTCGTCCCAATATCAGATTTCGGAAAAGCATGTTACCTGAAATAAAGATAGGAGAACCAGTAAAGCGCTATATCCTCTGTATC
Organism: Diadema antillarum; assembly: GCF_040938485.1. Lineage (NCBI taxonomy): Eukaryota > Metazoa > Echinodermata > Echinoidea > Diadematoida > Diadematidae > Diadema > Diadema antillarum. The sequence continues at coordinate 3,586,267 of NW_027271380.1, forward strand.
TTTAATGAACAGCTCTGAAGATAGGCAACGGAAAAAAAAGAGTGTTAGAAGGTCAAATAGACTTTCCATAAAATCGAAGTTATCGAAATACTATGACCACTTTATCAAAGCGTTTGAGGTTTAGAATCTGATCTGAGGCATTAGAAAAATTTCGTCTTGTTAATATAAATGTGAGATACTTTCTTTCATAACGAACATCTACGAGATTGAGAGAGAGAGAGAGAGAGAGAGAGATTTATAGATAGATAGATAGATAGATAGATAGATAGAGAGAGAGAGAGAGAGAGGGGGGGGGGGAGAGACAGACATACAGATAGACGGGGAGGGGAGAGGGACAAGAGGATTATCAAAATCTTTACATTGATAAGAATTAGTCCATTAATTTTTACTTCTTTTTTTAGTTCATAAGCATGATGAGAAGGATTATCTCAGCAATTATATGTTATCTACTCAGTATATGAAATTTTGAATCATTATTTGATATTTAAGGATTTTGTTATACCTTTTAAAGGAGTTCCATTTCCGTCGGTTCTTAATCTCGTTAACTTTATTGAACGAAGTTTGATATAGAAGTAGATTAATTCTCCTTTTTTTGTAGAGCAAAAAAAAAAAAAAAGAATTCGGGGTGATCACGATTTCTACCTCTCTTGATTAAAGAAATGTCAAGCCCAGGAGAAAAAGAAATGAACTCAAGGTTGCCTTTGTAACGCGATCTACAAGACGATTCAATACTTGAGTGTGTGTGAAATGTATCCCATTTCTCAAAAACAATGTTGGATCTGCCTGTTTGCTTCTTCGTCTTTTAACGATAAGATAAAAAAAAAGAACAACTATTATATTTTTTCTGATGTTTCTCCTCTAGTCAATCACAAGTAGCACGCAATACCTCATCTATTCTCTCAGTGGACAAATAATCTACTCCTTCTGACCATTCTATAGTGTGCACGGTGGGGGAGCAATGGCTTTTCGCAAGATTAATCATATTACCGAAATATTTGCCAATTAAACGATTCACCCTCGTCGCCAGGAGTCGCTCGTCGCTGATTGCAGTTTGCTCTTTTTCTTGACACAGACTCCCGAGAGGCGATGTGTCTGCATTCATCGTCTTCAGCATATTCTATCCGAGAAGACATCAAATAAACCGTAAGGATTTCGCTTTTTTGGCACAGCTCCCTGTGGAATTCATGCGCCAGAGATGCATGATGCGGAAAATACATAAAGTGAGCGATGCGGTGAAAATAAGAGAAACAGCGAGAACGCAAATTCGAAAAAAACAACAACATATCTTTCAAAACGCAGGAGGGAATGTTGCTTTCAAGCGCAAAATGAGCATGTTATGAAGACTCGGAAGCTTTAAACGTTTTTTGACCAAACTATAGTCTTATTGGGTCATATTTGGCGGTATTTTGGAACTCTAAAGAGGGCTAGAGAAGATGATGAAATGGCGAAGATAATGCTACTGCACTATAAGCAGACAAGACAGCACGTGTGCTGCTCAAAGTGTACAAAGTTTTACGAAACTACAGATTGTGATTGATGCGAATGTTCACTTCTTAGCATACCGTGTTAAGGTTACCTTTGTAATTTGTGTTATAAATGTGTGATACGCATATTTGCTAAATGCGCTATACGCTATTAGATGTTACAAGTAATTTCGAGGGAATGATAAAACCATTTCAACCTTCGATTGGAACTTGAAGCAATCTAAAATTTCGATAAGAACTACAGCAACTAAAGTCGTAGGTGTACCTGTTTCCCCGTTACGGCGTGACGATTGACGGTAGCCATCCCCAAAATATCATTATTTATCCCTTAAATGTTTCATTCCTTTGATCTTCTTCAAAATCTTAATGTGCCCTGCTTTTTGAATAACTTATATGTTGATATCTCTTTCCTTTTATTTACATTGTGCATATGTGTTTTCTGATGATAATGAGATGAAAAAAAATCATAAACTTAAAAAAATTTTATTTGCTTATAATTCAAGAATTCATTTGTGAACAACATTTTCATTTGTAGACCCTTGAAATAATGAATGAATTGTGGCACGAAAACACAAAGACGCACACAAAGAGAGAAAACAGCACCAAAGATTATGAGTCATTCATTTGTCCACAGTAGTAATTAATCAACTACATGAAATTGCTATATGCACTTTCAACTACGAATTCCGTTACTTGCACGCTGAATAATTTCTACTTCTATTTTCAAAGTTAAGTTAAAGAAATAATTAATAGTCAAAGACGAACACAATGATATCCGAACAGCATTGGTAATGGAGATCTGGCCTGATGTTCATTTATCCTAAATTCTAACGCCGATATTTAACGTGACAGAAAGAATAAAGAAATATTAAAAAAAAGTAAAAATGCTAAAATGAATCAAAGAAAATTGCAGATGATTCGATTCCTGCAAGAATTCAGGACAGATCAAAACAAATCTAGCGCGTCATTAATTTGACCCACTTTTATGTATTATTGTCAAAAGCTGTCATCAGCGATTTGATCTTGCAGGTGTCTCCATCCTGATGGTGATTCACAGTCCGTGATTAGTGCTCGTAGCTGATCGGCCATCGCTTGTTTATAGTGTACCAATTATTCAGATTGCATAATATCGCGATGATCCCCCTCTCCATCCCCGAATTCGGTCAAAGGGATCAGAGGGTGCAGAGCGCGCGGCACTGTTCGTGTCAGATCTCTCCCCGAGAGTGTCGCCTCCTACGATGGCCGGCTTTTGGCCGACGCTGGGTCGGATTAGCGGCGGATATTAAGCGTTCTGCTCCATCCCGAGCAAAGCGGACTTGAAGAAGAATGAGGTCATTTCTGTATGAAACCCTGACAGAAACATACAGATGTGGGATGACTTATGGAATGTCTCATTGTCTCATTGCCAGAGGAGACAGGGTAAAGGAGAAGGAATGAGCTATGAGAGAGTGAAGACTGCGTGAGGAAATGAAGTCTTATTCTAAATCCTTTATGATTAAGAACACGCATATTAAGCTCGAATTGCGGGTGATATATTCATTGCTGTGAATATCTCTCGTTCAGATATCCCAATTTAAGCTGTAACACGAGCTTATATTCATCATAAAAATTCATGTCAAGCGCTGTATCTTCTCGTGTGTTCGTGTGTAAAGGTCTGTGTGAGAAGAAATTGACTTGAAGTCTGAATAGCTCACACAGGCCTAGACCTACATGCATATCACATCTATTCATATTTCCAGATTATAATCCTGCATACATATTGATTTCTACATCCCCTTGCATTCTACCTACGTATAATAATGAACCAGGATGATCCATATGGTTAATCGGTTCATGATACAGATAGATAGACAGATGGTCTAAATATTGAAGACGGGCAGGACAGGATGGGAGAGATTAATGGATGTGAGATAGGGAACAAGACAGAAAGAGGGAAAAGAATGGTGATGTATATAATTAGAATGTTCTGAGGATTTATTGTGTTTCAGGATTTCTGAACGCGCAGCTGAAATCATAATATGAACTAGAATGAAATAATCACACATTCACGACTGCGTGTTTGTCGACTTTCCGGTATTTTTATTCATACTTTCCAGTAAGAATGAAACTAGATCTAACAAAGGTGTTACAGATCAGTAAGCCTCACTGATGCTAACAATAAAATCTGACTTTCCATTGGCTCAGCGAATTTGTCAAACTTGAAAAGCAATATACAGCAAATTAACATAGAAAACATCTACTTATTAATCATTACACCTTCACAGATAACAGAGACAAAACGCATTTACGATAGGGATCGTCAAGTTTGTCATGCTTTGCCCCGCGAGGATAAAATAATCATTCAAACCGGAAAAAAAAAAGCTTCGAAGGTTGGTCTTCGAAAAGCTGTACAAAGAATTGAGCAGTTACACACATACAAAAAAGCCCTAAACGCTAGGAGCCTACATCATTGCTTTATTCTGATAAAAAACTAATTTGGCATAATACATAATTCAAACTTGGCATGTAGTATAAAAACGTCGAACACTGAATCGAATTTAACAACGCATATGACGAGTATATATTGAATGAGGTTGATTAACGTACATTATCTGCAAGTGTCTGTCGAAATGATTTTCGATCTTAGAGGAAGCTTCTGCATCGAACAGTCATAGCAGTATGTGGTTTTTATGCAAAGCGTATTTTAAAAATGCGTCAAAGATATAGAGTTGATGGGTCACGAAAAAGCGAACGACAGAATTATTAAGTGACATGCTTCACAACGGATGCTTGATATATAGCTTTAACAACATTTAAGGGGTGGGTCATCCATTTCTGGCATTCTAAACAACTGATTTTGTTCTTGTTTCTTTTCATCAACCTTTTTATCAATTGTGTTTCTTACAAGCATTTGTGACCGTGCATCACAAAACGAACAAAAAGTCGCACACACTGATTTTGTGTGAGGATTGAAAATAGGTGAAATGGGTCAACCTAGCCGATCTTGACTTTCTATATTTTCTGAAAGAGCAAGTCTTCTTCTACATTATGCTAAAATTTGGGATCATAAATGATCAGGAAAATGTGTTTTTAAGCAGTTTATCTCGAACAGTTTTTTGGTAGAAAAGTGTGATTAGGTGTTTCTTTAGAGTCCCCTTATCATGTCTTAAAAACCTTTTACACACGGTTGGCATTGATTATGGACAGAATGTGTCAATAAGGCATGCTCAATTTCAGTTTAATCTGATAATCCCTTCATTGTTGTTACTCTAGTGGTTTACATCCTGTTTTTTGTTCCATTCATAGTACAGCTAGCACGTCTTGATAAAAATTTAGCGCTTGAATAGACATTGTACTTCAGAGCCTCTTTTCTCAGTTTACACTTTTCCCGAGTGTGTGCTTTCTTTCCAATATTTAAATAGGTTAGAAGAGTACATTTGATTTGAGTTATACTTCATTTTAAAGCTTAAATTCTGCTCTTTCAGAATATACTCTTAACTAAAATTTCATGTCTGGCGACTTTGAGTTCGTTTTGTGATGCAGGGTCACATTTAGAACTTCATTTTCATAATAACCATGGTAACAAGGCCATTCATTTTGTCGCTTGCTGGTGTAAACCGTCCGGTTCCACCTTTTGGATGACTTCTCAGAGGTAGCGTTTCCCTTTGATTAGAAAAAACCCCTAAACGATAAAGATTAATTCTCATGTCTATATCTGTATTATGAAGGACGCACGCAGGAGAGTATTAGTGAAAGAAATAATGCGATGACGAAAAATTTGTGAATTGACACATTATCATCATTTCATTACCACAGCTGGATTACGTGTTGTTGCATATGCTTCAGAATTATAGGATGATAGTGGCTGTACATGTATAAAATCATATCATTCTACACAAGGAAGCCCTATACACTTTATATCAATTTGACATATCACTACAAAGTTTATAATTGCCTCCGGTGTTTTATAGACATCATCTTGATTTCTTACTTGCAAAGAATAGGCTTGATATTCAACTTGGGCCTATGAAAACGTACAAATCTCATTTCCACTTGTATCTGTACGGTAAAAAACACCTCATTTTATTGCACATTAGCGACAACAATCTTTCCTCCGACTAATGACAATTTGCTATTCATTTGTAACAAGCAGCAATCATACATTCAGACAAAACAGATAGTTTCTAGTTGAACCTATAAAGCGCACACACGCGCGCGCACACACACTCACACGACACGTAAAGCTATTTCATAATATACCTCTTGTAAACCTACATCATCATTACAGTATAATTATATGTACACACATTTTACCAGAGTTAGCAGCTGAGGACATTTCAGCGTACAAAACAAGGTTTAAAGTGTATTAGAATAGCAACATCAAACCAAGATGATTGTAAGATAAGCCTTTTATCCTTGCTATAGTTTTAACAAACAATATGTATGAGAAGAATTTTGTGTTAAGGTGTTAGCTCAAGGAAGTCTGAGCCTGTACAGACCTCTTTGAGAGTACATCCATGGTCTTGACACGCATATCTGTCTTTCGTCAATATTAGCTAACAAACAATTAGGAATAAAAACAGACTCAATATAGTAACTTGGCATGAAGGCAGCAAAACTCTAATTTCTAGGATTTCCCTTGGTTTCCTTTAACTTGCCAACACAGAGGCGATCGTATATTTCCTGACACGACAGGTCCATGGACCCTTAGGTAAAAAGAAGTCTTGTAAATAAATACTTTTCAACAAGTTCACACCATCCAGTTGTATTATTCAAATCATAAGCAGTTTTTGATGATTTGTTTGATAAAAGTTGTGCATAATTTAAAGAAAGGTAAAAAGTGAAAGAGAGAAAGAAAGAAACGAAGAAAGAAAGAAAAAAATTAAGGGTGGGATTTCACGGAGCACGCGAACGATTTGCGAAGGACGCGAATGACAAAATTCAACATTCGGAAAAGTTTTTCTCCGAATGTGTTCCGACAATGAAACCGAAAACTATTCTTGCGCAATTTGTGCGAAGTTTCCACGACGTATGTGCGAATGTCGTGTGTAGCATTGCTAAAGTACAGCATGTTACGTACACAAAGAACACGCGACAGAAATGCGAACGAAAAATTTTCAATAATCATGGGAGAAAATGTACCCAAGGAGATGTGGAAGCTGTCTTGAGTTGAATTTTTTCTTTCCTCTATTTCTCCTTTCTTCTTCTCTCATTTCTCTATCGTGCGCTTGCCTACATTTTTTTTTCCTAGGACCTATCTCCATTAGTAAAGCATTTGATTTTTTTTTTTGCAGTTCCTCCAACACATAATATCTATAGTTCAAATGAAATTTTATTTACTTTAGATTAATTTTAAGTGTATTCTGCGATCTTTTTTTGTATATCAAACATTTGTTTCTCTTTGCTAGTCTTTAATCTCTTTTGTTACTATAGTTGTTAATAATTGTTTGATGTTTAGATGTATGTTACGATTTTTATTTGTAGAAAACGTATAGGCCATACATCCTCCAAACGTGCGCTAAACGTTCGCGAGAATGTCTCAAAAGGTACGCAAACAGTTTGCAATTACGTCGTAAAATGATCGGAAAAACTTCGCAGATTTCGCGTAACATACGCGAGACATTCTCCAAAGTTTCGGAGTCTGTTTGGGGTTTCACGAACATTTTGCGAACATTGCGCGTGTCTTGCGAAGGTCTTGCGCATGTGACGAGGCTTTAAAGACACTTTCGAGAACAATTCACGAGCAAATCACGACCAAGTGTGCGGAAAAGGTTCGCAAAAAATTGCAAACTTTTTTGAAATTCTCGCCGAAGTAAAAACGACATTCGCGAACAATTGACGACGCTTCCGAACCCTCACGTTCGTTTGGCGATCTTTTGCAGACTAAAATACGAATGCCGGATTTTGCCATTCGCAAATCGTTCGCGTGCTCCGTGAAATCCGACCCTACGAAAGAAGGAAAGAAAGAAAGATGAACATCCATTTACTGGGATCTGAAGCTCAAGAATAGATACCTTCAAAACAACGAATAATTGCTAGGTTAAAAAAAAATGAAAATGGTTAAGGAGTGATCAATTTCCGAAGTCAACCAATGACAATCACATTATTGCCCATCATTCAAAATACTGTCCTTTGGTCTCTGCAAAAATTGGAAAACATTAGCGACGATTTTTATTCTCTTAATCGGAAATTTGCGAAACATCATTGAGGGTTCGGAAGAGAAAATAGACTAAAATTTGTAGTCTGACGTATGAGCTTGTCTGGTAAATCTGTACATCAGTTGTTCACTTTAGTTATACTTGATTCACATTTTTAACTTGAGCACAATCGAGCAGTCGCGGAAAGTGCTGAAACTTTAAAGAAAGACTTTTGTATCTCACAAGTAAAATTGATGCAAGCTGAATTTGATACACGTTCTGGTGATTTTAGATTTGGTGGCAATTCTGTACTTATGTAAGCGTTAGGTATACTACTTTGTATTACTTTATATGGAAGTAAAATCATTTTGAATTGAATTGAATTCTGAGTATCTGCATTGAAAAGTTTGATAATTCGGGTGCACGCATCATACTGATCGTTGTCGGGTTTGTTGAAAGGAGACAACATTCCGTCTATATATAATATGGAGACTATCATGAATGCATGCTAGATAGTAAGAGCACGGCAACCAGACAGGGTTACTGCTTGAATCATTACATGTATTCTGAGGGAAGAAAAATTCTATAAAGCCTCTCTTTCGTGTGAGTACACACATGATGTTTTGCGTGACGTAATACAGGGGAGACACCACGTGATTGGACATTCTTCGCCGCGCCCTTAATTTGCATAATAATTTCATGATGATTACACGGACGTGACGAGATGGTCATCTTCGTTCATACCCACGTCCTGTGGCTCCGGGCCCCTGGGTGGAGTCTGGAGGGCAACCTTCACTTCTTCATCCTGAACACGAGAGGATGTATGAACGTAAAGTAAGAAAACAGGAAAAGAAACTCAGAACACATCTATGCATGATGTAACATCACTCCTACCAAACTGCAATTGGTGATCGAATTGACTTTGCTAAATACATCAGACTAGGATTAAATGAAATTGAACTACTTCATAATATGTAACATTACTAGCGGTTTCACTGGCAAAAGTTAACCAAGCTTTAAGCTTTCTATTCAATGCCATGGTAGTTGCGATTTTCTTAAGTTGTATTGTTCATTACGTATTCAATGCTACAGCAGCAGAAACCTTAAAAATAGAAAAAAGAACCTCCTACACACAAAACCCCCCTGAAACATGCACACCCAAACATCTTCCTATAGACACATTAGCCTTTGTGAGCCATTGTCTCTCATTGAATAAAGATTTCATGTTCATACATACTGTGCTGAAATCGAATGGCGATCAGTATCCTCTAATTATGCCTAAGAAAGATACTATTGCATTGAAATAAACTCCAAAACAAGCTCTGGAAGACGGAATTAGGTCAGGGCTGACTGAATTTGACCGTCAATTCTTATGAACTTCTGGTTTTAATGCTAGAAAACTTTCGTGAAAAGTTGTAGCCGGCTAAGATAGGGATTCTAAACTTTGTCATGCAGCACACAAAAATGTCTTGAATATACGTAGCTTGCCTGGCACTCTGTACACACTATATATATGCGTGATATGAATAAGGTCCTTCCTCTATAGATCAATATTCCCTAACTTCTTTTATATTCAATCCAAAAGCAAAAATACATGTATTTAAAACCAGCGCTCTTTCATGTAATATTTTGACTGCGACGGCTGCTGACTGCAATGTAATGAACCCACCACATTAAGAAAGTGTCAAATAATGACTTCAAATGCTAAAGCTTGATGTGTATGGAAAAATTAATTATACTAGAGGCGAAAAAGCGATTCTTTGAAACTCGCCCAGGCGCCTTGTTCAGGGCGACTTGTTAAAGCTCGCCAAGGCACTTGGCTTAGGAAGACAAGGCGGGAAGTCAACTTCGAAGAAACAAAAAAAAAAAAAAAACAACAAAAACAAACAAACAAACAAACATAAATAATGCTTAAGATGAGTTTTATGGAGTTACCTTCACTAGACAACTAGAGAAAGCACTTGAGGCAAGTTTCAAACAGTCGCACTTTGCTGCACTACTAGTAATCAGAAGCCTCCGCCATTTTATGTGCTCTTTGAAAGAACAAAACATATGTCTTGGTGCATAGGGTCACATCAACAAGGTGTGTGGCATAGGAGTGAAGTGGGCGTTGCCCATGTGAAAGCGGTTAGCTACACTCACACTGAAGAAGCGTGCCAGTACCTCGCGCTTCGCCTCGCTGTCCTTGCGAGCGAGGTGCTGCTTCCGTAGGGCCTGTACGGCAGTGGCGCCCCACCTCACCAGGGCGGGGCTACGATCACCACCACTTCCCCTGTCGCCACCGTAGCCGGCGCCTCTCTCCTGTGGTTGTGGCGCCAGATCACCAGAATCTCTGGCGCGCTCTGACGTAGATAAATGGGCGCTTTGGTGAAAAGGTTCAGATAATGTAGAAAACAAAACAAGGTGAAACACAACATAATGAATACCAAATCATATGTGCGTCTAAAGATTCGCAAAGGCGAAAACAACGTGTAGTACAAATGTGATTACAACATGAAACTTTCTATGTAGTTGTTACTGTTTCTTGCTATATTAATGAATATAGGAACATGACGCGAAGCAGGTATGACTGATGACAACATTGCGATATTCGGATCGGAATAAACACTTGTCTATGGCAAAATCAAAGATCCCCATTCTAATAACACGTGACAAACTTCTACTTTGTCCATATTTGTGAATAACACAATGGATTTCTAGTACAGGTAAAACAAAAATGGAGGCATTAGGTCGATGTGACATTATCTGAATCTTGCCTTTCAGTGTTATATACTTTATCGATTTTCGTCCCTTTAGTGGGTTATTCGGCTATAATGCAGGGATATGGAGGGGTTGGAAAGCCCTCATTTTGGAAGTTCGTCCAGAGTTAGGAATTCAAATGTTTCTCTGATGTTGATAAAATAAAGCATAGTGTTCACTGTGTTTGTATTGCATAAAACATGTATTGCAGGAGTATATTACTATGTTGCCTATTCAACTTTCTCAGTCTCCTATAGTAATCGCTGATTCTGAGTTGAGAAATGGAGTAAATTAATATCGTCTTATGCACTAAAATTGTTGGACCAATTTTAGCGACAAAGCATTTTCGGAAGTAAAGCATCTTCAGTTAATTTCGGTAGCTTTCATTACAAACTACTGGTCAACCAAATCTTACACCACAATTATGGGAATTACACTAATTAGCATTAGTCACTGGATACTCTACTTGTTTGATTTTGATAATGTATGTAGTTGTAAGAATCTCACAAAAGCTCGAATGGTGTCTACCTGCCGTGCTGTGAAGGGCTGTGAATGTGAGACGGTGGCTGGGATCTCCTCGCGCTAGACCTCGGCGGGAGATAGCGTCTGTACACGCTGTACTTGGTCGAGCGTTGAATGCCGTGTGGCGACACGTTGAAGCCCGGCATGGCCGAGCGGCGCTCTGCTAGGATCTCCGTGACTTCTCCGTCCAGTGCGCAGAAGAATACGAAGAAGAAAGCCCCCTGGAAGACGAAAACAGGGCAAGGTAATGCAGGCAGTGGTATGGTTTATGCTTAAAACTGTAGTGTCGATGCGGGAGCTGTCACATTATAATCAATATACCGATTGGTTTTGACGATACTGCAATACCATTTATTAGCAGAAAGTCACTTTGACAAACTACTGTACCTCGAAAATATTTCCTATGAAATTATATGCTTAACAATTTTTTGATTTGATAAACAAGTCTGATGAGCTTTGGTATTAAGACTGGAAAAAGATCTATCCTAAAGGATATTAAATGATGCCGGTTGTAGAAGTTATTGGCGCAAATATCATGTGTAAGAATAGATTATACAAAGTTTTACCACCATTTTCTTCACAGGCACACTATATTCATAAGTGCCTGAATATTTGCTGCCTTCATTGTTGCCTAGCTACACTTCGTGTACACATTATCAGTCAAAAATGCGGCATGGTGTCACGCTAAGTTCATGAAATCATATGGACTTTAAATAAATCACTTCTATGAAACGTGTCACTGAAAAATGTCACTGATGTACACTTTCTGACATACTTGTCACATTCATGGCTTATTCAGTGCACTCATGGAAAGTGAAAATCAAACTATGGGTAGATCTTGTGGATTTTGAGTGCGTTGGCGATGCCACTTACCTGTAAGATATCAAACATGGCGAAAAGAATCTGCGGGATAACACTGTACATATCGACTGATATCAAGACAAAGGCCCAGGCTACTGCCATCAACACAACTTGGATCCAGCAGCCTTTGCAGTGGTTACTACAATCAAGAGAGAACAAAAGCACTTGTAAATATATATATATAAAAAAGGAATAAAAATGCAAGTCATGACGACAACACTGGCCACGAACGCAAAAGAGCAACTTGGACAAAGGTCCCAATATTTATATAATATTGGATGGCCTTGAGATTAATACAAGGAAATATTGGACGAGCTATGCACAAATATTGGACGAGTCGAAGACGAGTCCAATATTTTGCTTAGCGAGTCCAATATTTCCTTGTATTAATCGAAAATAGGACATTCAATATCATCATTATTATCCTACAGAGGATTTTAGCGAAGAATGTTTTCACTTAGGCCTACCCTTTCTGTCTCCGACTCCGAGTGCTGTGTGGTCTCCTACTGTGTAGTGATCCTGACATGGGGTATGGTATGTTGATGTAGGCCTACACTCTTCAGTGCAAGTTAATCCACTTCAGTCTCTGATAAAACAGTGATCTATGTATCCAAGGTAGCCGTCATGTTACTGTTAGACCGAGATCTAGCTAATTTAGACCAGAATTAGATGTATTTGTATCCGAGATCTGAGAAACAATTTACGTCACATCTACCGTAGATCGTGAAAGATCGAATTAGGCTACTACAATTAGTAGTCCTACTGTATAGTGTATACGTACACGTCGCGGTACAGTATCGATTATGCATTATCGCGCATGCAAATGCAAGCGGCGGCCGGCTACATGTATTTGTATATCGCGCGCGGGCTATCTAGCAGTATAGCGCTGAGCATGCAGAGCTGCAGATCATTCGTCGCCTTGCGCCTGCATGCACAAAAAAAAAGGCAACTTATTTTCATCAAACCTAAATTTAACTTCCTATTTTGAAAAATTGTATAAAAAATAATTTCAACTGATTGATATATGAAATTTGTTTGCATGAACACAGAATTTTAGAAGAAACGATATTCTAGTTAATTCGTGATTGACCAATCACAGACGTTTTTACTTCATATTTCAGGTTATCTCGTATATATCTCAACCAGTTTATAAAAACTTTGGGGAATCCCCCTCTTGCCGTCCAATATTTTAAATATTGGTCGCCTCGGCAAAAAATATTGGTCGAGTTCAACAAACTTTTTAAGTGGGTTGGAGGTTATGAGGTGCGTCGACAAAATAACACTTGTATTTGGGCTCTAAAAATCCTCTGTATGGATAATAATCCAATATATTGTATCTTACAGGTATGATCTCTTCAGCCCAATGGTTGTATTATAATCAAGTGATGGCGAACACACTACGAAACAGAAGCTGAATAACCGCCATTGTCGTCTGTGAAAATGACCCCTCATTTGCAACAATCGAGCGTTGAAGGCACAAACTCTATAATGATTCCAAAAAGTGTTCTGACTACTGATGACTGATAATTATGATTTGCCAATCATTGAAATAATGTGGATATCCTTTTGGTGCATGTGGCCCTTGCATGTCTTTCAGCGTTGGCCGACCAGTATATCAAGGTCTAATCTGCTTTGTGCTAGAAAAGAAGTCAGCAGAAGCTGTAATATCTGCAGGTCCCACGGTTTTGATTGATCGATTGATTGATTGATTGATTGATTGATTGACTGAATCATTCATTCATTCGTGCATTTCATTCATTCATTACAGGTAATCATCGATCGTATTCACGTTGATCGACATAAATGCAATATCAACGACTAAATCCCTTTGATGAATTTATTCATGTTGTTTTTGTATTTCACTGAATACATTTTAAAATAACTTGCAAAGACAGCTAACAACTGAAAAATGATTATATCAATCAGTTTCTACTTTTTGTCCTGGTAGTTGGGACTAGTATACAGGACCATGAAAGATGCGTATATGCGTCACAACCTGTGGCCCTCAGAAAAAACAACAATAATAGCACTTTAGTATGACTTCGTATCCGAGATGGGAGAATATTTTCCCCTAATCAATTGACAAAGCGTATGCTCCACCACTGTCAGTCAGGCACAGGCGCAGAAAACTGCGCCTCCCGCCAGGCGCAGAAAACTGCTACTTTGGGGTTATCCGCCCGAGCGCCGAGCAAGTGTGCCCGCTACAATCGATTCTCGTAGTTTTCGCGAACAGTCGGTTCCATTGATATCGTCTGTGTATCAGGCGCCCGTTACTGCTTTTTACTGATTTGCAGTGCACGAAGTACTGTATGCAAGACAAATTGCCCAAACACGATAGTATGTATGTGTATACTTCACTGTATCACCATAATTATATCGAAATACAGCATGCATCAGGCACATCCAGAGCCATACGCTCTCACCAACAAACACCATGCGTATATAGGTCTCTCCACACTGACCATAGCTCATTTATAAATCAAGAAATAGGCTAGTGAGATTGAGAATGAAGTAGGAGTCATTGGGATTACCTTGCTGTTACGATGTTACGCTGTTCTGCTTCCTTTGCAGAATCATCTGCAATTAACTCTGATAACTCATGTTTGTTATGTGCTCTCTTGTATAACTCTGTCTCTCTGGAATCTAATCTAAAACTGCAATACCTATCGCATAGCCCCTGCCTCTGTGCTTTGCCCATGGTCAGTTCAAGACCAGGGAGGTACGAGGTAGGCCCCACAGAGAGCCTGGCCGCACTTTCACAACACTTTCCTTGTTTTAAACTGCTGCCCTATGTTTACTCAACAGAGATAAGAACCCAACCTGCCGGGGAGAGTACCACAAAGAAGAGAGAGGGGGAAAGAGATGATGCGTTGAGAGATGGAAGGTGGCTGTGCTGGGGGAGAGAAAGGGAAAGAAGCCACGAGAGGGGATGAGAGAGGAGAAGGGAGAGAGGAAGGTCTGATAGGAAGGAGTACATTTCTGTTACACTAGCCAACACCTGTTGCACAAGGCTAAAAAGAGGGCAAACCGGTGGTCATTCAAAAAACATTTACCTAATTATGTATTCCGACCAGAATTACGCCAGATGTCAAGGTTTTATTCCCCTAGAAATGATTATTATGCAAGATTAGGTATTTGGCTTACTACAGAGGAAATATCAGAAAAGTGTCAAGGTTGGAATTTTCGTACGAAATTAATATCGATTAGGTGTTTTAATCACCTAAATTTTCTCCATGCCTTTTACACTACGAGCATCGCGTGGCATGATGGGTATTGTCATTATAATATTCATGATAGCAGAAATCGGCGCTTTTCGACAGGCGCAGTTTTCTGCGCCTGTGCCTGACTGACTGTGCCCTGGCTGAAAAAAAAAACAAAAAAAAAAAAACCAAAAAACAAAAAACTGAACCGTGGAGCCGCGGGCATCCGTATCTGAACCAGCCATCACGTTTGGGGCCCAAGATTATGACCTACATTGTATTTGTAAACGGAATCACGTTTCGGGCTGTTAATGATTAGATACTAAAGTGGAATCAAAAGTTTGTTTCTTACCCGATAACTTTATTTGCCTCCTTGTCCTTGGAGTAGGAACTCTCCATAATATCCTTCATTGTGTAAACTAAGACAAACACGGTGATCTGTAACACAAGCAATTTAGAAATAGGGGTATGACCTTTTGATGTGATGGAAACAAATAATATCAAACAAAGGTATACTTTTCAGGAGGAAAACGACTATCCAGAAATCACTTATCCAAAGATATGACATCACGTATAGTAGGAAACGTTTTCTTTGTAATTTTTACTACCAGTATGTCATAATCTTTGCAAGTGATTCTTCTTTTATAGATTAGTATCAAATAATGCCTTTAAAGTGATTTCTGATCTTCTAAAATTCTCTTTAAGGGTAACTGCTGCTACTGACAGTCGACAACACTGCTTTTGCAGTTTGTCAAATGCACATAATATTGTAACTAATGGAAAGCTGTGGCATAGAGTATGATATTGTATAGTAGGGCTAACATAAACCCTGAAAAGTATGTACATGTATATGTTCGTAGCATCGAAGAAGTTGGTTGCAGTCGTAGAAATTTAGATGATATTTACATGGATAACGTATAAAATGTAAACAGCATATAAGAGAGAGAAGAAAATACAAATTGATAACTGGTGGGACATAAATAGATAGATAGATAGATAGATAGATAGATAGATAGATAGATAGATAGATAGACAGATAGATAGATAGAGAGAGATAGATGATAGAGATAGAGATAGATAGATGGAGAGATAGAAGGAGGAGAGGGGGAGGGAGGGAGGGAGAAAGAGGAGGGAGTGGAAATAGCAGAGATGAGCGAACTTACTGCCCACATTCCCGCCGCCGGTCCCGCCAATAACCATATATGCTCAAAATCGATAAAACATCTGAGAGACAGAAAACAGGAGTATGAATTTAAGTTAATGATTTGACTGTCATGGAACCACTTCATTACAGTCATGCATGCAACAGTTGAATCGAGATAATCAATGTATGAACCACGACAACAATGTGGTGTCGCTATACTGTATCAAAATTATGCATTTACATGCTTAAAACTGCTAAGTATTTTGCGTCTACAATATCCGCAAATTCCGCAGTAGGTATATACTTCTATGAAAAAAAAAAATCAATGTACAAAGCTGGCTGCACATTGAACCAAATTCAATAACATAATAGTCACAAAAATGTCACTGACAATTTTACATCATCATTTTGTGAAGTGAAATTGTAAGTGAATGCAGAAAATGGTTCCGTATTTTAATGACACAAAAATGTGAAATGAAATAAATATTTCTCTTAATTCGTTACTGGAGTGTCAAAAGAATTTGGAACTTGCGCAATGCATTATGATAATCTGATAAATAATCCACAGTAAATAACATGCTGGATACTATCATTCCTTGATTTTCTTTTACACCGTCAGCAGCCTCATATCAAGGTTACATTTCATTTAACGGCTATCGTTATCTACTTACGCAGGTACAAGTAAACATTTAGCTGTTGCTCCATGACATAACTTTGAGAAAAAAAAATGTCTGTTAAGCAGTAGCTCTGGTCTTTTCCCAAAATGTATTGATATTCAAATACGCCCTCTATTGAGTAACAGACGACCAATGCAACTATTTCACAGTGTGTCAAATAATTACGACTCACACATCAGCGGCGAAGTACGTCTCCCATTTGCTCTGGACGAGCGCCCCCACCAAGACGGCTGGGACAACTGTGAACAGACGATAACATAATTAAGACTTTATGCAGATATCTATAATGCGATTGATCTTCCTCCCCACAGGGGCCAACATACTTCAAGCATTGTCTTTTCAGTGCGTCCCTCCATTCTCTGAACTTTTCATATTGTTCACTTCATTTTGATTACTTCAATATACATTACAATGTATCACTTCTATACAGTGTTTCACTATTATGATTCACTCTGTTCATTTCACGTTGTCTTGTTTACATTATTTCCTGCTATAAAAGTAAAATGTATGTTACGTTTTCTGTCGGAAATGGAGATGAATTTGCATTGAATTAAAATTGAAGCAGTATGGCTGTCCATAGTCTCTACTCACACCAGCCAATGACGTAGTATCGCAGCATGGGTCTCTGCTGCTGTGTGTCTGCGTGTATGGAGTTGGCCACCTCGATGTAGAGATTGAAAGCCTCGTTACATATCCAGCTGAAGGAGGCGATGAAGAAGAAGTGGATGGCGATGGCGAAAATCTTACACACGGTCTGCAGAGGAGACAAAGTAAAATCCCGGTTTTATGAATGAGAACCACGGACATTCTTCACACAGCAAAGATTGCTGAGACCACTGACGAAACATGGGCCCTATTCATTAACCGCAAACCATTCGTTCGGACCAAAGTTGTAAGTGAAAATTATCATAAAACACCGAAACCTACGAGTTATCAGAGAGTAGAGAAGCTACAAAGGTATCGCGTGGTTTAATTTATTTTTGTTACCGCTACTTTCGTTACTAAGATGATAGTAATAACAAGTATGATAATGGTAATCATCATCATCATCATCATCATCATCATCATCATCATCCATTCATTATTCATCATTATAACCCCGATCAGTTTCATAATCATCTACACGTCTCCTAAAAAAGCCAAAACATTCTGTGCTAATTTCGAACAGAAGGAACTACAAAAGACTGAAAACTCACATCCTGTGAAGCAAATTTCAAATCATTCGCTTCCGGATGCATAATTCTAGCGATCAAAAAAAGAAAGAAAAAAAATTACTGTCATGTCTTACCGCGTTTTCTTGCCGTGTGATGCCAATCATGAAGAGAATATGAAGGGAGAGCAGCGAAATGGCAAGGTTGCGATGGACCGCTACTGTGTCTGTTGTACACCTGTCGTGAGATTGGGGAAAGAGAGATCATGACCAGAGTTCGGTCCCCTGACATCTAATACACTACTGGTTCTGCGCCCATGATGATTTCTTCTGAAATTAATAGGTCTTGACGTCACAAACTAAGAAATCATTAAATTTATCAAAATATCCATCAAATTTGATTACTTCATTATTCATATTTCTGTACCTACTAAGTTCCATCCTCAAAAAATTGCCCATGCCTTTCGTGATGTCATCAACTGTGAAGGCAGTTGATCAGTGAAAAATGGTATGCACCTTGCTCTAACATGATATACTAGTTCACAACAGCAAGACATTACTCATTTAAGAAAATTTCACACCTTTTCTTGCCATGCTCTCAATTTTTCAACATGCATTTTAATGACGATGGTAATTTCCAAGGTTCAGTGGTGTTATCATATGAGATCTGTCTGGAGAGATTTTGTGCGCTAGTTAAGGAAAGATGCAAGACAGTGGGTATTGTGATCTTTACTTGTTAACTTATTGTACTGTTGATGAGATCACGAATGGCAAGACAGGTGTTATTTTAGGGGTGGAGCTTGGTGAGTGCAGAAAACTAAACAATAGAATGATACCAATCTGCAATACAGTTTTTTATTTAAACATCTAGAATATTAGTGATTAATAAATTTGTAGTATTATTCCCATCAGAAGTCAACATGTAATAGACGTTAGAGTACCTATAACCGTTTGCCTAGCAAAACATGATAATTCCTCTATAAAGTCTTTGAGGATACAAATTTGTAGGGAAAGGGCTAGCACCTACATTGTACACTGCATCTGGTAGGAGCCTCTCTACTTCTTTGATATGACATAATTTGACTATTATCAAAACTAACTTTCCCGTTACAGCTTTCCCCTTTTTCTATGTCTGTGTAGGGTCACCTTGGTTTATGGCGTACGCTTTATACTGTACTGCTACAGCAGTACAGTGAAGCCCACACCAGCACTAGTAGAGAAGGGACCATTTTCGTAAAATGACACCTATAAAACATCAGGGTCCTTAATACTTAATACAGCTTTTCTCCCAATGATTCTCAAAAGGGCGGGAATTCGGGGTTGACGAATCGTACCGGAGGTAGAAGAAGACGCCGAGGGAGATGGCGACCATTGTGGTGAAGATGAGGATACCGATGTAGCCAGCTGCTTTGACGACAAACCGAGGAGGTTCACCGGGATCCCACTATAATACAACAATGAAAACAGATGACATCATTGCTTCATGAACGAACAATAGTGTAAAAAGAAACCCTACATTTACCATCTAGTTTTGCACAGAGAAATGAATGGTGTGTGTAAATCTATTCTCTTTTTATTTTTGGTGCTATGATTAACTATGCCAAGCAACTTTTGAATTGTATTAACGGTGAACAAGTGGAATTTATCATGTATTTATATTATCATGATGTGCCAATTTTTTCATTGACCACACACACTGGAATGCTCATTCATGGAACATACGCGTACGTGTATAATTATGTTTACATACAGCACAGTTTGCGTATACACATATTATAATATTGTATGCGTGCGTGTGTGGACTGAGATCCACTGTAATTCACGTTACTTACATTAATGTCGTACATATCGGTAGTGACAGCAAACGTGCCTAGGCGGTAGTACAGACACTTGACGAACTCTCCGTCCGACGAAATGTTCCCGTCCGAATCCTCCCAAGACCATCCATTTGGCCTGAAAGAGATGCAGATTATAATATGATGAATGGTTAAAGTTTGTTAATCTGAACGTTCCTTAATCCGAGGGTTCGTTATTCCAAGGCTCGTCATTTCCAAGATTCGATAATCCGAAGGTTTGTTAATCCGGAAGTGGAAAAAAGGTCGTGCTTCCGAAGGTTCGCTAATCCAAAGACGAAATAAAGTTCGTCAGTACGCACCTTTCGGATTTACGTATACCTTATTTCATTTCGGAAATTCGGAATAACGAAGCTCATTTTATTTACGGATTAACAAACATCTAAGGTAAAAGAAATTTCTGTGTTTCGGAATAATGAACCTTATTTCATTTTCGAATTTACGAACCTTCCAAATAACCACCATTACCCTGATGCATGGTGTGGAAGAAAAACTGGGATCTTATTAAGTGTAAGTGTTGTGTATTCAAATGCTTTACAGTATTAATCGAATACCCTTTCTTTCTAAAAAGAAACATCTCATGCTTGTAGAGACGGGATCTACTGTCAAAGATAGAAAAGAAATAAATAAGTTCTTGAAGGTCATATAAAGTAAAAAAACCCCATATATTCAGAAGGAAGATCACATCCATATCTTTTTTGCTTTACGGTCGATCGCATTGAGAGTTATACCTTAATTGCAGTTTCTATTCAAGAAGATATCATGTACAGATTGTAAACGTTTTTTCAAGCGTGATTCCAAAGACATTTTCAACTAGCATTCGGTGTTAGCTGGCATCAGTTTCTCTATATCATTTGCTATATGTACGTTGTTATCACCATATGAATATCTTACATTACGATATGACACTGCTATTTAGATAGTGACAGCAATCCATGTGATCCACTTACCCGCCACTGATGTCAATGTATACACAGTCCGGATTGGAGATGTTGAACGACTACAAAAGGAAAACAAAATGACATAAAAAATGTAGTTCATGGTCATGACACAAAAGTTTAAGTGTACATAATCATACAAAGCGATGAATACGAAGATGTCGAAAGCGCTTTTATAATACAGAGTGGACTTGATTGAGAAGTTTAATATCCAATATCTATAATGATAATATCCCTGAAAAAACAAGACACGCCTTTCTGTCTGACCAAATTTGTATATTTTCTCTGACTTAACACGATTCTTATTCGTGCTGAAATACATACTGTAAAAACATTTGTATCTATGCATGATACGACTGAACTGAGATGGATCAATCCTCCCTTAATCATTAAAGTATGACTAACATAAAACAAAACGCTGAAGTTAGTAGATCAAATTCTTATTCTCACTTTTTATCTTTGTCGTTGACCGGGAAACCCTGAAAAGTGGAAGTTATACAGTTGATCATAACATACTTTGTACATGATTTACCATGTTAGCATAACATTACGATGAAAATTCGTGTAAGATTTTTGAAGACAGACGGCGAGTAGTATCATTGCGGGTGGAAAAGCAAAACGTTACACTGATATTACAAATGCTGGCTATGACATTCCGGGCATTCTTACGTTGGTAAACTTCAGGTTGATTTCGATGGGGTCTGTGAGGTTGGCAAAGACGTCTCCAATATCAGTCTCCGAGTACACGCCAGTCGAGATGACCACGGAATTGACGTTGTCTTGTTTGTGTCGGTCTTCTTTTTCCTTGTCTCTGACGTACTGCACGATGACTTGTCTAACAGTGTGAGGATATCATGTCAGATCACAATGTTATATGGATTCAGCAACAATTAAGCTTTTGATAATTTTCAGACTCTTTCGTAGTATTTATGATAATCATGATCATGATCCACAGCATATTTTGTATAGCGTCATTTATATCTATTTTAAAAACATTCGAAGGCGCAGACTCCTCAAAGAGAGTAAGCAATTAAATGCCTGGTGAAGATGTGAGTATTGAGTGAGGCTTGAAAGTGCTCCAGTTTGTCAATTCCACTGAGAAATGATGTGTGCCTAGCTGTAATGCTTAATGAAATCATTAAAAATAAGTCAGTAATCAATACTGCTTGGTAGGCATATGCGATGCTGTCAACTTGTTTAAAGGTTTGCAGCAGACGAAACATTGTATGAACTATATCTATTTTACTCTTTTTGTTTGTTGTTATGCAGTTGAGCAAAGAAAGAGAAGGGCATGTTCACAAAGTAATCTGAGCGCTAAGACTGTTGCGAACATCGGTAATATTTAGGCACATCCAAACCACATAATGCTTTGTTTTCTGATGATGGTTATGAAGCAAATCTGTAAGAGAATCATCAGTGGTTTGATTACTTACTCAGGATGGTTTGGCAAATATCTTGCGATCTTCTCGTATCGGATGTAATATACAGCCACGCTCTTTTCTGTAAGATAAACAAGGAATGGAACACATGATTGTCGAGGATTTAAAAAAAAATGCGTATTGCTTAAAGGGCTCGTATAGTTTTGTTTGAGACCTAACTTTAGGTTTTTAACATTTTTGGGTGAGATAATGAGAAACCTCTTATGAATTATGAAAGAGCATGTAATTCCAACAGGAATTCAACTTTTATTTGATGAAAATTGGTTATGAAATGGATGAGATACCCAAAACAGATCAAAACTAATAAAGTGTGGGACCCACATTTTATTACGATCGCTTTGTTTTACTTTGTTTTGGGATGTCTCAGCCATTACAAAACCGATTTTCACCAAATAAACTTTGCATTCCTCTTGGAATGGCATGCTCTGTACCATTTCATAAGTGGTTTCTTGGTATCTTGCAAAAAGTTAAAAGCCAAATCCTCAGCTCCATCTATACGGTACCATCCCTTTAAGCACCCAGTACGCAATGATATCAAACAAAACTAGTACCTAACGAAATTAACCTTATTTTACTCAACCATTGAAGCATTATCATTTGCTATATTTTCACTGTTTTTATACGAAAAGAAAAAGCTATAATGTACCAATCAACCAACCAAATACTGAATGAGTACTACTTGTGATTATCACCAGATTATATGTGCCCTTGTAATGATAATTTCATATCTGAATTAGATACACAATCAGATGTTCCCAAATCATCTTGCAGCGAAGAGAAATGGAGATTAATTCACGTGCTTTGCATCAGCACCAAAACTTATCTGCCACTTAAGTAATATGGCAAAAGAGGTACATCAACTGTGTGGAACTTTATGTGTAAAACCCACGAGGATTTGTCAGCGTCGTATGTCTTCAAAAATATCTCACAGCTAGAAATCCAAACACACGTTTCCTGTTTATATCTATGTCCATCGTCTTTTCTTTCGAAATCTTAGGAAACTCTGCTGTGTATAGGCTTCATCACAGTTGTAACGACAGTCATTTTCGCACCCAGAAGATCGTCGTCCAGGTCGTCGAAGAGCGTGTTGGGAATGATGGCCTGTCCGACCTCGGCTTTTATGGATCCCATGCCTTGGATTGTGGTGTCAGGGAAGAACGAGCCGGTAAACGATTTGGGCTGCACCATTTCCAAATACAGAGCTGAAAACAAGAGGAAAACAAATGTATCAAGCGTAAGTGTGATTTTATGCGTGATGGAGAATTTCAAGGAAAAAAAGTGTCTGCCTTCGAGCCAAAACATCAAAAACATGACTCACATCGGACTAAATTAAGTTTTCGCAATTAAGCATCATGGAAATGATTTTTAGAGTGTATGAACACTTCTGCAAAAATGATCACATTGATGCTTAGTAGAGGTTCAATCGACATTTGATCGATTCGCGCTTGAAATGGAAACTAAAGCAGAAAAATGAATGAAAAAAATATGATAATTAAGGGTGATAATGGTGGTCTAATAACTATGGGAACAGAATTAATGACAAATTATCATAAAATCAGTTAGTATCACAATAGTGGTGGTGAAAACAAATATGATAGATTTATTTTTCATTAATATCAGCGAAAATGTACGATATGATGAAGCTCTCTAATCCATCGTACCGATGTTATTCCTGACGATTGCTTTCTTTCCATCGCCTTCCTCGACCGATATATCGCCCCTCTTCTCATGGCGGAGGAAGCTCTTGGCAAACAAGTCCACAAACTCGTCCATCACTTCGAGCAGGTTCACGGCTTGTGCGCCCCGGGGAAGCGTCGCGTTCCACGCCACGTCATTTCGCTCGTCGATGATATTGTCGACGGTGTCGGTGAACCACTGCATCGTAAAGACAGAATCGCTTCTTATCTGGCTTTTGTGATATACATTTCATAAACACTTGCTCGGAAACCGTCTTAGCTACTCAAGCAGCTGTTCTTGCACATGTGGCGTATAGAATGTGATACCCGGTAAATGGTTTTACTCAGGTCATAAGTTGTTGTTTGGTTGTTTTTTTAAATTGAAATGTGTATGTTTACTGACGAGATCAATGATCTCACTGATGACGTCTTACTCATTTGTAGGAAACTTAACCTGTTACCGAAAAAGAGGGAATTAGCGGTGAAAATGGTCGATCTACTGATTGTCCAGAGAGAAGGTTTGGCTACACCAACAGAAAGGAAACATTATGTATAAACGAAGGACAATGAGATTAAAGTTCTGTTCTTCCTAAGTTGAGCACATAGCTTCGTGCCATGATGCCAAGTTCATGAATCTGTTAATCTCTCCACGTTATTTAAAGCGGAAAATGCTACTTAAATTTCAATTAGTTTCAGAGGTGTTTCATCTGCCTTGTTATTGTTAATATTAACAATCAATCCATCTATCCAAATTACCTACAAAACTCTCCGCCAATAACGTCTATTAAGCCATTTGAGGGTTTTAATCTGTATTTTCAAACTCTGGCACGTTCAAGAAAGCGATGTGGTCTTACCCTCACGAATTTGTCAGTATCGCCGTACTTCGGGTAAGCCTTGGGTTGCTTGAATCTCAGCATGGTATCGGTCCAGTGATATTCATCGAACGACGAAGCCTGAGCTCTGACGATCAATCGGAGGCAATCGATACTCGCCGATAGATCGGACGGGTTTGTTTTCTTCCCCAGGGTGGAATTGTAGAGGCGTTCCAGGAAGGGCAAAATGTTGGCTTTTGGACCGAACACGCTTTTCTCGATCTGAGAAAAACGAAAATGAAGTCGTTAGAACTCTACGTGCTTACAGATTTTAGACTATGCATCAAAATATTACCTCTACTCCGATGTGTTTAGTTTTCAGGCTTATCTAAGCAATTGTCATGTCCAACAATGGTACTGCTTTCGTGCAAGTAATGTTTCAGACACTATAACTACGATGTTTTTACATGGAAAAAGCCTCAATGTTGAATAGCTTATGTAGAAGACGTACAGGGAATACAAAATCATTGCGTGAGCTTTTATCACCTACCTCGTTCTTCAGATCCCTGAGTTCATGGGACACACAAGCCGAAGCATTCGCCTCCACCCACTCGCCAAACAAGTCATCTTGCAGGCATGTGCGAGTAGCGAAACCTGGAAGAAACACACATATTGTGAAATTATTATCTCCAGTATAGTAATTACCTTTAGAATAGAATTATATTGCACCCTACAGTGACAAGGTGGTTACATCCAAATGCGTGGGGAGATATGCATGTACAAATATTTCTATACTGTGTTTGTCTATCTGTGTGTTTGCAAGCATATCTGTTTTACTATTTATATATCTACCTGTATATCTCTCTGTCCATCCTTGTTTGCATGTATTTTATGTACTAGTATGTGTATGTGTGTATTTTCCATCCACAAATCGATCCATCTCTCTATCGAACCGTGTATGATGTATATATATCCATCTATATAACTATGTATGTACGTATGTATGTATGTATGTATGTATGTATCTATCTATCTATCTATCAATCTGGTATCATGTGTGTGCACTACAAAACATGTTACACACAAATACTGTGTGTCCTGAGACTTACCCTGTGTTGTGCCCGGACAAGGTCTGGTGGAGTTGTGACCCGTTGGTGTCCGAGGCCATAGAATGTTCTTATCATGGCCCTGGTTACATTGAGGTCCTTTCATAAGACAAAGATATACATAAACAGACTTTGTGTTTTAAGCCAATAACTTCAGATTTAAGTGTCTTACACAATGATTCGTAAAGACCTCTAGTGATATGTTAATAATGTATAGATATCTAAATATATATGTTAATTCTGAAGGAAATATATACTATACATTTTGTTTTGTTCAGGAAGGGTTAATATCAAGCACGTCAATTTGTACGACCATGTTGCTACTAGTTTCGTTTTTAAATCGCTTAAAATCAAGCTTCGTAAAGTTGGAGAGAGAAATGTACAACGACAAATATATAAAAAAAAAAAACCACCATAGTTTCATTGTTGGCCCTACTTTGAGCAAATAACAATGGCAAGCTTTCTCATGCAAATGATATTCAGGCAAGTACTGTACATGTGTGATACAGAACTTAAAGGTTTCATTTAAGTTTGATGATCTCACCAATCGTATGACTGCAGTGACTGTCACAATCGTCATCCTTGTTCATCACGCATTCATCTGGAAGGGGATAAAACAAATTGGTTAGATATGACAGAGGAAATCTACAAAGTCATGAATCGCAAAATTTGAATAGATTAGTCTATAACCCCTTACGCCAATTACTGTAACCTATCTCAAAATATCTGAATCCAAGACAGATATATTTTCCATCGGAAATAAGACAGAAAGATTTCGTCCTTCCTGATATTCAAAGAACTTCAGCTTTGTATCTACAAGCGTCAGAACCGTATCATTACTCATGAAGCATCCAAGAATCTATGGAATAATGGTTAGAACACATCGTCAGTCATTCTGCCTTGAAATTAAAGTGAATGTGTTCTTATTGTAGAAGTACGGAGTATCATAATCTTATGAAATTTCAAGGAACAAACGAGTTTGATTTCTTGGACATTACCATACTATTCGGCATCAGTTGTTCGGTTTGCACTCGATGCGGGTTTTCCGTCTTTGTCCAAATGACCACTTACTATCACTTATCATTGCTTTTGACGAACTCACCAAACACCCTTGATGGCCATCGAAGCTTGACCATACCCCTCGTACCGCTACGGAAGTCTACCCACTCCGCTACGTTACCGCAGTAAGTGAAGGTACAGTCGGTGGCGATCTGGTGGATGTACGAGTCATTCAGAGTGACGTTCCACACATGCACGTGACTGAGCTCGCCCAGAAAGGCCCTCGTCTTATCTTTCAGGTGGTGCATCATGTGACCAATGGTCAAATCGCCACCGGACTCGATGTGACCGTCGAGCGGCAGGGCTCTGGGGGAAGTCCCGCTAACGTCAGCCACCAGGGTGCCATTTCTGAATAACTTCCAAGCTCCACCTGTGAGATGATGGAAAAGAAACATCCACAGCACTCCTCGTTTTCCATCTTAATTCAATGCTTGCAATTCCATACAACATTAAAAAAAAAAAAATGATACTAAATCTATATGGTCTCCCCATGAATGATATGTAGGCTACCAAATCAGTTAATTCAAAGGAGATTGGAGGAGGATCCTGCCTCGTCCACCAAGATTTCCAACCGACAGAATTCCAATCAAATCTCTTAATATAGAACCCAGGAAAAGAGTTGCTTTCTAATGTAAGCTTCATAATTTGTCAATCATTCAGTAATCATTAGACATATAGTTCAGAGAGTAGTAATTACATCTATTCAGTTTCCTGTGCCGGCGAATACTTCCATAAGTTTTCACAGCAAGATACCAGGATAAGTTGTTCTGAAACATTCTTTTCATTTCATATTTCGTCAGGTTAATTTCTTTCGTCACGATGGTATACTCTCATATTCTTTTGAAATTATAGATACGTATAATGTAGGTTGACGTGAATTCACGAAAAATGCTCGTGTATTGGGGGAAAATGGCAGAAGGCTAAAAAGACTGGAGTGCGGAGTATAAATGCAGGCCCTTTATGGAATACCTTTGTCCCACGTCACCGCGATGTGGCACCATGACCCCGCCCTCATACCCCAGTCTGCCTCTTCCGTGTGCTTATTGAAGACGCCTATTCGGAAGACACGCCCAATGTTGATCCGCAGCTCCTCCTTGTGGCCCACCACATAGGCGATCAGGGTCGGCTTCTTACTTATTCTCTGTAAACGTGCAAAGGCGAGAAACTTAAAAAGTGCAAAATGTTGGCAGGTGCAACAATTAGAATATACTAGCATGACTATATCGACTGAAATATGACGAGAAACGATATTAAGTATACAACCATTGGATGGTCACCTGTCCTGATGCCGTGTGACATTTTTCCATAACCAATTAATTTAAACATAGTACGTGTGAGGATTGTCAAAAGTGGATCGGAGTCACTGAAACAGGAAAGACGCTTTGATTACAAGACAACACCTTCATAACATTAACAGAGATACAAGTGGAATATCCCAGAAATAGCTGTTATGCTGTATTAAGTGTGTATCAGAAAGCAAAGCTTATCGAGGTGGTCAAATCCCCTCTCGTGTGTCCCTTTCATAAGCTGCTATATTGTACAAGTGCATGGCAGGCAGAACTACAGGCTTCTCTGTGATAGTAAGGGAAACCTTACAATAGATTTCCCAGAGAATTTATTTATTCTCAGTACAAAGAAGGAGCATAATCTCGAGTGACTGGGTTAGTTATTTCTTTAAAAACAAAAAACAAACTCTGAGTTGTATTACTGTAAGATTTCATATATGATGTTGGAAGACATTATTCTTCAACCATGCAAAATTTCGTGACGTTTGCGTAAGGGATATACAATTGTACGACCTTTATGAGAGAGAAGGGGGGGGGGGGAGGAAAAGGGGGTAGGGAAGGGGATAAAGGGGTAAGTGGTGAGGTCAAAGGAAAAGAAAGAACCTCAGGACTTTGCTTTCACCTCTTCATCCAGCTTTACCCAGGCTGCTACTGTGAGTGCTTCGAGTGCAGGCACGTTCTTTCCCAGCAGTATGGCGTAGCTGGGAGGGTCTATGTGTTTGAAGTCTAACCTGGAGTCCACAGCGTCAGCTGGAAAGATGCGAAAAAGGTTTAAAGAGACATCTTTTAAGTAAGGTTTCACCAGGGAGGTGGTCTCTTCAAACACCTCCCTAGCGTCACTAGGTAAGATGACAGTGAAAACATCAGGGGTTAGGATGCCCTGTTAACTTGTTTAAGATTAGAATTCATCGTAGCGTAAAATGAATTCATCGGTTTTTTTTTTTTTTTTTTTTGCAGTGGCTTTCGTCAGTATAAAAGTGAAAACGAAATTCACCTGTGATAAACAGCAGACATGTAAACGTGGACGTACAGATGGGAATTCTTTGCATTGTGAGCTCATTACTGAACTGGAAAAACAAACCTATACCATCAGGCGACATCTACATAAAGCAAGGTCATGGTCTAATCTTCTATTTTGCTGGATGTTAGCAGTTACTTGAACATGTAAGCAATCTCCCTTTTAAAAGACCTTTACAGATATTCAAAGCCCTTTGCTGCTAATATCACGGGGAAGTAGACGGCGAAGTCATCAAGGCCTGTACATAAATTGCTAATGGACTGCTAATGTAACTATCACTCCCTCATATCATGCCTGTCTTGTTTTTTTTTCTCCAATGTAAATTACCTGCCTTATTGATACACGAAGACGAAATTGAATTTGCCCCACCCGTGTATCGTGGATGCAGCATAAATTATTCGGAAGCGCTGACATTTCAATCTACACACCCTGACGCTTGCATGTTTGATGGACTGCTATACTACATGGTCGTTGTGTAATCATTATCGAAATATGTTAGGTGAATCTAAGCCCTGTATGGAGAAAGAATATCACCAGTCTCCCATCTTATGGCGTTCATGGATCTTGCCACGATATGTTCTCCTTCTTCGAAATAATAGAATAAAAACTATGATGGAAGGAAAGTAATGAAAATGGTCTCAACCTTTTCAAACATGTCAAAAGAAACAATTACACAGATGTCAGTAATCACTAGTATATATTTAACAATTCTCCGGTCGGGAAAATCATCATCATTATCATTCAAGGATATATAATATATATATATATATATATATATATATATATATATATATATATATATATATAAAAGGACAGCAAATATAATATGAACAGATGGTTATGGCAAAATAGATTGAATGTATTTGTTCCTTTTTTTCTCATTGTGTATGTAGTCTAATAGACATGCGATTAATTTGAGTCAGACAAATCACAGGCACGAAGTCACATTGAATACTATCATTTAAAGTCCAGATGAAAAGTTTTGTATTATATTATAATTCAGCGTATATCTTGGTTAATTCCTCCTTTTTTTGAATATTTTGAATAACTGATGCTGCGCATGCGCAAAAACGCACGTACATACCAAAACGTACTCATAAAAATACACTGTACGCTCACACTTACAAAAAGAAAAGGATTTGGGAAGCAGAAACAATATCAATGTTACCTCAAGCTGCATCTGAAGTAACTTTGGGCACTTACTCATACATAGTTTACTGTTCCATTCGAAACCAGTGCCGCACTCGCACCAGTAGCCGGCTGGTGTGTCCACACACTGAGGGTTCTTGTAGAACCCGGCGTTACAGTGGAGCTTTTGTTCTGACGTCACGACTATTGGATACAAATATTAAAAAAAATGATGAAAGGAACATCCACATTTCATGACTTACGCACAACGGTAAGACAGCCAGTTCTGAACAATAATTAGTATGGGATGTATTTTGCCGTCACACTTCGGATTTACTGGGGATAGAGAAGAGTTCCAACGTGATCGAGTGTATTCTATCAAGATTTTTAATAAGGGGAGGAAACTGCTTGATATTGCAATAAACTGTGAGCTCGACATGGTATTCATCTGCCAGAATGTTTACACGCGAAGGTGAATGTGTAGAGTTATCTTTATGATCTTCATTATACAACAATTCGTCAGAAAAAAAAAAACAGAGGCACTGAATTTTTTAATGCCTACGGCTTTTCCGTATTAACATAAAAAAAAAAAATCCTCTTCAAAGTTTATTCGGTCGCAGAATTTGTAATCACAGTGAAGATCCAACCGAAAGTAAATCAAATTTGAATTGTAAAATTCGTAGTTTCTGTCATGATCGCGATTGTCTTTAACGATATAAATATCAACGTATTAACAGACATTTTTCCTCACCTATGGCCGAGCACATACAGACGACGGTTGCTAGGCACAGTAATCGCGGAAAGAAGCCGTAAACCAACATGATGTACGCTGATCGAGCACTAACGAATGATGTGGTAGTATAAGGCGTCACTTCTGAGAAAGATTCTTTAATTCTCAGCCACAGACACTTTCAATCCTGGGGCATAAGATAAAAGCAAAGATTTGAGGAGCATGTAGACAATACTCAATCTCATTTCAAACCGGTGAAACATGTACTTCCAGAAATGAGGTCGGAAAAATATCAGCACCAGCAACGGAACAACCAGACGTTTAACGATGCAAAATGAGGATGACATAATGAAAAAAAAAAACAGCCACTGGAACGAAACTGTTGAAGTGAAGTGCATTAATATCCATATTATGATGCCTTCTGGATATAGTCATCGGAGTATTCCAATCACAACCTGAAAATGCATTTTAGTATTAAGATGGAAATTTCGCGATGACTCTTTGGTCATGCATTAATCTTTTATGTTTATATATCATGTTTGACAGATCTGGGAAACCTATGGAAACATTAATGTTATACGCAGAGAAGGCGAATAATGTTCTTAATGACTGGTTTAAATCAGAACACAAATATTTCTCCATAATAAGATGCCCCCACGACACGGCAGTGATCCATGTAAGCATCAAACATATAAAACCTGCCACGAAATCATCGTCCTTGCAATGATAAAAGACCGACTTGGAACCTCACTAACCAGGTCAGATAGAAGGAACGATGTATCGTTCTGTCTATCTTTGTAATGACAAAAAAAAACAAACAAACAAACACAAAACAAAACAAAACAAAACTCGTCTTTACTCGATTTCCTATTCTTTTAATTTGAAGATATATCGTCAAGAATAATGTATTTTTCTCGCGTAGCCTTTTAGGTGTGTGTAAAGTTAAAGAGAATCCTTCTTCTTCTTCCTCTTCTTCTTCTAATTTCATTTGTTAATCTTAGTTTTATTATTTTTCTACCGAGATCCTTTACAGCTTTACTCAGACTCCAAGGAAAATCTTACCAACAATTTAACTATTCTTGAGGAGATTATAGTGAAAGGAAACAAAATAATGAATTGTTCCAAACTTTGTCGAGCATGATGTCTTGCGCCGGAGAGTTAGAGGTACAAAGAATAATGACCTAATTACTTAACTATGATTAATTTGAATGTCATGTGGTCATCTAATGTAACCAGACAACGTTGCCAGATGCAAGCATCTCTATAGCTGTCGGGCACATGGTGTCACTGTACATGCGCACGAAGTATAGTTTTGGATGCATGTACAATGTCTTCACAATTTATACATTAGATGCCATAAAATGATATAAATAATTTATATATATATATACACGCGTGTATATACATACATACATACATACATACATGCATAAATATACCTACATGCGTACATACATTATTATCAGAATACACGACAATTTCAATGTGATACAAGTGTTCATATCATCTTGTTGATACATGATTATAAAAAGCACTTTTGTGCCAATTCAAAATGTACGGTATGATTACAGAAAAAAAATTATATCACTCCCTTGAGCTCTGAAGTCACTATAGTCTGTGTACTTACATCAAGGTAAAGACTGGTCATAACACAAATTATAATACATAACTGAAGAAAAACATGTAATATGTGCAGCATTATATCCAGCCACAACGTGAAATTAAAATAAGCATGAAAAAAAAAAATCAGGATTTGCTGCTCTCAATGATAACTGTTCATCATTAGTATTTTGTAAAGTCGCAGAGGTGGCAGAACTATAATGCAAACTGCATGGCGGCATGCAGGGTGAACATGGTTAGCACCATCGACGTGTTAAACACAATTACTCGACTGTCTGCAGGCGTATTAAAATTTACCCTTCAAAGCGAGATGGATCGATGGCAGTGTGTTGGCTGATACCTCCTAGCAAGGCTAACTGGGCCCTTCTCGAGTTAGATGTAAAAGAGCGAGAAATCGTGAGAGGGAAAGGGAAAGAAAAGGGGGAGAGAAGCAAAGTACAGAGATAGACGGATGGGAAGGGAAGCAAAGGAGAGGAAATCAGAACTGTAAAGAATTTATAGCCTGAAATGAAATTTTGCTTTCGACAAGAAACGCTATATTCTGGTCCCTCTCCAACGACGGTTATAAAGTAGACGCTTTCTCATCATACAGAAAGTACGCGACAGACCTCTGTTAGAACTGCGGGAAAAGCGTTACAAAATAGGGATTTGAAATTTGAGAATTGGGTCTTACTGTCGCGGAACATATAGGCTACCAATACCGAGTTTTAATGGCCCTCTGCTAACAGGTGCACTTAACGAGGAGCAGATAACGAAATGTCACGTTCATGTGGCACTCGATTGCTCCCGACTAATGGCATAGAAAAGACAGGCTTTGGTTTCCTGCCATTCCGAGTAAGAAATTCAATTTCGGTAATTATTCCGATACAGCCAGCGCGGCTAGAGTATCTGCGCAGAAGCTTCCCCATGTTCTGCTTCAATGGATGGGACTTTCAGAGGGTTTGATGTATGAATCAAGGATGTGTATTTAATTAGCTTGCTTGTATACCTCTCGTGTAACGCCCATAATTATGACAGTCTCCATTGTGAGAAATATAGGGCAGGAAATGAAGTATTTATTGCCTCACAATAAATATCCAAAAAGAAGAGTAAATTGTAAACAATGTCTTGAATTAGAATCGATAAGGACAGACACTCCAATTTCCTTCGGATTAGTCTCTGAATAAGTTACATTGATTTATCATATTATATTTCTATATCTGTTAACGTTTAACACCAGTAGAACCACTAATATCATACGTTGCCCATTATGTTTTCTATCATAGGTCTGAATAGAATTTCTTTCTGTAAAACAATATCAGATTTCCAAATAGATAAGAGATAAAGATAGATTCTAATATTTGGACTACTAGGTTATGTTGAAGCTAAATTCACTGAATCCGACTTCCTATATAAACATGCTTTACGTGATTGGTCGCTAATATCATCTTTTAAGTTTGATCTAAGCAATATTGTAGAATCAAACAATACAGAACGTTGTACGTCCAAACAAACTTGTCTCCTGTAACTGACGGGTGCAGCGAAAATATGTTCGAGAAAGTATGTTTTAAATGCGCACATTTCAAGGCAAACATATTTTCATGTCCATGGTCGCTTCCCAAACAAAACAAAATTGGCACGAAACATACTCATGGCGTTGGGTTTGACGTCACCAAGATGGCTAATAGGCG
The DNA here is from genome assembly GCF_040938485.1 of Diadema antillarum. Lineage (NCBI taxonomy): Eukaryota > Metazoa > Echinodermata > Echinoidea > Diadematoida > Diadematidae > Diadema > Diadema antillarum. The sequence continues at coordinate 3,620,495 of NW_027271380.1, forward strand.
ATGCTGAGGAGGAGACATGTGTTTGTAAGCTTTTTTCTTTGCTTTTCTGATTCAGTTCAATATAGGTCTCCAATATAAATCGCTACAAAACATCATTCTGTAAGGGTATAATGTCACGTTCGACGCTTCTTAATACCTTTCTCCCTAACGTTTCATTGATTTCTGACCAACAGAATATGTGATATTCATAGCAGAAGCACTGAGTAATCTTTCTGCCTACACCAGAGTAGGTCTAATGTAATACACGAGTATTTGGGAAAAGTCGGTAGCTATCAATGTAAGCAGCTGAGATAAGAGAAAATAGATGCCATATTCTGCGTCAGAGAATTTGGAAAGCATGCATGTTTTCTCACGTGGCCTCATCAGTCGAGACGAGACCGTTAAAGCCATGATTTACCATTTGTAGAAACAAAAACCCAGCATTAGCGCTTCAAAATATTTTTATGTGAGTTAGGGATGTAAGTTAGGGATAGAAACAACTACTGTAAAACATGAATCTGTAAAATCGATGTTAAATATTGTTAAATATACAAAATGTGAACAATAGTTATAATAAAAATGCTTCCAGACTAAACCGTTTACAGTTACGGTTTATTGAGAAAAATACAGATATCTCGTTATATTTTAGGCTTTATCAGGTAAATTTCATATGATAGGATGTTTTGTGGTACAACAGACCTACATATATGCATTCCCAAAGGTAAACAAGACCTTAAAGCACCGCCTCCACTCCCACTAGATTATCAGAATGGCGCAAAACCACAAACAGATTCCAACAGTCAAATTACAAACGACACTCATATCATTTCGACAACATTCTATAAGACCCAGAGAGTGCATGGTGTCTGTTCAAGTAATTTAACATGCACGCCAATAAACAAGATACATTTTAACACTTAATACATATAATCATTCCATACTTTGCGATCTGTGGGCATCTTAAAAGGATCGGGTTTGTTTTATCTGTAACACTACTTACTTACCATTTATTTTGTCGACAGATCCCTCCTCCCTCTTATTTACTGTTGAAGAAACATGCATGTTTCACACACGTCCCGGATTTGTATGAGTGTGGGTGTGTGTGTGTGTGTGTTTTATGTGTGATAATGCTATGTATTTACATTTATGATAACTGTATGACTACATGTCACGCCTCGTAACAAGACAATTAATAATGGAAATTGATATCCTTTGTAAGTTCTACAGTTATTGTTGCGGCTCATATCTGTCGAGAGTATTTTGAGCTTTAGTATAGGAGCGTTCTAAACGAATCAGAATGCAGACGCATCCTTAGGAGTTCTCCGAAGTAGGATGTCATATTCAATAACACCACTGGCATTTGAACAGTCATCCATGCCAATTTTTCACTGGTTATTGCGTCTGTATCACCACTTTCTCCACTTAGGCGAAGTCTTCGCGATCCTGCATGTGTATATCAAGACAAATATTACGTACATTTTGCAACTCCTATTGCTATCCGCCAAAGTATGAGTATAAAATGTATGGATGACCTTTGGTATAAAAGCAGAGGGGTATGTGGATTGGTGCAACTAAATCTTCGAGGCTGACATTTAATACAGAGGAACTATACCGCCGTGTCACATCAGAGTGACTTTGTGCATATATTGCTAGCAGGGGATGGTCCGTCGTGTATATCGACAAGGTGTCGTGTCCATATTGTTTTGAAATGAAGTACAAACGAGAACGTATGAAAATCAACGCAATTAAGTCAGCATGCGCGGCGAGTATATAGTTGAAGCGTAAAAATCATGTTTTTTGAACAAATTACGTTTGCGTAGGCAAAGGGGCAAGCTATGAAAGGTCAACTCTATTAATAAGAGCCGATTGGTTCTATTTGAACCCATCGTGGTGGAAATGATATCAATAATGAGAGAAATTGTGTACGAATAGTCACAAAGATGAGAGCAATGGAAGCATGGAAGCTGACTTATAATAACTTTCGATTTATTTTTAGAATACTTGGTTGATCATGAAAAGTCGATATACTACAAATCTCACATTACTGATGAACATCGCGATGTATCACGAAGAATCGGTACTTTTGTGGCTGCTGGCATGAACATTTAAGACAATATAAAACAATTACAGAAACTACTTATTTGTCATAAAATGTTTGTCAAAGGGGGCGCTGTGGCGTAGTGGATTCGACTCCTGACTCCCAATTGGAGGACCCGAGTTCGATTTCCGCCCAGTGCTTACGTCCTTGGGTAAGATGTTTTTACCCACCACGTCCCTCTCGACCCAGGGGTATAAATGGGTACCTGACAACGCCAGGGTAATGATAATGGCAGGGCCCTCAGGTAGAGCAATGGTTACGAAGAGGTTACCCTATATAGATAAGACCTTATCATTATCATTATTATGGTTATTATTATTATTATTATTATTGTTATTATTATTATTATTATTATTATCATTATTATTATTATTATTATTATTATTATTATTATTATTATCATTAGTAGTAGTAGTAGTAGTAGTAGTGGTATCAGTATTGTTATAGTTATAGTTAAATGACATAAATTTCGTTTATAAAGGCAAAACGTGACTATTGGTTTCTCTTTAGACCTATGATAGGCATGAAAGGACATCAGACTATGTCTCTATAAACCTTTTCATAGAAACTGTCTGATTTAACGTACGCCGGTTATCTAGCAGTAATTTCCTTGTTCAGCTAAATAAGCTGTCATCTATATACTGCATCCTTTCATATACTTGATATCATTAAAAGGATAGGAACTCTTTTTTTTCAAATTCATTAAATACTTTTTAATGGTGATGTAACCGAGGCCATGAAATATCTCCATTTTTTTTTTTCATGGACGGTTGGGAAATTGTAGCAATATTTGAAATGTGAACACGCAAAGAAAACGAAAACAAAGAAACATGTTTATCAACATTTTGTGTGCAATTTGTTCCAAGATGTGAACTTTCCGCGTCATTCTTAATGCATTGTTATTCAAATGTAAGGTGACATTTTCCTCGAACCGAAATGATTATAATTCTATCACTCTATATCTACATAAAATATAGTTTTAAGTCCCGATGTAACATACTACTTTTGATATGACAACCATTACCGATGACATCAAACGTCGGTGTGTAATTTCATTCAAATTGCGTATTTGACGTAGCGATTATACATTTTTACCATTCAAACCGCGTGATGAAAGATTTCCCCCATTTTGCTACAGTACTCATTCTCTGCTTTATAGTAGTCATTTATATACTATTCTTATTTATGTTCAGGTATACCTTACCACTTATAGTCTATTACATTTGTTTTACCTAAGTTCATTTATGTATGCATGCATCTATACGGATTTATTTTAAACAAAATCCTCGCGGCTGACTGCGAGTTTTGATCGGTCTTACCCTCCTGAAACAAGCAAGCAGGCAAGCAAACAACAGCTGAACATGAATTAACTTTAATAGTACAGCTAGGTTGAATGTCTTTTCAATTTGGACAGGTATGATGATTTTTGGAATATATTCTCTTTACGTATGCGAAAAAATAAAAATAAGGGGTGTTAGAATGTCCATTATATCTTTTTTTGCTTAAACTGCAACCGGTATGCCTGCTATAGGACTCTGAAATGAAATGGCATACGATATGTATAGTAGCCTATAATAGGACCAAAAAAATTTCAAAGATGTATATGACAACTCCTCGGTATTCTATGACTCACATGAGTGAGAATGAAATGGAACTACAAGATGTCACGCTCCCTTTGTTCCCCGTCGCCTCAGAAATACAGATGCTCTATTATTGGCTGATGGATCGATATCAATGCGGGTGGTTATTCAGACTGCTGCGCCAGGCATTCGTAATGGGTCGCTGAGGAGTTTCCGCATTTCTATTACCATGTGCATGTCCACTATTCTCGTTCAGAGGGGCATGCTCAATATTCATTTCTCAGTTCACTCTACCTCTTGACCGAACAAATTTGTTTTTGTATTGTACTAGAAGATCCATTGGTGGTAGCTTGCTTCATCTCGCCAGCGAAGAACACAGTATTATTCCATTGTACGGTGACAAAGTATAGCCGGCACAATCCGTCGAGCACATCTTAGAAGCATTGAGTATTGTGATATGGCATACTAAAAGAAACAACAACAATACACTGTATATATTAAAAGAAAATATGTGCAATCCAGCTTTTATGACTATGAAAATAATTAAAAAACATTCAATCTCATTATAAATTCTAACTAAGCAAGGTCTCTTTCTTTTATTTTTTTTTGAACGTGCTGGATTTTATCATATTTAGATTAATCACAAGCATTGCCAATGTCATTGTAAATACGGATGTTATATACTGCTGTAAAACATTATCGTTCTCTTATCTTATATACCATCATACTGTGATCATCTAGCCATGTTGGTACACTCTTAGAAAGCATAACAAACAAAAATATTCTGTGTGAGATTCCTCAGTATAGCACAATGGATCACCGCTCGGGAAACAAATTTCGATTCTTTTTTTTTTTTTTGGTGATTCAGAATGCATGTTCGAGACTTGTGTCCAGTTCGTCAAAATGTTCACATATTACACCTGTTTTGATGAAGTTACATTGGTTGCCAGTAAGGCAGAGAATTGTATTTGAAATTTTGTTACTTGTTTATAAAGTACTGCATGGTCAAGCACCTGGTTATTTATCAGAATTGATATCAATGAAATCACATTCATATTCTCATAATTTACGAAGTGCACAGGATAAGTTGCTTCTAAAGCAACCTCACTTAAAAACGAAAGTAACTTTGGGGGATTGTGCCTTCCGCTGTGCTGCTCCAAAACTTTGGAATAAATTTCCTGAGAAAATGAGGAAGGCCTCATCACTTGCTGTCTTCAAATCTTTGTTGAAGACTTACCTTTTTTCAGAATTTGATTAATTTGTTATCTATTTTTCGTGTGTCTAATCAGTAACAATTTCAGGAGCTCTGTTACATCACAGCGCAGTAGAGTATATTTACATAGTAGCTGCGCCATACAAATTTGTCTAATTATTATTATTATTATTATTATTGTCATCATCATTATCATTATCATTATTATTATTAAGGACCATTATTGCATTAATCTTGTTTCGGTAACAATAATATATAACAAAATAACTCAAAACAGATTTGTCACAAGCTCAAAATTGGAAATACGCCGTACTTGTCAAATTGTCTCTTTTTTATGCAGTGATAGTTTTATGATGATAAATAAAAAAAAGAATGTAGTAACGTTTTAATTGTTTTCTTTTCTTGCTCCGTATAGCTTCTGTGAATCATTTCATGTAACATACTGAATTTCATCAAACCTGCATTCATTATAGTTGATGCAATAGATGCAGGGAATTATAAAGAGGAATGGAGAAGTTTTTTGGTGGCCAGGAAATATAGATTTTGCGTTGTTAGATTGTTGAACACAAAACGTGATTCTCTCATGAAATTCTCCAAGTGATAATAGACCAATTAGCCACTCCTTTTAATGATCCTCAGTATCAAGAAGTGTCTTAGTGGAGTGGTACCTCTTGACTCGAATTGAAGAGTAAATCAAATTACTTTTGATTAATTTCTAACGACATTATCTGCGCCGAAATGATTACGTTAATGAGCAAACATGGCACCCGCTTGAGACGATTAATCGTTCGGCAATGTCGTATTCACAATTAATTCAGCCCCCAGTCCATGTCGGTCTCTTACATGCATTCGTTTCTTCCTGCCTGATAGAGGACCATGTCTAGCATCTAGCTCAGTGCGGTATTGAAAGATATTCGAACCACCCATAGCCAGGCGTATAGCCAGCTATTGCTGTCACGACGATTCGAGCTTTAAGGGTGGAAAAAAGAGGGATCTCCTCAGTCTCGCTATCAAATTTCAACATGGAGTGATTCTAATAGGTGTGAAGTACAGATGCTAAGATGCTTTGCCCGCATCAGGGGATGCCGCGTCTCTGCTTAATACCTCTTGGCACGTTATACCGCCTTGACTTGGCTGAAGATAATAACACGGTCTCCGATTTCTACTGCAAGCACAAAAGACGAATCACTGCCGTTGCGCAGCTTTCTTCCATTGACTGTTATGTAGTTATGACCTCTTTTGAAAATTTTTGTCCCGTAGCGTATGGGGAGTGCGGGGAAAATGTTGAGCATGAGAAGACCATAGAGAAGATTGAGCGTCATCAAATGTTCCATCTTTGGAATGAGAAATCGTCTGATTGGGGTAGGGTTAACGGAGGTATATGTTTCATGCTAGATGGACTCGCAGGCTCGGAACAAGAACTGGAGAACCTGGTCAGGCAACTAGACAGATCCTCCACAGCTTACGGCATGGAAATCAATGCAAACAAAACAAAACTGATGACAAATAATATCAATGGAACCCAAACTGACATCACTGCCAACGGAGAAAAGCTTGAAACCGTGAAGAACTTCAAATACCTTAGAGCAATAGTTTCAGATGAGGGGTCCAAACCTGAAGTATTAGCCAGAATTGCAATGACAGCTGCAACACTTGCTAAATTGAACATCATTTGGAAGGACAAGACAATCAAGCTCAACTCAAAAACAAGACTCTTGCGTTCCCTTGTACACTCAGTTTTTCTGTATGCTTGTGAAACATGGACTCTTACAGCAGAATTAGAGAAGAGGATTCAGGCCTCAGAAATGAGATGCTTCAGAAGACTGCTTGGCATCTCTTACAAAGATCACATAACCAATGAGGAAGTCAAAAACAGAATAAGGCAAGCCATTGGTCCGTATGAAGATCTTCTCACCACCATCAAGAGACGCAAACTAAAATGGTTCGGCCACGTAACAAGAAGAGATGGGCTTGTCAAGACAGTGCTCCACGGAACAGTCAGAGGAGGAAGGAAGAGAGGAAGACAGAAAAAGAGATGGGAAGACAACATCACAGAATGGACAGGACTGAAGCTGAGCGAAGCGGTCACTCATGCGAAGGACAGGGAAGGATGGAAAGGACTGGTTGCTAGGTCATCTGTAGCGCCCCAACGGCAACCGCCATGGGGCAGGTGAGGTGAGGTGAGGATGTTTCATGCAAGTGATGAATACAAAGGAGAAGGAGACAATGAAATAGAAAACAACAATATTACCATGATGTTTATTTGTTTGTTTTTATCTAAATATCTGATGCATAAAAAAGTTTTCCTAAAATATTGCTTGTGGTGTGAAACGCGTTCTCCAGTCAACGACACCATGTAAAGGAAAGCGATAATGATGCAGCCATCACTTTCAAGTGTATATGCTATAACGCGCATGACTTTTTCAGGTGAGTCTTCACATAAAATTTGTAATCACCGGTGGCACGCGGGGCTCGACGCTCCCGGAGCACGGAGCGATAATTGAATTCCATGTGGGAATAGCAGCTCAGTCATTCGTAGTCCGATCTAATTGTCGATGCGGCACAGTCATCTCATTGATCTCAAGACAAACTACTACACCAAATATTGCACGTATACAAAATGGTGACGGTATTAAACATTCCTTGATATTTCATTCCGTAAGTTAATAGTTCTATCAAATCATCAAGTCAAAACAAACGAATAAGCATGGAAGACAAACAAAGCTCTCATGATTACGGAAATCATGTCGTTTACCCTGGTATATACCGTGACTTTTTTTTTCTTGATGGCCATAATTCCACTCAAACATACGGTCCTACATACATAGATACACGCGCAAGCACATGCACGAAAGCGAATGAACACATCCTGCACTGCCATATTATATCATGCATTATAATTATGCACGGAGAGAAGTATACGATTATAATGATAGGGGAAATGAAACATAAGAGTGGCATCACTTTAGACGATATGAAGAAGTGTATTATCGCAGATAAATGGTGCAAAATAACGCGATGATTTAGGGTGGCATAACAGTCTTTATCATAAGTATACTTTAGTAAGGTTACGGGTATATCATTTTATACATTTGTCGAACTATATTGCTGTGACTGATAAGAAAAGGAAATAAACAAATCATAACAGTATACATAATTATGTAAACCTTGGCAAAGTTTCATCTCGCTATATATATATATATATATATATATATATATATATATATATATATTGCTTTTGGAATGAATATCGGACTAAGTTGGTAATCAAAGGCAATGCGCATGCAGAATGAAGGCTGACATATTAGTTGAAATAAGGATGGAGCAATAGGCGAGAACCTATATGGGTAAATTCACCATTTCTAAAACTGTTATCTTTCTCTCTCTTCCTTTCTTCCCATTCTTGCCCTTTCAGTTGAAGGTTTAATTGATTAGTAATTCCACGTCACTTTGTCCATTCATCTTGAATGTGCACCCCCCCCACATCTCATTGACCTATTTTATTATCAGCTTGTAATCTCGTTCCCCCTTTCCTTGTACGTACTGCAACGAGCCCAAATCTCATAGTATACCAGCATACTGTGGCTTCTATAATGGGAATCGTCTATGCATCAGCGGCATAGATTCACATCAAAATACCAGAGAAATGTCACGTGACAATCTTCAAGATAATAATTATGCAGAGAAGGCGAATAGACTTGTTTCAACACTACCAATGTTTCAAAGCGTTTATGATATCTCTTAGCTTTGCTTTTCGATTGTCGGTGTTTTTTTTTCTGTTCATAGTTGCAATCAACATTTTAATAAGAGTTCAATGACGCCATCACTTGAGGACGGATTTTATTAAGAAACATGATAATACACAAGATTATTTCTTAGATTCACTTTTAATCTTCGCAGTTTGGTTTCCAATTTCCATCGATTGCATCAAAGTATAATGATTTTGTTGCATTTATCGAGACACTCGACATGAATATGAAGCGGTGAAGAACACGTTTGTAATTACGGTTCATTCAATACATTTGCATTTGTTGTTGTTTTTTGCTAATTAATAGTATATGCCTCTGATTAATCTGCGTATAGAATCAAGGAGGTACTAGGCATGCACCTCCTTGATAGAATTAGGAGGACACTATATATTTAAAGCTGTGTCAGTTGAGTGCATAACTGTGAGGGCAGAAAGGACGCATATAACGCTTCCCTGGTGTCTTGAGTGCATGACTGCGAGGGCAGAAAGGACGTATATTGCTTCCCTGGTGTCCGAATGTATGTAGTTTGCCACCCATCCGTGGAAACTAATTATCATCGATTGCAGAGAGCAACAACAATCGTATGGTGTAATCACCGAATTGATGGTTTCATTGTCTAACGATATTGATCGCAACGGTAGTGTGTCTACTGTTGCTCCTATCATTGTCAGTCATTACCATTTTATGCAGCTGTTTACAATGCTTCATGATTGATCGCTTAATCATGTGTTTATCATTGTATCGTACAGGCACAGAGTATACTTGAGCACGCACGTAGGCCTATCGCACGCAACATTTCCCATTATTCAAACTGATTGCCGACATCAGCTCTGGTAGACAGGCAAAGAATAAGTTCAACCCAAGCTACTTGTAATGACAATAGATGAGTACAGACACGTACCTGACATGCATTCAAACAAATCTGATAAGATATGTTCGGGCACCGTTCGCGTTGTCGTGATCCGCAGACAACAGGTTCCGATACTACGATGGCGTTTGCACATACCGTAAACTCAATGCTCATACATTTACGCCGCTCCTCAAAAGATGAGACAATCAAATTTAGACTCTTACCTTCTGACATTGTCACAGAATTAGACACTCCTTTCAGATTCCATCTCTAAGGAGAAACTCTGAATAGAGAAAAGGGCAAATAATTGTGCTACATGAAAGCAATGCACTTGTGTAAGGCGAACAGCGAGAGTGGATCGCATACATTAAATGTCCACTGCGTACCAGCGCAGCGCAATGTGTGCTATCTTCGGTAGACGTATTGCATTAAAATCGTGTGTGTGAGCGGAGAAGATGTGTGTGATGATAGCTTGCACTTGCGACGGCGCTACCAGCGATGAGGGAGCGAAAGTGTACCGTGAATTCGGAGGAAAATACCACGAGGAAAAAAACATAGCACTGCCGAATGACGGCCTGACCCCTCCGGCCTTTGAGGACACTCGAGAGCTAGGTTGTGTTTCGCGTTCCAAGAATGGCGTAATCCAATAGTGCTTCTATGTCTTTCTCTTTGTTAGATTATTTTCACGGAAATTTTGACATATCATAAAGGTTACAGGAAAAACATTTTATGATCTGCTGCGTGACCGGTGACTATAGATAGTTGGGAGGAGGAGACTGTTCTTAGATAATTCGTTGTAACGATATCATGACATTATTTTGTTACAAATTTTCTTGTAGATTGCTGGAAATAAGATCAGTGTATGGATAGAAATTAGCAAAACTTGAATGATAAAAAGTATAACTAATGTATAACCTATACGTGCAAATAACCATCAAAATTGTATTTTGTTTATAATGTGAATTGTATCGTATGAAATTTGATTTTTTTTTCACTCGATGATGCTTTCTTCTGTGTATCCTTTGGCCAATATACGATGATACATGCAGGACCATGTCCGAAAGTCACAAAAAATTGACATCCCATCTATACGTTCATATTAATGATGGTTTTTGAACAGTTATGGGGAAAGTTGGGATAGAGAAATAACATGCCAGAGGTATATATACAGTTATATCATATTATGGGGTATATCAGATAACCCCAGATCGGTTTTATGTACTATACATTTGTACGTATTTGTGCGCATGTCTGCATTGATGATTAACTCAGGACAGTTGGTTGGACATAATGGTATAAAAGGATCATTTAGGTGATGAGAAACTTATAGATTCGATGGGTTCAGACAGAGAAAGAACATGTGTTCCAATATTTTGACACCTCGTTTAGTTGATAATCATTACGGCGTTATTTTTCATAAATATGATATCATAAATATGATTTTTGATAGCCATCATAACAAGATATCGAATGTTTATAAAATGGAGAATAATTGAGAAATACGGTCGAACGTGTTGAAAAGTCTAAAAAGGACTCACATGGCTCAAGACACGATTAAGAGATACTATAGTCCGGGTGGAAAAGTCATATTTTGGGCCTCGTGGAGCGGGGAAATACAAAGGTATCCGGCAAAATATGTGAGAATCATTTACTTCAACGGTATCATCTTTAATTGGAGATAATATCGATCTGTTTTAAAACTGCACTTGAATCTTTACCGTTTTCATTTACTTGTAAATCACACCCCCCCCCCCATGGTGGTTCTTAAAACTTTGGAATGTTTTATCCTCTTCTTCAGAACTAAACAAGACAGAGCTTAGTTAGTGCTATAAAGATACATTAACTGTATGTAGCTTCAAGTTTGCTTGTGGCCGATCCAGGAGTGCCCTGAACGGGTTGGGGTTAGGGGCGGGGCTGTAGAGCTATACTATCACCATTGTTCACATTTTCAGCTTCTTCTTGAAAACCCTTTGGCGGATTTTCACCTAACGTGGCAGGTAGCATCCCTATAGGGTAATATAATCTCATTTCATTCGAGTAGGGGCGTCAAGTCCGGTTCATAGCACTAACTTAGCTCTATCTTATATTAGTACTTGGGAAGAAGGTAAGAACAATTCCATAGTTTAGTGACTTTGAGGGTCCTCCCTCCCCTCCCCCCCCCCCGTGTGTGTGTGTGTGTGTGTGTGTGAGTGTGTGTGTGTTCGGGGAGGGGGGGGGGGCGTTTAAACAAATTGAAATCCTGTCACCATGAGGATGCTATCGAGGTTGGTGAAAATCCGTTGTAGTATTTTCAAGAGGAAGCTCTCATATGGCTTTTAATAGGGAGCTGAAAATGTGAAAGTTTAGATCGATTCCCCCCCCCCCTTCAGTGCACCATGTGGATCCGCATTAAGCTTGACATGCTTGAAGCTACAGTCATTATATTTTTATTATCTCTAACTCAGATCATATAGGAATTATTTGGTTCTAAAGAAGAAGATAAAAACAATCCTAAGTTTAGGGACTTTGACGCTCGGGAGAGGGAGATGCTCATATAAAATGACATCGCATAACCCTACAAAAACCTGCCAATTACATCCTTGGTGAAAATCCGTTGTGTGCAAGGCTTTCAAGAAAATTAAAACGGTACAGGTTCATGCGCAGTTTTGATACGGATCGAGTTTATCTGCCATGTCTACCTTTTGTACGTAATACCGTTGAAGTAAATGATTTGCACGTTTGCCGGATGTGTTGGTACATTTCCTGACATATTTTAACGTTTGTTCCCGTTTATATAATTTTAGAGAATACTTCCCATCGTTTGTAAACAGTTCCCCGCTCCATAAGTCTTACTTTACTTTACTGTTCGCCAGATGTTTTCTGATGATTCTAGTCTACGAGGTGCTGACATCCGAATCTGGATGAAGGAACACTTTGAGAGTTTTGAGATATTCAAGATGGCCGAAAATACAAGTGTACGGCCGCCAAAATCTGTAATTTCTGCATAATCTTTTCCGTATAATTGATAAACATGCACGTTGAAAACATATTTGATTAAACCTATTTTTAGGTGGCTAAATTCGAAACCAAAAGATGGAACTCTTGTATCCTTATGATTTTGAGATATTCAAGATTGCTAAAATCTTAGGCAATCTCAGAATTAGATTTTTCAAGATTTTTTATTGCCATTCTTGCAGCGATCTTAAATATCTCAAAACCCTCGAGGATCCAGAGTTGCACCAACGAGATTTGGATTCAACACCCTTGAAACGGGGCAAAATTATGGTGGTTTCCTTTTCACCATTTTTAAGACAATTCTTATAGTGGAATTTCGTGTGTGTGTGTGTGTGTGTGTGTGTGTGTGTGTGTTTGCGAACATTTTATTACATGAATATCTCAAACCCCACAGGGACACAAGAGCTGCATCTATACTATAGATTCGGACTCAGCGCCCTGGTCGTGACGTGCGCCCTTCTTCAGGCAATCAGGGGCCTCTGCTGGAACGTGTGTCTTCAGCACTGTGTGGTACGTATGCCCCCCCCCCCCACCCCCCAACAAAAAAAGAAGAAGAAGGAGAAAAGGAAGAAGAAGAAGAAGAAGAAGAAGAAGAAGAAGAAAATGCGATCAGATTTCCGCGTTGATAACTTTCAGCATGATTAAACTGTCTGAATGCTATTTCTGGGTCTAAAAGTGTAACATCTTTACCTATAAATTTACACTTGGATGCTCTTGGAACTGCATAACTAACACAATGAACAGAATTTGGAGGGAAGGGATTCTTAACATGCTCTACTAAAATCCTCATTTCTCTTTGACCGCTGAAGCAAATCGAAATGGCTTTTCTCTAAGACGTATACGTAAAAGTTTCAGTTTCAAACCCTGTCATTGTATTTTGATTGATTCCCTATTTCTAAAGTTATCCATGTTATCGTTGCGAAGGTTCCCGATGTATTTTTATTTTTTTGGTTGGTCATACGGTATTCGTTTTGCGTATCATATGCCACTACGTACGACATGTGAAAGTGAACTGCCATCAAGGGGCCCATACCTGTTCAGATAATCAAAACTCAGTCGTTTGTCTCAGTGTCTCTACTAGTCAATAATGTATAAGTGACACCAATAAGGTCCATAAATACTCGTGCTTTACGTGTTTTCTTTGAATTAGTGTTTTGTATATAGTAATATCAGTTCGTTCTCTTTTGTGTTCTTTTCGAGCACTTATAATAATGGTCTATTATAGATAGGCCCGATCCATGCTTCGTATTTCTCAGTATACTTGATTTTATTGTGGGACAGAAGACCGAACAAGCTTCCTTTAATGTAGGCCCCGAAGCGAATTTTACTTTCTTTTGATACCGTCGTATTGTCAAGGCTCCTCTTGACAGAAACCTCTTGTGTAACTTCTCATTGAATCCAGTTCAAATGGAAAAGATTCTAAAATACAGCTACGTACCGTGTAAATGGATTTAATGCAGCAATCCTGCTTTGAGTTAAACACTTCAACTTCTGACAGTAATTATCATACAACTACGGAATTTGTTGAGAATTTCAGAAACTCGAAGAATTTTAGTTTGAATAAGAACTTTGATTCTTTTGAAACCTTTCTTCATATTGTAGATAATTTTCCCTTTTCAGTTATTGGTATCACAGAAACTTGGCTCCACTCTACTTAAGCAAATCTATTTAACTTAAAAAACTATTATATGGTTAGAGCAGACCGTGAAGGAAGAAGAGGTGGAGGTATAGCATTTTACATTCATAAAAACCTGCAATATAAAGTAAGAGTTGATATTTCTTTTGAAGAATGTGAAGTATTATTTGTAGAAATAGAACGTTCAAAAAATAAAAATACGATTGTCGGTTTGATTTATAGACCCCCGAATACTCATAATGAATTATTTTTGGAAGATTTGGAAAAATGTTTTGCTGCGTTTTCACGTAAAAATAAGCAGATATATTTAATGGGTGATTTTAATGTTAACTAGAGAAGCACTCTGAGAGCGCAGACCTCCGCCAAGCATGCAAATCATTTTCACCACTGATCTTGTTCTTCCATAGAGATATCAGTGATTTCCACCCATACGTACTTATAGCATTGTGTGCTGAAAGTTGCCTGATTTCCCAATGGTAGAAGCATTTCGATTTTGTTACGTCTTAAGCCCCCTTCTCGTTTTGTTATATATTAATGATATCGTTAATTCGTCGTCTTTATTATCATTTATATTATATGCCGATAACACCAATATTTTTTATTCCCACGATAATACAGAAACGTTATTATTATATTAATTATAATAATGCAGAGCTACCAAATGTATCAAACTGGTTTAAGAGTAATAAATTATCACGTAATATTGATAAAACAAATTCTATTTATTTTAAGCACATAAAAACTCACACGGATGATTTTGTGAATAGTAAGGATTGATAATGTACTTCTTGAACGTAAAAGTTCTATTAAGTTTTTAGCCATTTTCATTGATGAAAACTTAACCTGGAATGATCACATATGTCATGCTACAACCTGTATTTCTAGAAATATAGGCATTCTTTCAAAGATGAAAAGTTATCTCCCTGAACATACTCTTATTATGCTTTATAATTCTTTAATCCTACCATATATTATGTATTGTAATCTAGGGTGGGCTACAAGTGCAAAAACCAAACTTAACTCTGTTAATTTATTACAAAAGAAAGCCATTCGCATCTGTACTGGATCGCAATACTTAGCCCACACCAATCCACTTTTTTATCAGTTAAAAACACTGAATATATTTGATATAAATACCTTTCACTCTTTGCTTTTTATGTTTAAGTATTTGAACAACTTACTTCCAAACACTTCTGACGATTTCTTTAAACTGAATTATACCGTCCATTCGTATCCCACTTGTAATTCGCAAAATTTTCATTTAGTAAATCCCCAATTTTTAATTGCACAAAAAATCTTTAAGGCATAATGGATCAAATCTTATAGTGGCAGTCCTTCTTCCGCATGATTTCTCAGGCAATTATTTGGAAATTTGGTAATACGAGTTATATTTTGTTAATGGAATTAATTTATACATCAATTTTCCTTCTTTGAATTATGTACATTGTAATCTGCTTACTGATATTGTATGTGATATCACTGAAAAGAATATTGATTTATGTATGAAATAGTGTTGGAAGAAAAATAAATCAATCAAACAAACAAACAAACAAAAAGCAAACTCCTGAAGAAGGCGTAAGCAAATGTGAGCTAAGCAAACATTATACGATTTATTGGCCAAAAAAAAAAGCACAACCAGTTTTTTCTTTATATTTCCTCGTGAAGCCAATGCGTGAAATCTCAATATGCTTAAACAAAGTGATACGGATAAGTTTTACATAAACTTGAGAACAAAAACAAAACTGGAAAGTTCATACAATGTACAGAATCATATAGCAAACGAAATGAAATTATTATACGATTTTTAACATGGATGACAGCAAAAACCACGGGCTAAATACGATCTACACAAGTATAATTATGGTTCCTTTTTTTCACAATAACAACAATGACAATATTATAGTAGAGATAATGATAACAATAATGATAAGTATATCATGTAATGCGCAATCGATCTAGTAGCCTATTCTGAGACGCAGAGGAACAAATACAAAGAATTACATGCAGTTGTACACATGAAAAAAGAAAGATCTAGGCAGAGATAGAAATCTAATCATATCAACAGTTTAACAAAATATAGGTTTTCCCGCCAATTTCGCACTTTTTTCAGTCCAATTCCTAATTGCTGTATTCGATTTAGCACAATTTAGCCTGGATGGAATGTTCGGTATTTCAATTTTATAATCTTTTCATTCAAAATTCATTTTGGAGCATTCAAATTACCTTTAACATCATTCGAATCAGCACTTTTTCAGTTCAATTTCGTAAGACAAGCACCTTTTCGCAAATTGTTCATTCAATTTCGCATGATATAGTCACGTGATCACGTATACGCTGCGCTCGTTCATTCGAATTCATTCTTGGGCATCCAATTTCACATTTACTGCAGTCAATTTAGCAGACACGATTACGTTCTTATTTCTTTTTTCATTTTCATTCATCATATTTACTGTTTGCGAGAATCATAACATTTAATATTTTCGTATTCATTCTTTATTCTGATATCATCTTTGCAACAGTACTTTCAAAATATATGTATGTGTTTGAAATATTCGATAGCATTATTTCATTCACAGATATATTAATCTTAATTTCCTTACATTAATTGGGAGAAGGAGGTTTCAATTTACATGGTGATTAATTCTTTCATCTGCATGTTTCATTATATTTATTTGGTGGGTGCTATATATTGCGTTAATCATCATTAGGTATAAAGTTCATGGATCAGCTCTAGCCATCAATTTGTCAAGGTTATTACCCTCAAATGCTTCTATGATTCTTTCCCTGTCTTCGTGAGAGATACGCCTGTATCTAACTTGTGCTGCCATGACTGGACATACAATGACATAAGAAAGTGAAGTGAATCTATGGTACTGGTGCATGTGTAGGTCTGATAACATGTATGAAAGAATAGGGGCGTTACAGAACAACAAACCTGAGTTATTCAGGGTCAAAGATACCTTTACTATATACATAACAGTTTGTGGATGAAACAAAAATTGTATTTAAATACGTTTAAATCACGGTTCTCACCTATTCAAAATAGAAATAACATTACGCCAATTTGAATGAACATGTTTGGAATTTGACTGCCCATACGCGAAATTGAATGACTGAAAATCCATTTTCCGCCAGTGCTGGCGAATTTGAATAACTGAAGAGCACGTGCCAATTTGAATGCCCGTTACGAATTCAAAAGGCACATGTGCGAATTTCATTGATCGAAATGCTAAATTGAACGAACAAGTTGCAATTTTGAATGACAGAATGTGCAGTGACGAGGATTTTCGCTAAATTGAATGAACCTTTTATCAAATGGACTGACAAAAGTGCGAAATTGGCAGGGAAAACCTATATTTAACCAAAACATAATTTCAGATGCCCTTTAAATGTTTCTACAAATTCTGTTGGTCGGATCCTCAGTGGAAGAGCGTTCCAGAATAATGGAGCTGCAGAAATAAAAGCATGAAAGGTGAGATTGTTCTTTTGACTGTTTATTGTCCATTGTACATTATATATATATATATATACATATATATATATATATATATATATCGTAATATTATATATAATATATATATATATATATATATATATATATATATCGTACTTATGTGTCGGAGGGGTGTTTGAAAATCCTAGTGTCTTTTTTTTTTCTTGAAATTTGATAAGCATTGATTCATTATAAAACTCTCCTTAACATAACCCAGTATAAAAGTCATGACAGCGTAACCACAGTTTGTCTATTCTATGACTGCTTCTCTAATGTTTAACTTATCGATCTATATTGTATTTTATTTGTGGTATAATTATGTTATGTATTCTTTACAATTATGACGCTTAATCATATATTATTTGAATTGCACAAATAAAATTGCAACTTCAAGTTTGCAACTTTGCAACTTCATATCTTTTATTACTGTAAAACAAATTATAGGATTACGATTTTTTTTTCACAACTTGTATTATACGTCATTCAATTTCAGTTTTCCCCAGTGTACAATGCAAGACAGTCCAATATGTGATAACCTTGCTGTCATAATACACTGACTTAGCAAGGATCGTCAGAGAAAACCATATTGTCCATAATTATATTAAATTATAACAATCTGTAACCATCCGTAAATATCCGAAAATATCCGCAACTCTCCGCAAGTGTTCAAAACTATTATGTGCCAATCCGTAAGAATATCCGCAAGTGGACGCAAGTATTCGCATCTGGTCGTATCTATTTGTATCGCCCGCATCCCCCCCCCCCCCCCCCCCCCGTATGTTTTTGTTCACATTTTCTGGTGAAGGCAAAGACAAAATTGCTCTTTTAGACGTAACGCCGGACGCACAGCATTATGTGACTGGGGCTTCAGAGCCATCACTGTTTTAGGATTATATAAATGAAACTTATCAGTCGTCACCTTTGATGACGACTCTCTATACTATCATCTCCATTGCAGGATTATTGACAATAAATGTCCTTGCAACCTGATGTTTTTCTCAGAATCAAACAGCTCAACCTTCTTCGTAAAAGACCTACATACCTTGGCACCAAAGGCTCCAGACGACACCGTCACGTAAAGCCTCTAGCAAAACCACCCACTTCAAAAGTTTCAGTCACAATGTTCTTCTCACAACAAGGGGCGGAGGGAATTGTCCCAACTTTTGCATGTTAAATGTCCGTTCACTGAGGAACAAATCAGTTGAATTACAGGACTTCACATTGGATCTCCGCCTAGACATTGTAGGTGTATGTGAAACTTGGGCCACTTCGAGCAACGACGCGCTGTTATCGCTGACCTCCTGCCAAATGGTTTCACGTTCAAGCAACTTCCCAGATCGCGGAAACGAGATGGCAGAATGGGTCTCAACCCTTCCGAGATAGCAAGTCACCCACATTTCTCCCCTGAGGATTATGTAATTAAGTTTCGAGATGCTCTTTTGCGCTTTCACATCTTTCCCAGCTCCAGCATCGAAACCATCATACTGTATCGGCCATCAAGAAACCACTCGTCATTTTCCCAATTCCTGGACGACTTCTCTGAGAAACCTAACAGCAGACTTTACAAACCCACTCCTCTTACCATTACAGACGACCTGAACGTCCACTTCGACAGCCCATCATCGAATGCCAAGAAGTTCAACGACCTTATGGTCACCCATGACCTGTCACAAAAAGTTAGAGTTCCGACTCACGAAAAACGTCACACCTTGGACGCCTTCATTGTTTGAGGATCCGAAGTTCACATTTACAGAGATCTCCAAATTATTCCTACTCTTTCCGATTGCTTGCGGTCTTCAGTCGGGCAAGCTAGACATCAGTAGGAGACACATGGTTGAGACACGAAACTTCAAAGCATGCAACAGAGAGGAGTTTGCATCCATTGTCTCCAAGGCTTTAGCATCTGACTCTCTGACCGGTACAGTTGAAAGTGTGCAATGTCCAGCTCTGTAATATTCTCAACGACGTCGTTCCACCCAAAATGCGACTCATCAAAATCACCCCGACTCCCTGAGGTACAACCATCACATTACTCTGGAAAAGAGGAAGTGTAGACAACTTGAACGGAGATGGCATTCGAAGGGCAGACTCCAGATCGACTGGCAATTGTATAGTGACCAAAGGGTTGTTTTGAACGAACTGGTTTCTCAAGGCCAAACGTGATCATCTAGTGCAAGCCATCAACATGATCAATGACTGTGGCAACTATTCACGGCAGCTGTTCTCCATTGCAAACCACCTTTAACACAGTAAACTCCAATCTCCTCTTCCAGCAAACGTCAACACAGAATCCCTGCATGGCACCTATAGCTACTAAAATCTTCTTCCAAGCAAAGATTGCATGCATCTGCAGCAACCTGTCTCCAGATGAAATAACGTCTTATATTCCAACCTTTGCTCGTTTGGACGCCTTTTTGACCCACCGAATCCAGTGAAATTGAGTATCCTCTTCGTAAACTCCCAGTCAAGTCGTGTCAGTTGGATCCCATATCCACTACGCTACTTAAGATTAGTTACTTCCACACCTTCGCACTAATTCTGGCAGAAATTATCAACATGGGTCTTCTGCAATCTCCTGTACCCATCTGCCTGAAAGTTGCTCATGTCCAGCCTCTTCTGCAAAAAGTCATTCTTGAATCTCCATTTCCTTCACAACTATCGGCCGGTCTCCAAGCTACCGTTTGTGTTTAAACTCCTCGAACGCGTTGTCTTCTCCAGGCTCTTGAAATAGGCCTATCTATTCGAGAACAACCTTCTTAACGATCTCCAATCTGCTTATCGCCCACAGCACAGTGTTGAGACTCTGTTCGACAACATCTCCAACCACATTCTAATGGAAATGGCACGAGGCAGGATCACAGCCTTACTCCTTGTAGACATGCCATGAGTTTTCGATAATGTAAACCATATGATTGTATTAAACATTCTCCCTTCCGTCTGGTATCAAAGGTTCAGCAAATGATTTCAGTCATACTCATCGAATCATCAACAGATTGTGAATATGGAGGGATTCAAATCTAATCCTACGCCGCTATTATTTGCAGTACCTCAAGGTTCTGTGGGAGGACCAATCATATTCGCTCTATATCTAACCAGCCCCAAATAAGTACAGTGTACTTAATCATCATAATATAGATTACCATTGTTATGTTGATGACATACAATAATTGTATGCATCATTTTCTCCAAACCAATCTGAGGCTGTCAATACCCTGCAACGACTGCAACGATATGTCAATGATATACACTCTTAGAAAAAAATGTTCTTTTGAGCACCATTAAATGGTTCTCAGTACTGTCACAATAGCGACACCCTTTTTGGTGCTCGTGAGAACCTTTTTTAAATGGTGCTTGTCGACACCTTTTGCAAAAGGTGCCCATTAGAACCTTTTTCCCGATGAAATGGTGCTCGTGAGTACCATTTGAAAGGTGCCCATGGGCACCTTTTTGACTATAAAGACGGGCACCTTTTTGACTCTTTTTCAAAAGGTGCTCATGAGAACCATTTCATTGGAAAAGGTTCTAATGGGCACCAATGTTAAAAGGTGCTGACAGGCACCATTTAAAAAGGTTCTCACAGGCTCCAAAAAAGGTGTCGCTATTGTGACAGTGCTGAGAACCATTTAATGGTGCTCAAAAGAACCTTCTTTTTTTTCTTAGAATGTAGTACATGTATGGAATTGATGTCTGTGTATTTTTGGTGTGTTTCACACGCAGTGCTGGTAAGTTGCTTTACTGGCACCATTCTTAAAGGTACATTTGTACATATCTGCATTGAAAATGTGCATCACAAACTCATTTGAAATGAAATGAATTGAACTGAATTTCATCTCCTCAATCAAACATACGTACAAAACATACATATTAGCAATACATTAGCATGTCATACATTATCGTTGACACTAGAAAAAAAAAAGCAAGGATAACACACCCATGCACACACAGTTTCACAAGCATGAATACAAACGTGTACATGAAGAGTTTGTTCGCAAAAAAAACAACAACGATAAGTCCATATTTGCCAAATGGAGATATTTGCGATCAAAGGTCAATAAAAATAAAGAGAATAATAAGAAAATTTTTGCTTCTTTTGACCATAACTTCAAAAACGTACCTTTATATGCAGTGACCAATATATCATTTAAAAGGTATTACTTTGTACTTTATGACAGAGACCGTACTTCAAAATCTTCAAAAATGAACTTATCGGATTTTGCAAACAAACTTTCACATGTACATGAAATTCACCAATACATTTTTCATGAAACATCACTCAATAACTGAAAACCATAGAAATTTGCTCTTTCACAAATTCGCAGAAATGTATTTATTCACCTTAACTTTTACAATCTGAAGGTGAGGTTTGTATTTGTCATGTTATAATCTGTCAAATATTCTTAACAAAATATTTTCATTTGTTCACTAATTTTTTTCCACAATATTTGTCATTTGTGTACCGAGCAGTTCTTGAAACACCATCACACATCTCTGTACAGATGATATGAAATAGCAAGAGGTGCATCAGGCTTTTGAAATACATAACAAAATTTCTAATTCTCTGTGAAATAATGCCTGCATGGATGAAATACACTTATTGTGTCAGTCTTAAGATAGGCAGAATTCAAGTACAATACTTAAGCAGTATGAGGAACTTTTTCCACATATTTGCTAGTTTGTTTGGTGTTGGATTTTTTTTTTAAAGCATATTTGTCCTAAAAGCAACTACAAAGGGCAGGAAAACAATTCCATTAAACAGGACCTTTGGTATTGTCACAGAAAACATACATTATTTGCTGGTATGATACTTGGGAGAGGATAAGCTTTAAACTTCTCCACTTCACTTCACTTCACATTTGTAACGTCGAGTACTTGAATTAACTTATCTTTGTTTGTATACGAGTGACCTTTTTTCTTTTTCTTTTTTTGTTCTGCAATTTGAAAGTATACTGCAAATACAAGAAGAGTATCAATTCAGGTTAATCATGACCTCTGACAATTTACAGCATGTCCTACCAAAAAAAAAAAACACACACACACACACACACACACACACACAAAAGAACACATTGTTTTATAATGTGAAGGATAATAAGAATCCCAAGGGGAAAAGAGCTAGGATACCACACCCACACAGTTTCACAAGAATGAATGAACAAAATTCCTCAACCATGATCTAAAATATATAACATTGGGAATCAATAAATATTTACACTTTTTTAAAAGCAGAGCCATGAATTCATTAGAGTAAACTATATACAATGCAGGCCTAAAGCTGAGGTTTGAATTTGCTGTCCTATAACCTGCCTATGACAATAATATGTTGTTAGCATTTGTCATTTTGTTCACCAAATTTGGCAACAGTCTTTTAAACACCACCACCACGTACATGTTCATGTACATTTTGTATCTCTGCAAAAACATAAACTGGTGACAAGAGGTGCATCAGTGCTTTGAAATAAATATTACATAATCTTCAATTCTCTACACAATACGTAATTCCAGCGTGGGTATAAAATAATGCAATAAGTTTTACCAGTCTAGGTGCAAACTTTAAAAGTGTGCAGAAATCGACCACACAATGACTGGAGAAGTATAAAGAGCATTTTCCGTTTGTGCTTTTAAAGTTTAAAACTATAAATGACTCCACTTCTCAGATTGGCATCTGGTCTGATCTCATTACGTCTACCCCCCCCCCCCCCCCTCCAATACAGTTGATTCAAAGTTGTTAAATGCAATTTATAATGAAACATTGTCACTGGTACATTGTAAGTTCCAAATACTGTATTGGGATCATAACAAAACATAACATGTGACCCTCCATCAAACAAACCAACAAAAAGTCGCCAGACATGAATTTTGGGTTGACGGCAGATTCTGAAAGAGCAGCTATAAAATACACTATAAGTCAATGCAAACGGACGTACCTACGCTAATCTACATATTTCTAAAAGGTTTTCTCTGGCAGCATCAGTGTTTTCTCTTTAACTCAGCTCATTCTTGGCTAGCGTAGGTTTCTGGTCGATGCTGTCAACTGGCTATCCGGGCTAAAATTGTCATTCTGATCGATGTATTCTTTTGGGCACCCAGCTCATTTTTGACTATCCCAGGGTTCTGTCTGATGCTGTCGACGGGCTATCACAGGCTGTCATTCTGATTGATGTATTGTCTTAGCCACACAGCTCATTCTCGACTAGCCGCAGGGTTCTGGCTGATGCTGTGGATGGGCTATCCCGGGCTCTTATTCTGATCGATGAATTCTTGTGGCCGCCCAGCTCATTCTTGGCTAGTGTTAAGCCTATGGTTCTGGCCGATGTTGTCAACGGTCTGTCACGGGCTGTCTCTCTGATCAATGTAGAGTCTACCTTGTTCCCTAACCGCACCAGCGACCCAAACACGTCCGTACTGGTTATCGTCCCGGCCGGAGTTACTTGTTCCCTGGTTTCTGTGCATGTTGGTGTGTCCACTTTCCTGACATATGAATTGAAAGAAACAATTCACTAGACCTACACCGCGTTAATAAAACAAAGTCATTGCTATAATTCGATAAACAGAACACAGCATTACATGACGCGACTCCTTACTTAGAACAAGCCTCTGAAAACATACTGAAGAGATTTTGACCTGCAATGTAGGCCTCCTGCATGGGCTGTAGACAGACCTCTATTGGCTCTACTAACAGTTATAACTTATATAGAACAAATTTCCTTATTGCATGTACCGTTACCGGTATAGGCCTTACCCCGGGGCGCTCCTTGTACACAGTTATATATTTGTGTTCGGCGTCCGGGCTGTGTTTCGGAGTTAGTAGACTCTACTTTTAATAAGCATAAACGTTCCATACAGGCCTAACTAAGTAACTTAGCCCGGCCCAGTCGCTGTAAAAACGTGACAGCCATGCTCCGCACGGCGTCTGTTCGGGCTATTCTGTTAGCCCATTATGGCATTGCTATGCCAAATTTCTAATTGTAAAGTGTTAACGTTAGGCATAACATGTTATTATTAGATCTGGATCTACTGTACCTGGTAAACATTACACAAGATAGCAGCTTCGATCAAATTAGATCTAGAACATTAGGATCTAACCGTTAAAGGTTATCACTGACTGAAAACGAAAACTGAGTGATGAATCTATAACTGTTAGTTCTAACTTGATTTTGTAGACTTACCAACGAATGTCATCTAAAAATGAGATAAAACCACATTAAAACTAAAACTCTTACCTATTCTCCTAGACTGTGATGACTGCCATGGCAAAAATGGAATTGACATCAGTGACACGTTTCCAGTCCACTTTGACAAAATTAATGTCTATAACAACGTTACCGGGTGCCGTTCGTCAAATGGGTGTGTGTGATGCATTATAGATATGTACGTGTGTCTACTAGCCGTCTGCTGCTGCGCTGCATGCACGGTACTACTAGCATTGCATTGGCACTCTGCCCGCAGTGGTGGTAGGTTTGCATAGGCAGGCACGCAGGCAGCACAGGGCTACATAGCCGCGGCGCGTGCAGCGACGGTTACATACACAAGATTCCCATGCGGTGGTGTAACAGTGCAGTACATGTACTAGTATGTGTGCGTTTACGCGTACGCATATCTGATCGAGCGCTAAAATTGGATCGTGGCAGCTGTCAGTTGGCACGCAGCCAAGAGAAGTCATTAGTATACGATAAAAAACAATATGTACTTTTTATTATCACAGCAGTAGAAACAAATACAATATTTTTGTACCAATACCACATTTTTGGTGATTCTTACATCTGGCATTCGAATATACAGCAAGGGCAAAAATGAAAGTGGACCTTAAGATATTGTTTGACCTGCAGGATTACCACAAATATCACTCGGGGACTGGGTCGCATACTAGCAAATGGTGACGAACGGAACCATTTCGATTGGGAACCATTTATAGGTGCTCATCGGAACCATTTTGCGAGAATCATCTGATGAGAACCATTTTGGAGCCGACGAGAACCATTTGAGAACCTTTTTTTTCTTAGAGTGTACGTTCATTGATGAGCTCTCTCTCTCCTTACGATAAAACATCACAAAGTCTAAGTTGTTATCAATTGGTCCAAAGCTGCACAATTAAGGAAACTTTAAGTCAAGTCTATTGAGATTTTTACCTTGTCTATAACGATATCAATTGCTTGCATGAGAAATCTTGGGATGATAACATTTGTCTATGTCCATGTCGGCTCAGATAAACATCTGATATGTACAATCAAATCTTGTACTGATGTTGTAAAATTTCAATAAAAATGATTTTAATTTATTCTTGAAGGAATTCAGAGATTGAGCTGTTGTAATATTGTTGGGAAGTGAATTCCAATACTTTGGCCCATCGTAGATGAATGTGTTTTGAACCAACAAAGTTCTCAGAAATGGCAAATGGAAATCATTTGATTGCCGTGTTGGATAATTATGAACGGATTGATTTCTTTGAAACATTGTTTCAAATATATTTGGGAGATTATTTTTATTATGATTATACATAAATTGTCCTAGATTAAACAAATACAAATCATTAATTTTCAATATTTTATGCTCATAAAATAGTGGGTCGGTATGGGACAAAAATGCGGTATGACATATAACACGGAGTGATTTCTTTTGCAATAAAAGTAATTTGTCTAAAAATGTTAAATGTATTTCCCCACGCGAGAATACTGTTATTTAAATATGGCAATATTAAGGATGAATATGATACAAGCAAGGACGACAAAGGAAAACAAAACTTAAGCTTATTAATTATGCCAATATTACGTGAAATAATTTTACATATACTGTCAATATGAAATTTCCAGGAAAGCTTATTGTCAACTGTTATTCCAAGAAATTTTATATGGGAAACATTTTCGAGTGGAGTACCATCTAAAACAATATCAACAGGTAATGCCTCAGTAGAATTACTAAAAAGCTTATATTTTGTTTTTTGAAGATTAAGAGATAGCTTATTTGCTTTTATCCACTGGGCAACATTTTCTAATTCTGAATTTATTGTATTAACAAGGGTAAGAAGATCATTGTGTGAAAAAAATAGATTTGAGTCATCTGTAAAGAGAATAAAAGAAAGAACATCTGATGATCTACAAAAATCATTTATGTAAACATTGAACAACAGTGAACCTAATAAACTTCCCTGTGGCACCCCACATTTAATATTTAGTATTTGTGAATTACAACCATTTAAAGAGTTGTTTCCTGTTCATGAGGTAGCTCCTGAACCACTAAAGGATCCGCAATTGACGATATTACCCCCTTTAAAAGAAAATTGCTGATGTCATCGTGTCCAGCACTTTTTTTTTAGGAGGTAAAATCAGAGACAATATTAATTATCTCCTGAGTGTATGTTGGAAATATTGAAGTAAAATTTGGTGGACCCACATGTTCGGAAAAATGTTTTGTGGAGGGAGGAATATTACTTGTCAGGCTTTCCCCAATGGAAGAAAAATGGTCATTCAAAATATCACAAATTTGCTGAGAATCTTCAAAAATTTCGCCATCAAATCTAATTTTTGTAATATTTGACTTAACATTTGATATATTCATGGCTTGCTTTAAAACTTTCCATGTATTTTGTATATCATGCCTGTAAAATTGTAACTGATTAGTATAATATTTTTTCTTTTCTATACGTATAATTTTCGTCAAGGTATTTTTGTAACTAGTGTATTTCAACTTTGATTGCTCAGTACGTTTCATTTTAAATCTGTAATATAAATTATTATTTCTATTTATTGAACGCAGGAGCGATTTTGAAATCCATGGGAGCCTGGGTATTTTTTTATACTTAGCTGATTTTTCTCTACGTTTTGGAATACAAGTGTCCAAATGTTGGATAAAAATCTTCATAAAATATTCAAGAGACAAATTAACATCATCTGTATCAAAGATACAGGACCAGTCTGCGGTGTCTAAACTAGCACCTAACCTAGCTATACTTTCATGAGTAATTCTTCGTTTAAATATACGGTTGTTTTTATTATTAACTGTCTCATTTAAAGAAAGACCAGTCGAGATGGGGAAATGATCGGTGATATCTGAGAGTACTACAAAAGAATCAGGAGGAAGAAGAATATTACAAAAAAATATTATCGATAAGAGAAACAGATTCATTAACTATACGTGTGGGTTTAGATATTAAGGGTAAAAAAGAGGCAGATAAAAATATTTCCAAAAAATCTTGCGACATATTATTCTGTTTTAGTAAATCTATATTGAATTCACCCATCATAAAACAATTTTTGTTAATAAAAAGTGGGTTTTTAACCAGATCCGAAAAATAAATTAAAAATGATTTAGTATTCGCTCTTGGTGGTCTATATACTACACCTATGATTACATTTTTACTGCCTGGAGCTGTGATTTCAATATTAAAATAAAGACTAAAAAAAAATCAGTCATACTGGTAAACTCATCACGAACTACATAATCATAATTTTGTGAAACATAAATGGCAACACCTCCACCTACCCTATTTTGTCTGTTATTAACCACTAAATCGTACCCGTCGAGAGCGAATGGAAGACTGGAGTCATGAGAGAGCCAGGTTTCGGTTAAACTTACCGCCGAGATATTATGCATAATGGGACTATTTAAAAATAACCTCAATTCTTCAAAGTGCTTATTAATACTCCTAATATCAAAATGTAAAAGAGAAAAAGTAGTACTATCATATTCCTGGACAACATTGTTGAATTGGGTTTGAGTAAGATATTCAGAAGACGGACTTTGCAATTGGTTCTCTGTGTCAAAATCATAATCTAATTCTTGCGGCGATGAATTAAAACTGTCGGAAACATAATTATCAAAAAAAGTGTCATTTTGATTGATATTTGATTCGTTTTGTTCAAAGGAAGGTCCTGCTTAAAAAAAATGTCATCATCATTAATTGAATTGAATGCTGTGTCTATTGAATTGCGTATTAAAGGGTGAGCGTGTTGTCCGTTGCTTGAGTCCACGAGGGCACCTGTAGAGGGCAGTAGAGAACAATATGACTGTGGAGATTGTTGCAATATTGCAGCTACACATTATATCGTTGTCTCTTGAAATAACGTTATCTACAAAAGAAAATAGGATCGTCCTATACGTAACATTAATACGATCTTAGTTGGCACAAACATAAAGAGAACAGTTTGTCATAAGCATGTATACTAATATTTACAAAATAAGTTATAATAAAACTCCGGTAATTATTCTCTATCCATTCAATAGAAGGAACATATGTATATGATACGTATTGTGTTATGACAGAAGAGAAGACATCTCAAGTCTCATAGGGACCGCCAACCGCCAGTATATAGGGCAAATACTAGGTTGCCAAGGGCAACTCTAGGAAGGAAATCCTTGCCCGAAGAATCAATTTGGAGAGAACCAGCAATGGGCTTGTTCACAAGGAACATCTATAAATAAACCGTTTTTATCATTAATTCTATACGGATTCCTCCTCTCCCATAGCTGCAGCGCAAAAGATCACCCCATCCCTATGCCCCAAGAAGACCAACACGCTGGGACCGCCGACGGCCAGTATAATATTAGATAGGGCAAGTACACGGTTGCCAAGGGCAACTCTATAGCGAGCAAGGCACACATCAAATTCGAGCAAGTTACAAGTTGACATAGTATATTGTAATAAACTGTATTAAACTGTGCAGCCGGTCCACTGCGTCAGTGGAGAAGAATACAATACTCGGCTGATACTGTCAGTTCAGATGGCACCCGTTTGCAGATGCCATCCTGAACAAAAAGAACAAACTGAACAATTCACCCTGGATAACTATACAACCTGTATAAGATGCTTAAGCATGTTGCAATAATGATAATGAAATTTAGCTTGTGTACGTTGACTGCTAAAAGGTTGAGTAATTTGGGAGCATACCTAGATATTTAAAACATCAGCTGATGGAGTTCTGAATTGGGATGCCAATTAACCAGAAAAATATTTCGACCAAGAGAGAGAGAGAAAAAAAAAACCACCCAAACACATTTTTTAACTTATTGTTATTATTATAAAGGGTATTTATCAACAACGACAACAAAGCATTAATTGCAGGCAGTTTTAGTAAATATTGAGAATCATAACAAAATATTTATCGCATGGGTTATGGTATAGACGTGGATTTGGTTGCAATGGATCATAACCCCGTGCAGGCTCTAAATGCAATAAAATACCGAGAATCATAACAACATATTTATCACATGGATTATAATACAAACATAGATTTAGTTACAATGAACCATTACCCCGTGCAGGCTCTAGATTACAATAAAGTGACCTGACAACCATCATGCCTACCGGGTACATATCTCTAACAGCTACAGTCTAAGGGAACCCTTGCCCAATGAATCGATTTGTTATCATATAGGCAATATTTATAGGCAATATCACAGTAATTTTCATCCTCACATTCCTGATTAATTCTTACACTGTCATGACTGTATGTCACAAAGCCAATAACCTGAGAAGCCCATTTTTCGTTGCTATTATACCTCCTTTGATATATATGTAGCGAACAATTCGAGTATGCATAGCCTTCGCACACTGTGAACATTGACATACTATCATTATAGACTTACTGATCCCACAAGTTCGACTGATACAGCTGTTGTGTGTAGTCTCTTTGTGTATAATGCTAAAGAGTCATTTATTTTTTCATGTCTATACTGCCCGATGAAGGTCTGCAAGAAAGACCAAAAGCTTGACAAAGAGTGTTGAAACCTGTCATT
This sequence comes from Diadema antillarum, assembly GCF_040938485.1. Classification (NCBI taxonomy): domain Eukaryota; kingdom Metazoa; phylum Echinodermata; class Echinoidea; order Diadematoida; family Diadematidae; genus Diadema; species Diadema antillarum. Next base: position 3,650,816 of record NW_027271380.1, read on the forward strand.
GCGTGCTATGCACAAGTCTTTCCTCTTCTCGCATACTAAGACTTTGATCGCGACACAGATTATCCAACCACTTGTAATCATTATAAAGTATGTCTATAATTAGATTGAGCAAAAATGAATCATTCCAGTGATACATATACCTCACGTTAGACAAGATATATATATATATATATATATATATATATTAAATCTGGATAAAAAAAAATCCCATATTTCAATATGATTGAAAGAAGTTCAGCCCTTTTGGCATATAAGAAAACAGAGGGAGAGAGAGAGAGAGAGAGAGATACACAAACACGCACATAGTGAGTGGATACCGTATTTATACATATGTATGTGTATGTATGCATTTGATGAAACCTATCGCATTCGTAACGGGGTCATCCCACGAGACCGACACCCACGAGTCATACAGCCCACGAGACCGACACAAGCCAAATAAAGCCCATGAGTTCGACATTAAGTGAAAACAGCTCACGAGTTCGACACATATAACACGGGGCTTGATGTGTCGGTCTTGTGGACCTTGTTTGCTTTATAGTGTTGAACCTTTGGGCTGTATTACTAGCGGGTGTCGCTCTCGTGACGTGCACCTTTCGTAACAAGGATAGATGATACACTATTAATAAAAGTTCAATCCTCTTTGAAATCCACATTTCAGCATACACAAACAGATACCACAAACACACAAACACACACACACACACACACACACACACACACACACACACATACATATCAAGTAGATTCACATTATACTTGCAGCTACAAAGCTATTTCACTGCTTGTTATGTTAAGATATCATTTTTTGTACAACAGAGACTCTTCCGGAGTGCGAACCATGCTCATTTCATTCAAATATTTTATTTCGACTTCACTCATGACAACAAAAACTCAGCCACTGTGCAGTTCTCCCTGTTTATTGAACAATAAAGTGCGGAGTGAGCATGTGAGATAACCCAACTGCTTTTGATGTTATTTTTGAAAAAAAGAGTGCACAATGAAGTCATACACTCCTATGAAGTTTGCATTATGATAATGCACATTATGTAACTTGCAAGGACAAAACTTCACAGGGAAACAAATAAAAAACAAAACAATGAAATATCATAGATTACTTAACTGATCTTTTAAGTGAATCCAATGAACAAACATTTCTTTTTTTTTCAGTGCTTTGGCTCCTACGTGTTTACAAAATATCTCAATATTTTGTAACTTTACAAAATATACAAAATATCATAATTAGCAAATACTTTCTGCACCGTTACATTACAATTTCAAGATAAGTTAGAATCTGTATAATACATTGTACAAGAGAACTATATTCAGCCATAAAGACATGCTATCTGGAAGACTTGGAGGTAAAAGGTTAGTAGGAAGGAAGAATCGTGTAACGATAATCAGTTATTTCTGCAGTTCACATAAAGAACAATAAAACAAAATAATGCGAATTTGTTTCCCAAATTCGGCACGGTATGCTGGGTCGACCAATCACGAGTAACTTTCTTTTCAAACATTAAATTTGTTCCCCAAACGCTGGTGTGTATGATTTTGACACTGATTTCATTTCCTGGCACATGACACCATGCGCTGAGGCAATTTGCAAGGATGTTGAGTTGCTTCAACTAAATAAAGGAGAAATACTGAAACAGAAGTGGAATGAATAAACAAACAAACAAACAAAGGCGGCATGAAAGTTAAGTATAAAGAAATAATAAAAAAAGATAGAAAGAGAGAGAGAGAGATAATTATGAGACTATTTTCAAAAGGTATTGCAGACAATATTGACATCACGCATGTCCTGGCAGAAAATACGCTCAGACAAGCGGAAGTCTTCGCATAAAGTGTGGACACATTATAATCGGATCTTCAAGATGCATTCATTCATGACATAACAGAGAACAAAACAAACAAACATTGGAAGTATGGAAGAAATGACGTAGAATTCATAGAACATCCACAACAGAAAGAAATGATTCTGTGACTCTTAAAAATATTGCAGAAAAAGTGACAACAAACATCTACTTGCAGAAAATACTCAGACATTTGCAGGTTTTCGCATAAAGTATGTAAACATAACAACAGTATGACTTGTAAGATACGCAAGCTCTTAAGCAGGCATTCCAAATATATCTTGATAGAATGAGCATGGGACATATGTTCATAACGTCTGCGATTAAAAAAAACAACAACTGACATATCCTCCAGGCCACATAACTAGTCACGTGTGTGGAAGCCACAATCTAAAAAAAAACCCCGAGATAAGTCGTAAAAATTTAATCTTTAGTGATATACTTTCAGTTATTTGCAAACACACTCTGAAAGTTTAAATCAATGCTATGAACAGTATTTAGGAACAGAATCTTTATACACATAATCATGCCTGCTCAACGGCTTTACAAAATAATCCTACACGGTGTAAAGAGGTATGGCGTATGTGATAAAACAATCAAGGGTTAAATTGATTATGATTGCCACACGTGTTCGAATGTTAATTCGTCCAGAGAGAGAGAGAGTGAGAGAAAACAAGACTTATTAAAAAGGAGACCTCCGGATTTTTTTTTTTGCAGACTTTTACATTTCAACAACTATAAATAAGTTATACTAAGTACAGAGTTTCAGAACTTATAGTGATTAGAATAGGGAATATTAAAGAATGTTTCCACAATTTACAACAAATTGCAATGAAAAAGGATGATGACATGGCAGCCTCAACATAAGAATGCATGAGTTGGGGCTCAAGGAAGTATAGATCTAAAGACGAAGGCAGGCATAGATTTTACACAGGTGAACTTGTTAAGCAAGTGGTAAAGTGTAATGGAATTACACTGCTACATTTCTGAAATATGTGAGGCTTCTGTGTCATCAGCACTGTTCAGTGTAAATTTGTTTAATGTTTTTCAGAGTAAGTATTAGTTTCTCTGCTCAAGGGCCACAATATATTCCACAAATCTGTAAATAAACTGTTGATTTATGTACTACACGATGTGAAATTACAAAAATCGTCTGGAATGCCCCTTTAATGCCCCCACAATGGTTTCACGGATCTCTTCTTTAATATCCATCCTCGTCCGCTCCTCGTGCCAGCATCGGCTCTAGTTGCTCCCTGGAACCAGACTTCTCTCTCCAATCATAATTCTTCGCTGCAGGAGCGACAGTGACAACCTGTGATAAAAATAAATGAAATAGAGAAGTCAATAGCAATAGTTTATTGCAATCTTGGTTTCACTCTTTTAAGTGAATAATGGAGCAATCCTTTCCATCTTTTCAAGGGGTGTGGTTGGAGTTTCGCAGTATTCAGTTCAATTCAATTCAGTCTGTTGCACTTCTCACCATCATGGAAAATGTTACAGACAGGGTGTCTTTTCTTTTTTTTACTTAAGAGTATGGAAAGAATGACTTAATCTTATATTTCTATCCTTCTCCTTCCGCTGTTGAAAATGAACGAAACTACACACAATTTGTTTATATCGTGGACGAAACAAAATGTCATAATGGTCACAGATGCGGTAGTTACGGAAGGCCGGAAGGGTTCTCCAAGCCTTCCAGAATGATTACTGTGATCATTACTATTAATAAACACAATATCCATGGTACATTCATAAATACCGCTCGGCTTATTGGAGGCTTAATCGACGTAACAACAAACAATATATACACATCAGGAATAAATTTAAACTGAGTCATGGATTATTATTACTTTCAGGTCTCGTACATTAAAAAAAAAAAAAAAAAATTAACAAGGAGATACTCGAGTTTCTCTCGCGAAACGACACTCTTTAATAAGACCGTGAAAAAGGATATGTCATGCCGAAATGAAAATTTGCACATTGAAAGAGATAATACAGTAACGGTTAAAATGGGATTTCAGGTTTTCAACGTTTTTTTTTTTAATGATTATTTTTTTTTTCAGTTTTTAAGATAATGAGAAACCTCTTTTGAAATACAGAAGACAATATACTTCTAAAGGGAATTCAAAATTTATTTGATGAAAACTGGTTTTGAAATGACTGATATATCCAAAACAAAGCAATCCTTGTATAAGGTGGGACCCAACGTTTATTACGTTCGCTTTGTTTACTTTGCTTTGGATATATCAAACATTTCGAAATCGATTTTCATAATAATTATAAACGTTGAATTCCTCTTTGAAGTATGTTCTTTAACATTTTCACAAAGTCATTTCTAAGCATCTCGCAAAAAAACCCCACCAGATATGGTGACAGGTTTGTTTGGTTTGTTTTGCTTTGTTTGATTTTACAGAAGCATTATTTCTTTTTTAAATGCTGTTTCAGATTGATTTTCTCTTTGAGCATGATATATTGTTATATCCAACACCTAAAAACGAACCACGCTTCCGCACAAATTGATAATGCTATATCCGCCCTCAACGGCCACAACTAGGACAATGCTTTGCTTCGATTACGAAGAACTTGCTATGAAAAATAAGTAGATATATGCTTTAAAAGGAATATCTCTACTATAAGTGTTGTTCAAAATGTTAAAACCCATACAAAAAAAATGGAAGTGGACGAGTGACTTTTAATTATCAAACTTATCCTAATCATGCAGAATGATCATCTACGCGAGTCCACAAATACTGAAGGTTTATCAGTCGAACAGACAGTTGCAATACTTTGAACGCTTCCGTTTTCATTTCACTTCAATGGAACAGACTGGTTCAAAGGCAGCAAAGGAGCATCTTGAAACAAAATAACTTAGAATCCTCTAATGATATCAATTCACTTCCTGGTGAAATATATAGTTAATAATAACAGGACCTTGTGCAAACTGGTTTAAACAAATCATCATCAGGTCTGGAGGAGAAATACGTCAGTTATATCCAATCAATCCCTCCTTGAAACCTAAGATATTATACTTTATGGACACAAATGGCAACAGTGATCTTCCATTGCACCTATACTTGCCTTTATTCTCCCTCGATAGTTTCGCCACGCCAATATAATTAAGACCGCCAGGATGATAGCGGGAATGCAGTAGAGGATGAGCAAACTACCGGCCTGCATATCATCGTCGAGCCCGACTGTGACGTCCGGAATGATAGGTTCCTGATCCTCCGGCTTCCAGTCGTCTCCCCAGTTATGTTCTTGCTTAACGTCTGCTTCTTCGACCACTTCAAATCGTGAATCACTGTCGCTGTTTTCCTGTAGTAAAGGCATACAAAATGATTTCCCTGTGATTCACTCGTAGAGATTCATTTTGTTTTGTTCTGCTTTTTGTTGCTTTTTCCTTGGGCCACTTTGACAGCACTTCCGGTATGTATAATTTTTTTATATTCTTATTTATTTATTTATTTATTTATTTATTTACTTTCTTATTTATCTATTTATTTATTCATTTATTCATTTATTTTTTAGCAGGTATAGCCCTTTCAGTTGGCTGAATGTTCTACCACGGGGCCCTGCTCACATTATGTACAGATAAAAAAAGAAATGTCATGAACATCAAAACAAGATACAATGATATAACCTACACTACAAATCAACTTCAAATACTCAAATACAAAATATGATATACAAAAGCACAATCAAACTCAAATATCCTTTATTACAACTTGGTGGTGCAAGAAGGAAAGTATTGCCACTTCACCTACCCCTCCCCCTCCCCTTACGATTGTTATAATTCACTGCCTTAGGACTTCGGACTTCATTATCAGTCTTTCCTAATGTACCAAAAGATAATAATAATATATGCCATGAATGCCTTACTCGTACGATTTTATCTAAACATTAATGTCACACATTTTAAAGGAGATATTGATTGTGAATAGATCAGGATCCTCGTTATGGTGTGTGTCACAATTTCAAGTCTGTTGGTTAGTTTTTTTATTGTAAACGCAAATGGACATTTAACGTCATGCGTATTAATTATATCAATCACATGTGACTTGTTACCTTCCAAACAAGTGAGAAATTTAAGCGACATATACCCTGCTATCATTAGGGTCATTTTCAACTGGTGGGGACAGGTATTTTGTTAACTCGTAACACTGAAAAGGAAAAATGCTGCCTTTGAATCAGGTATCACACACTTAACACAATACTTAATAGGGGAAAATTAAACCGAGCCACCTACAATGTTACTCGCAGTGAAAACCAACGCGATGCCTGTGGTACCACTGAACATCCGCTTCCCATTTCATTGTTGTTATTTTCACATATTTCAGCAAGGACTAACGTCACGTTAATGCTCTCTTTTGAGAAGTTATTAATGGTTCTCTTTTCATCCCTATGTTTCTGACAAACCAGGTTGGAAAATGAAATGCCTGTTTAAAAAAAAGAATTCTGATACTTACATAAGATTCACTCCCATCGCTCAGAATCCAGTCCAAATTGGAATAGAATGAGCTCTCCATTTCTGTGAGAAGAAGGGACAGAACATACTAGTTAAAAGCCAAAAGTGATGCTTTGACGGTTTAACTACAGCAACAATCAAATGCGAGAGACACCGGTGGAGCATCGATAAAATGTATGACAGGAACGTAGTTTGATTATTACGCGATCTAACGCTTATCATGAATCATCACTCATTATCTGCAAAGAGCATGACAACCTAATGTCTGTGTATGACGTCATCTCTGATGAAACGTGTTGTGTCAGACACAGTATTGACACGATCGCAATCCATCCTTTCGGTTTGTATACATGGCTACCACAATCTTAATTTGGGTGGGTATCTGGTATCTCCATTTGCTGAAGGCCTCATTTTTCAACGCTAATTCACTTTCAGAGTCCTTAAAGTTAGTAACTTTTCGTACAATATACGTCTGTGCAAACTCCTACGATTAACAGCAAAATATAAAGATGACACTCACCACCATAAGTGTCACTGCTGGAGACGCCAAAATTTATTGTCATTTCCGTCTGATCTTCTTCCCCGCCAAAATCATAGTCCGGGCTTGTGTACGAGTCAAATGCATTCATTCCGAAATAATCACTTTCGTCCTCTGATTGTAAGTCAAAAAACGAGTTCATAAATGAATAATCCGAAGATTCAGGTCCTTCTTCCTCTACTATGACAATGCTTTCCTCAAAAGATTCCTTATCGGGAACGGTATCAATGCCAACTTGAATAACTTTTGTCTCATCCTGTGGTTGTGCTAGGTTTCCATCTACGCCCTGCTCGTTGGGAGATGCCTCATCTGGGCTGCTTTGTGTCTCAGAATGTACAACGCTTCCTGTTTCTTCGGCTAGTTTCGCGCCATCCGTCAGAGACACACTATCTGGGCTAAATGGAGCAACGGCATTCGGATTATTGGGGGAAATGTTTTGGCTAGCATCATCCGCTATATTCCCTGTTGGAATAACCGAGGCAGTTTGATTGTTAACCTCAGTGTGTTGCTGGGAAGGGTTAAGGATAGGCACCTCTTGTCCCGTTGGCGGAGCGGCATTATTTGGTGTTTGAAATCCGGTGAGGTAGTTTGGCTCAGCAACGGCGTTATCCGGTGATTCGGCGGGAGAGTTTGAACTTTGACTTTTGCCGGGCAAAGAATTGGGATGGTTGCTTGAAGGTATTGTCTGATATTGACTTTCCCGCTGAATGGTAGTTTGTGCAACGTTGTCTACCGCACCAGGGGGCGGTGGAGGTATGTCAGATGGGAACACTGAACCCGGGTTGGCTGACTGTGGTTGCTTTGGTGATACGGCACCATCGTTCAGTGCGCCGGGAGGAGGAGGGGGCATGCCAGATGGGAACATGGAACCAGGGTTGGCTGGCTGTGGTTGCTTTACTGGTTGGGCACCATCGTTTAGGGCACCAGGAGGAGGAGGGGGCATGCCAGATGGGAACATAGAACCAGGGTTGGCTGGCTGTGTTTGCTTTACTGGTTGGGCACCATCGTTGAGGGCACCAGGAGGCGGTGGTGGCATGCCAGATGGGAACATGGAACCAGGGTTGGCTGGCTGTGGTTGCTTTACTGGTATGGCACCATCGTTGAGGGCACCAGGGGGCGGAGGTGGCATGCCAGATGTGAACATGGAACCAGGGTTAGCTGGCTGTGGTTGCTGTACTGGTTGGGCACCATCGTTGACGGCACCAGGAGGCGGTGGTGGCATGCCGGATGGGAACATGGAACCAGGGTTGGCTGGCTGTGGTTGCTTTACTGGTATGGCACCATCGTTGACGGCACCAGGAGGCGGAGGTGGCATGCCGGATGGGAACATGGAACCAGGGTTGGCTGGCTGTGGTTGCTTTACTGGTATGGCACCATCGTTGAGGGCACCAGAAGGCGGAGGTGGCATGCCAGATGGGAACATGGAACCAGGGTTGGCTGACTGTGGTTGCTTTACTGGTACGGCACCATCGTTGAGTGCACCAGGAGGCGGAGGTTGCATGCCAGATGGGAACATTGAGCCGGAATTTATTGCCTCTGGTTGCTTTGAGGGTACGTCACCATCATTGACTGAAAAAGATTAGCAAATGTTCAAAGAATAAGTGCACAGAAACATGATTTTTTAAATACTGCACGCGTCAATCTACAAATGTTTAGATGCGTTATACACGACTGTCAAGAGGTGTGCCCTCCAAAATAAAGCAACAACAGTTTACTGTCGATGGAACACTCATTAATCCTATACCTAATTTTGATGCAGTACAGAGAATATCTAATGTTTGAAGGTAAAGACATAGTAGTCGTGTTGAGTTCACAATTGTCGAGGCTCTATCTTGTCCTGTGGAATCAATGGTGCGATACAACCACTGCCCATCAGAGTTGGTCAAATTTTGTTTCTCAGGGACTTTCTGAAAACACAATCCTTACGCGATCGTGATTTGTGAAGAATGTTGTTCGGAAAAACCGTTATTCACAACCTGCCGCAAAGGACGGTTGAGATTAAGTATGACTAGCGCATGCATGATATATCAAAACATTTGATGCACAGGTATCAAAATGAGAAATTACAATCTAAAACAAATAAGGGCTACTATAACATCGTACATATTTTGTACATAACCAGAGAACGCCCACGTATTCAAATAATGACCAGACTATGGTCATTGCATGGAAGGGCTGAAATCAATTTATATGCCCATTGGTTTAGCCACGATGCCCCCTGTTTTGCTTATGTAAATACCTACATTGGTCTAGGACTTGACCTTCAACTGCTCAAGTCCGACACTAGGATGAGATGTCACGCTGAAATTGATTCCTTACACCAGGTATTCAGTTCTCCTTACGTGTGTTTTTGCAGTCTAGTGGGGGCTACGGTCACAACCCCCCCAAATTAGCCTGCTCGGCGACCGGTTGGCGAGTTTTTAGATCATTTCGGTCGGGCACCTATAGGTGTGTTACCGGGTGCGACTGATTTTTAGAGCATCGGTCGGTCGCCGCTGAAGTTTTGATCCGGAGTTAAAATTTCTGCGACGAAAGAGCAGGATGCAAATCGGTCGGCCCCTGCTCTGAGTTGTGACCATACTTATTTAAGTGTGATATTCATTGTCAAATTGTCTTCTTCATAATCCTTAACCTTTTGTCCAGCAGTTAGAGAGTGAGAAGGCCAGACGTTAAAAGAAGGATCACGAGGTTTTTGTTGAATATTTCGATTTCCTTCACTGCCAAACATAATTGGTCATATAGGGTCATGGACAGTAGGAGAACAGCAGATGCAAAATAATCCCATAGAAATGTATCATGCTGTAGCTCAACACCAATGTTTAAGTTACAGTTTATTTACGTCTGTATTCAAAATCACACGAAAAGGGGAAGGGTGCTCTAAAAATTTGTGCTTTTGTAAGTAAACTGTTGGTGTTTTACTACAGCATGACAAATTTCTGGATGATTATTTCCCCTTTTCTGGTCTGCTACAGATACGCTATACATTATGTATAAATGTATTATCATTATAGATATATTTATGCTACGAATGAAAACCGTCTTTAATGGCGACGGCGTTATGTTGATTGTAGCATGTATATGCAGGGAAAACGAAATTATTTGCGCAAATGACGTCTATTTGCATTAGCATGGACAGTTGTGTGGTTTACTAACGAGGCGAACAAACAGTAAGTCTCCCATGACTCAAGCTAATTGGCAAACAATCGCGTAGCTGAAAATAAGATCGGGCAAAAGACATGTTTTCAACTGCAAACTCAGAGCAAGTGTGTCTGCTGGTCTGTGTCGGTGTCTGCCAAGCAGGTATAGGTAACTAGATTACGGGCACTCAGGTCTCCTGTGATTAAAGATGCAATTAACTTTTTGCTTTGGCTCCTCCCGTAATTAAAGATGGAACTGAATCATTTTTGTCTGTGGTTCCAATCATCGATAGATTGATCATTCATACGCGCCACGTGACATTCTCTATTGCTCTTCAATTCAATTTCGATGTAAGTTATGTGTCCTAAATGTATATAGTTTTCTGCACAGTGCGTAATGGAATAACAATGTAACTTATGATAACAGTGCGGCAAATTAATTCTACATGTGTTAACTACTTGCAAATGTGAGGAGTTTTGCAACATTGTTGATTTACTGTACAAACCGTATCTGATGGACAAATTAGAACAGTTTAATTTGAGCACGTGAGATACCTCACTTGTTTACATTTAACACATGTGTCACATTTTGCTTGAGTCAACATGCTAACAAATCGATTTGATTTGAGACTCGACAGTCTGTGATCATTCCCACGAGATATTAATGCGATCATTTGAGCCTGGTTTATGATACCTTGATAACATATTTCCTTGTCATCAAGGTTAGTTTTATTTCATTATTGTATATATATTACTGCATTACCATGATTTCTGCATTGTACAACATCTTATCTTATTTGTTCATTCTACTCGACGACAATTATCTATCTGTAGTTACTGGGCATGAGAACGGATAAAGTACAAGAGTATTTCTTATTACAGCTGATTTTGTCCAGAACTGATTGCTTGCATTCCCATGCTACATCTAGATTAGTTTCACTTTGAAAATATCTTCCTCTGAGGTGATTAAGATGAAGAAGGTAACAATATTAAAGTGCCATATCACCTCATTTAATTATCCTGGTGTGTCTCCTGAAAAAAACGGAAAACGTTGACTCTCAGCATGCTTGTACGCCAATTGGCAAACTTTGTTGCTAGTGATAATAACACGAGTTAAGACTAAAGTTATGATATGTATTTGCCATTCAATGTATAGTGAGGTTTTATAATCAAATAAAAGACAAGTAGCCTGATAACATGTTATGAAGCATTGGATTGTGTAGTTAAATTTTAATGTATTCTCGATAAGAAATGTAAACAAATGGGATGCACTACCTAAGGAAGTCATCAATGCTACCACCATAAACCAATTCAAGTCTTCCCTACATGTAGAAAGATACTGGTGAAATGATCCAATCAAGTATGAACCCTACCTGAGACGGAACAGAATTGTAATGAGGGACAAATAAGCTTTGCTTCCAGTCTCTACACCCAAGTATACCAAGTAAGTAAGTATTATGTGACACAGGTTCGAAGGACAGTATTAAAGAGTAGCACGAGGCATGTTTGGCTGATTTGCTTTATGTTGCAGGGTGTTCATGTCCGACCATGCGCATGAGTTGAAACTCTTTCAATTCTTTCAAATCTAACACCGAGAAAGCATGGAAGAAAGGGACAAACATAAGTCTGAGTAATAATTATTTTAATGTCATTCTATTTTCAAAAATGCAAGTTTGTTTGCCACCGTACCCACAATATGGAGAAGGACAAGGGCAAATGAGTATAACTTCAAGTCTCAAACCAGGTATGTTAACCATGTATGTTATAAGACAAACAAACGCAAAAAGGGACAAAACAATATTAATGCTTATACCGGAAGTCACATAATGAGTAAACGAGTTGCATCACAAATTGAATTCAGAACAACTGAGGTCTGCTCGAACGCACCTATGCTAAACATATCATGTGCACTACTTGCTTCAGTACCTAAAAACATGATCTAGAGCAAATTTACAGCTTGGTGAGGTTCAGAACGAGCAACGTGATAATCACAAACCATCCATGTATCGAAATAGAAAAGTCCATGTAGCTTATAAGAAAGGTCTTTATCTTCCGTCTCCAGCATTAAAAAAAAAGAGTGATACGTGTTTCCTCTTTGCTTTTCGCCAAATATTTACAGTGTAATCTTTTTATATCTTCGGTTAACTTTCTCAAGGGGCAATACTTATATCTGTGTGCGTACTCATGCTTTCTTCAATCGAGATAACGACCACAAGAAACAGCTTATCGCAGTATCGTGCAAGCCCTCGGATAGAACATTAAATAAATATTGTGGTTCCGTGTGAGGGAAACTCAATCCAAGCACATAAAAGATCCCACTTCACTCATTCATCGGAAAGAGAAGGGTGCTAACCCGATGAAGTGGCCCACCTACAGTACCTCCCAAAAAAGATTATCCTCTTCGTGCTACTAGGCTATTTATCCCTTTAAACATTAAGAACAGAAAAAGATGATTTTTTTTTTCATTGTGTACCAAACCAAGTGACACAAGAGAAAATATGAACTGTACTTCTTTGGGTATGAGTCGCTGAGTCTGTTAATACGGGGGGAAAAGACAATCTACAATTCACACGTATTAGCCGGAGACCTTTGTAGACATTAACGCCTAACCTTCATTGTCTGATGTATCCTTCTGTATAACAGTTTTTTTCACGACGTTATAATATTATATTATTAGACACAACCGTTTCCTCTAAACTAAAGGGTAAGTTGTCTGTATGAAAAAAAAAAAATGATCTGATGTCAAAATGGACAGTACCAGTCATGTCAAAAACTTAATGGGGATCTACATGTACATGTATGCCAGCTTTAAACAGACCTCTCTCAAAAGGCATTCGAATCATATCCCTAGTTTCTGTCACAAAAGTTGGAAAGTTATGCAACTTGCACTATAGCAATGTATCTGACTCATTGCATGATCCATTGAATCACCTTTTCTTTACGTTTTGGATGCGAAGTTGTTATCGACGAGTTTAGTTACAGTGCTTTAAAATTGATTAGGTCTGTATAATGTGTCTATATCAGGCTAAACATATTCAAGCGTATTCCTTTCTGAAGGTATTATGCAATAACGTCAGTAGAGCCTACCTATTTCCATGATTGAAGCCAAACACGCAACTCCCTCAAAAACTGGCAAGGAAACTATACTCACCGTTTTCCTGAAGTGGCAATCCACATACTAGCCATGCGGAAGAGAGAGTCGTAATAAAACAAATGAGCAAGGTACAAAACTTAAAGTCGGCCATAGTCGTAATCATCTGCTCGGGATATCCGCTTACTCGAACCAAACAGGTCCTGTGGTGTAATACGCAGGAGACCACACGTCACCAATGATACCAGTCCAATAGGTGTACACCAGTGACTGTGTGAACAATCAGTTTGCATTGCAGGTAGGGGAACGTGCGTGATTCAACAACGCCTATTGCCACACAGTTCACGACTGGCTTCCCCCGAGAGGCGTTCTAACAATAACGCCTATTGTGATGCAAATTCCCCCGAATCCAGTCTAAAGTGTATAACAGATTGCGCGGGTGGGGGGGGGGGGGGGGGGGAATTGGGAGTCTTGCTATTGTTGCGAAGAAGTCAACTTGCTCGAGTCGAACATGAAGGAAGGTGTGACGAAATTGGTGATTAAACTAATCACAATGCACAGGGTCACAATGAAGCCCGATCTCTTCCAACATTCGTTTGTCCAATCCCCTAATAACAAGTATCCTCCAATGAGGAAGATTTTAACGAAGAACTCTTCTGACTGAAGACTGATATTAGCCATGGTGGTGAACACAATCAACCAACACTGAAAAAGATGTGAATTGGGTCTACTGGGCACGTTTATTTTGAGTTTCGCAAAATTGTTGTTTCATCCATAATGTCACAGACGTTCACCAAGAAACATAATACCTTGAAAATAACCAAATACCGGTGTATGTTTCAAATGATTATTTTCACATGCTTGTTCGTGAGCGGCGGCGTGAGCATTATTATGCCTCCGCCACGACGTGACGCCGGAGGCATTATGTTTTCGGGTTGTCCGTCCGTCCGTCCTTCCTTACGTCCGTAATCAATTTTGTGGACAGCGTATCTAAAAAACCGTCAGAGGTATCATAATGAAACTTGGCATGAATAAGTATGAGTGGGCGAAGTTGTGCCTATCAACTTTTGGGCGCACATGCTCAAGGTCAAATATCAAAAGGTCAAGGTCAAATGCTCAAAATCTCACTATTTCCCCTATGTCTATGCAATGCCCATCAGAGGTATTTTCTTTAAACTTGGTGTATGCATGATATACCAAATAAAGATTCCCTAGAGGGAGTTTTGGGTCATGAAGTCAATGGTCAAGGGTCAAAGGTCAAGTGAAAATGTTAAATTTTCACTTTTTTCTCCATATCTCACAAATATTTCAAGGTATATCTTCATGGAACTTAGTATATATGCATGTACTGACTGGCAGTGATCATGTAGGGAATATAGGGGTCATGAGTCAAAGGTCAGGGGCCTGTCTTATAAAGACTTGTGATAGAAATCAATCACAAGTTTCTTGTGAGCTGCAATGCAAGTTGCGATTGATTTAGGGACTTGTGATTGATTTGAAGTCTTTATAAGACGGGGCCCTGGGAGTCAAAGGTCAAGGTCAACTCATCAAAATATCATTATTTCCCTCTTATCTATGCAATGCTTGCAGGATTTTTTTCTTGAAACTTAGTATATGCATGTATTACCCAATACAGCTTCTCTTGGAAGTTTCTTACCAAAAGGTGAGAGGTCAAAAGGTCGAAGGTCAAGTGGAAGTGCTAAATTTCACTTCTTCTTTAAACTTATAAAAGACTCAAATGTTGGGTGCAAATCCTCAAATCTCCAAATACCTGCACTCTTAGACAGTATAGCCATATTCATCCAATGAAACCTAGGTCAAGGAAAGTGAACATTCAGTGCATTTGCTACAAACCTGTCATGTTAATATTTTGCCAGTAAATAAAATTGTCATCACACATTGTCAAGACATTGTGCTATAGACCTATATGGAGAACCATGCATTATGGCGGAGGCATACCTGTCGCCATAGTTTTTTTTAAATTCTTCATATTGACTGGCTGACTGACTAATTGATTGATTGATTGATTGATTGATTGATTGATTGATTGATTGATTGATTGATTGATTTGTTCGATTGACTTTATGATACTGACAGGTTGATTTGTTTCTGCATTATTTGTACCGAAATGTTACCAAAAGTCAATTGAAAAGAAAAAAAGTAATTGAGTACAATAATATTTGAATCTAACACTGAAAGCATAATTATGACTTGCCAAAATATCTCGAAAATGTCACACGTATAATGACAATGAAAGAGATTGAATTCTGCTTGACATATCATTATAATAGAGAAACAGGACAATTTCAAAGCGCTACTTATCAGTGCATGACTCTCGGCATTATTACTTAAATCAAGATCTATTAAATCAAGGAAGTGGGAAGCCACCTCCCTGATTAAATACCTAACAACAACAACAAAAATATCAGACATGCTCTACATGCCATTTCTGAACTCCGTCTGCCAACTGTAACAGCATCATCGGCATCTTTGTTTAAAAAGGGAATTTTCCTAAAATGTTATACAGTTCTGCATTCATTGAATCTAAACATAATGTACTTTGGGCGTTAATTTCCCTTTGGTACTCTCAAATAATACTTTGCACCAATAAGTGGTGTCCAATCTGTTTTCTAATTTTGATTAAAACCACAGAAGCGAATGTGGTAAACACATTCCGGGCATAGAATATTCTACATTGTATGATAAGCTTACCTCATTTTAATTCTCGAATCTGACTGGTAGAAATTGGGGCATACATTCTCTAGTCGCCTCCCATTGTTAAATAAAAGTGGATTGCACTATAACTGCCGCAAAGTATACTTGAACAGCCCCATGAAAACTAAACTGCCCCATAGCAGTGCCGTATATATACGGCACTGCCCCATAGTTGTAAACCGCGCCCTCTTTCGGTCATTAGGGTGTTAGAACGTACCTGCGTCATGTGTAGGAGATAAGTTTGTTAACGATAATCACAATAATAATGGTGTGTTAATTTGATGTGAACACTATCGCAATTGTAAGAAATTTCTGCTAGTTTAAGTTTATGCGGTATATAAAAGATGAACATTTGCCCCCATTGGGATCTCACCTGCATTCTATGACACGCAAGGCAAGTTCCTCGGGTCGTAAGGGGAGTTAAAAATGGACTGCTTTTCGGGGCATGGTTGATATTAGGTTGATTAATTAGTTGAGGTCAATTTGAATGCTATGAAGCGGTTCGCTTGGATGTTACAAGGGTCGCTTGGATGCTATGAAGCTCTGTGCTGCACGTGCCATAGCTGTATTTATGCCCGCGAGTTCAGTCAATCCGAAACGAGGATTCATCAAGTGAGGTATTTTAGTAAATAAAGCGAGATAGAGTTGGTCAATAATATCAACAAGGCCCGAAAAAAACAGTCCGTATCTGCGTAACATAAAATGCTGAGATCATCTAGCGACCCACGTTTGTTGACAGGACATAGTTTGATGACAGAACATGTTGCTCATGGTTTTCAGTATGTTCTAAGTGTAACCGCAGCACAGTATTTAGAATATGGAACTCTGCGACATCCACGGATGTTTCTTTTCACAAGGATCTTTTTAAGCACACGTACACGCACGCAATCACAAAGGCAAACGGTTATTCATTATCACTTTATACGCATGTGTATTCATTTATTATGTCTGCATGTGATTGTGTGTGTTTGATTATGTAAGTCACGAAATCCCAATTGTAGCAGTCTTGAAATCGAAACTCAAGACACATTTTCTTTTTAAGTGAGTATTATTGTCAAGTATATCAAAAGCTTTTGCATGCGCAGAAGAATATTATCTTTACAGATTTTGCGCTTGTAAATTGATAGTGTTATAATTATGTATTGCGGAACAGATGGTGATTTATCATTACGATGTACTTGTAGTAATCCATAGCTCCCCCCCCCCCCAGGATCTGTATTGTGAATAGAAAGATACAGCCATTCACATGATAAGGTAGGTTCAAAAGATCGTGCTAAGTCAGTTTGCACACGGTCTTACCTTGCTCTCTTCAATAATAAGAACGTCAATAATAATGCTCAAAAGTAGAGGATGTAATACCGCCATCAATGTTCACGGTGTCAGTTCGCAAGAGTCGTACACTGCATGTACTAGTATACATATCATGTACAATGCACGAAGAATGCATGAAAGTGCGCGCGCACACACACACACACTTTTCCCCCATGGTTGTATTTATCAATGTCCATACAAATGATATAAGGACAGTAATAGAAACTTGTATGTCTGCCACAATTTACAAAATATTCGCATAGTTTGGACAAACTGAGAAAAATATTTCTTTCATGTGCACTCTTCTCTTTTTCATACAAAAGACGTGAATAATTAAAATTTGATAATGAAAACACCGAGCATCTCATTCGTTTACTTGATGATAACTGAAATGAAAATACAAAATACACATCCATACACACACAAACAAGCAAGCAAACTAACAAAATAAAACGGATGACCAGGACCACAATGTTGTCTCATAATGACGTCAATACGTAAAGTTACATTTCGAACTTGCTTAACGAGCCAATCTTTACAAAGAACTCTTGGTCCGAACAAGCTGGTAGAATTATAGGTTCTGATGCTAGATTAATATAAAAACAACAACAATTGAGATAAAAGACAAAATTAATGAACACATCGAGTTATTACTTGAGAAACATGATAAATAAACTCAATCCTGTCTTCAATAATTTGACGCCATCGTGCGAATTGTGTTTGCAGTGTTGGTCCGTATGGGAAAGAGGAGAAGTGTCATCTACATGTGGGCCAAATTTGGTGCTGTTAGACAAAACTGAACAATTATTATACCACCATGCCGGAGGAATAACATGAGATGTGATTTCCGAGTGTAAGAATTATTAGTGGCGATGAAAATGGGTGTCGGATAAAATGATACATTATTAACTTTGAATGGACAATATACCTGGCTCTCTCTCTTAAATCTATGATCGTGCTATCAAGAACAAATGCCTGCAAGAGCAATGCTGGAAGGGATCGAACAGATTGGAATGCAATTAAAATGGGACTAGTTAACTCGCGATCACAATAGATATCAGAATGGAATCCTTAATAGAAAATGGTAAATAAAGAGAAAGAGAGACAGAACCTTCTCATGCGCTTAAAGGGATGGGACAGTATTGGTGGAGATGAGAATTGGGCTTTTGACTTTTTGCGAAATACCAAGAAAACAGTTATGCATAGTACAGAGCATACCATTTTAAGAGGAATTCAAAGTTTATTTGATGAAAATCGGGTTTGGAATGACTGAAACATACAAAAACAAAGTAAAACAAAGGAATCGTAATAAAATGTGGGTCCCACACTTTATAAGAATCGCTCTTTTTTGGATATCTCAGCCATTTCAAAACCAATTTTCATCAAATGTTGAATTCCTCATAGAATTACATGCTCTTTCATATTTCATAAGAGGTTTAATTCTCATTATCTCACCAAAAAATGTTAGAAACCTGAAATTAGGTCTCGACCAAAACTGTACGATCCCTTTTAATAAACGAGCTCATTTTGGCACAGAACGAAAATGAATGAAAACGGTGGGAATGTACTGCTCTTCTGCATCATAGTGGATCTTTTATTATTTTCATCGCATGATCATTTTTCAGCAGGGATTAAATTTCATGTCTCAAGAGTCCGATACTGAGTCGCCTTTTGAGCATGCCTTTTATATTCTTATAAGGGTAGGGGTCATCATCAATGCACTTTGGCTCACCTTCCGAATAAGGGATAAAATATTTCACCAAAAAGAAACAATTTTATTGTTAGAGACCTGCACCTGTCGTCTATGTAATATGCAGTAAAACACATACTGCGTAGAGTCACTTGTAGGTCATTCGCCAACGCCCATAAGTGAGTGAATATATCTTTCTTCTTTCTCTTGAGAAAACCTGTAGGCGGTATTTGGACACGACATTCGATATGCCAAACTCTGATTCAATCAAATATTTGCTTGTTTGCTTGTATGTTGACAAAATCAACGAAACTATAAACTCAATGTTTCTGTAGTGCGAGTGAAATATGGTGAAATTTGAGTAGTGTGTACGCCCCTATTCATACAGGTAATACGTTCTGAAAGTTACATTGGTGACATCAATATACGATATAATTTGACTACAGAATGTCACAATGAATTGAAGATAATAATTATTATAACATACCAACTTATATGTTTCGATGAAACACACCGCAGTTATAAGTCTTAAGATTTGCTCTGAAGTCAAAATGCTTTCTGCAAGCCAAACTCGTTTATTTTTCAGTGCAAGCTGAGTTGTGATTTTTTTCTTCTGTGACTTAACTACGATGTTTGTTGAATATGACGTCTGTTGAAAAAAAAAAATGGAGCATCCATGAATTCACTCTTAGTGACACAGCAATTCTAGAATAGTATTCGATCAAAAAGATGAAAATGAGAAGCTTTGTAAGTTACTGTTTTGCACAAGTTATTTAGAGCTGAATCGCTTGGTAAGTGTTTCTGTCCCAAGCCCTACAATCTTACCATGTACCAAATTATGTATAGGTATTTCATTTATCAAGGAGGAACTCAGTAACGGAATAAGCGAGCTATCGCCATCATACTTACCTCCTTGCTTTAAATTGATACCTTGCGTCACTATCCCACAACTTAGAATAATTTTATGTTTCCTATCATGATCGAGCAAAGGACACACTCGTCCATGGCGACCCGATCACTTGGCTAATCACATTGTAGTACTTGTAGCTTACATTATGGTGGCTTTTCTTTTCAGCCCATTTTGACTTTTCCACCCCTTTTCCCTCGTTCCGACAGCCGCAACCTTTAACCTATCGAAAATTATAGATTTTTGGCTCAGCGCAAACCCGCAGGGCCTCACTGAGACGAAAGAATGTAGCAGGTGCAGAGGCAAATATATTTTTTGTTGTTGTTTACTGTTTACTGATAGTAACGAATGGCAAACAAATCTCATAATGGTTGGCATGACGAATTCATGTTTGCTAATGACAATGGTAAAATTGCGAAAACGTTTGAACACTTTAATTTGCCTCGTTAAACTAACATTGATTTGGTGAGATCAAAAGTCCCCTTTGTTCCCCATAAACATATGACTTGTGACCTTGCATCACAAAACCAACAAAACGTTGCATCCCTTGATTTCAAGTGAGGATTAAAAAAAAAGATGATGGGTGAACCCCGTCAATCTTGAGTTTTTCATATTTTCTGAAAGAGCTATCCTTCATCTACATTATTCTTTATTTTGGGATCATAATGCTGCATAACGTGAATTGGAAAGTGTGTTTTCAGCAGTTTTTCTACAACTTTTTTTTTTTTGGGGGGGGAGGGGAATGGTATGTCTTAAAGGCCCCTTTTCATTTCTTGAAATCCTTTGCACACTCTTCACTTTCAAGTCTAACAATGTTTCAAAGGATAAAGAGAGTACTTTGAAAATTGGTATTAATCATGGACAAAATATGTTAATAGAACATGCTCAATTTCATTTCTATCTGTTAATCCCTTCATTGTTGTTGCTCGTTGGTTTACATCCTGTGTTTTGTCCCTTTCATCGCACAGCTATAGCACGGCTTGGTAAAGATTAAGGACTTGAATATACCCTGTACTTCAGAGCCTCTTTTCTCAGCTCACACTTTTCCAGAGTGTGTGCTTTCTTTCCAGTATCTAGATAGGTTAGGAGAGTCCATTAATTTTGAATTGAGTTATACATCATTTTAAAGCTAAGAGTCTACTCTTTGGAAATCTGCCCTTAAACTAAAAAAAAAAAAACATGTCTGGCGGCTTTTTGTTGGTTTTGTGATGCAGGGTCACATATATCAATTCAATTCAATTTGCGTTTATTTCATCCAAACAGATGAAAAACATTCAGACAAGATATAGATAAATTCAAATTGACAATAAAAATATAACAGAATGTGGAGACAGCAAGAAAAACAAAGTTTTATAAGCAGCTGCCACCATAACAAAAGCATTTATGATAAAAGCCATAATAAATCGTACAAATAAATGTGCATAGCTATTAAAACCAAAGAGATTGAAAATACATATTCTACAATAGACACATAGAGACAAAAACAAACAAACAACAAACAAACACAGAGTAATACCCGAATGTGTAGATTACTTTTCTTTTTCCAATAAGAATAATTTAAATCTTCGTTTAAAAACATTTGAAGATGGACTCATCTTAATTGGCTGTGGCAAGTTATTCCAAATTAAAGGTCCTCTATACAAAACACAATAAAAACCAACATTTGTTTTATTAAGAGGTAAATGATAATTCAGAGGATTTCTCAAACAATACGAATGAATAGCACTATTTAACTGAAACAAGGAAGAAAGACTTGGGGGAATACAATTTTTAAAACATAAATACATAAATACACCAATAATATATTTGTTCAATTCAAAAATATCTAAAACATTACATTTCATAAAAAGAGGTTTAGT
The DNA here is from genome assembly GCF_040938485.1 of Diadema antillarum. Lineage (NCBI taxonomy): Eukaryota > Metazoa > Echinodermata > Echinoidea > Diadematoida > Diadematidae > Diadema > Diadema antillarum. Next base: position 3,672,379 of record NW_027271380.1, read on the forward strand.
GGAGGCAAGATAATTGGCGTGACATATAATTCTCACTGCTTTCTTCTGCAGACGGAAAAGTCTGACCATAGAATAATTTGATGTATTTGCCCAAGCAATGTTTCCACATTGAAGTTGACTTAATATAATAGCGTTATAAATCATGCATAAAATATTGTGGGGAAAATATCGTAATTTGTATAAAATACCGATACATTTAGAAATCTTATTGAAGACTGAATCAATATGTTTATGCCAAGATGATTTATTATCAATAATGACGCCAAGAAATGACAATGAACTCGTAATTTTTATTAAATTGTTATTCATATAAATTGCTGAATTCTGTATATCAATTTTCTTAGTAGTAAAAATCATACATTGAGTTTTCTTCACATTCAAAACTAATTTATTCATAAGAAGTCAATCATAATTTTTTGAATCTCTTCATTAAAACGTAACAATAAAGTATTAACATTATCATCACACATAAACATACTGGTATCATCTGCATATAAAATGAACTTTATTTTTTCTGTGACACTGCAAATATCATTGATGTAAATGAGAAATAAAAGTGGACCAAGTATTGAACCCTGAGGCACTCCACATCCCAGGCTACACATCTCAGATTTACATCTATTAACCGATACAAATTGTTTCTGATTATCCAAATAATTTGAAAATAATTTGAACAAATTACCTCGGATACCATAAATATATAACTTATCTAATAAAATAGAATGATCTCATACAAACCTCCGCCAAACAGGAAAAAAAAATAAAGACGTTTGAATGGGGAAAACCTTTGATTAAAAATTAGAGAGACGATAGATACTCCTGTAATTCCAAATGCACCAGGTAGAAACAATCGATACATCCTGTCAACATATTATAATAGTTTCAGTGAAGATATTGAATATCATACCCCTCATCTCAAGATAGCTTTATCTGATTAGAAGACTGTCGATATACTTTGAAGGTGATCTCGTGTTATGTTCAAGCTACGACACCATCTCTCAAGAAACGGCAGAAAATAACAATTATAGTAAGTTGTGTTGAGTATCAGAAATTTTGATTCACATGTCAAACCGATGATGATTATGACAAAAAAGAGGGCTATTGTCTTGGATATTAGGGCAGCTATTGTGACATTGAATCAAGAAGTAAATCCTTTCATCGATCATGAAAAAAAAACACCCATAAGTAATTAAGGCCCAGCATTTCTCAAGAGTATTCATAAGTGAAAGAAATAGAATAATCCATTCATTTATTGTATATATAGGGGATGATGCAGGGTGATTACAGCAAATGATCCGTATGCACTTGATCAGAGACAACAATTGGGTTACCTCTGAAAGCTCCAATCAACAAGACCTTTCGCCCTACTTAGCCTCACCTCAAAAGCTTACATTGATCTCCAAAGCATGCATTGATATCTTTATTATGCCATAATTATTACCCGTAATTATCTTAAAATGACCTGTGTCTGTTTTAGTCTGTCGTGAACATGACAAAAGTGTTGAAATGATAATGATAAATGTATGAAGACGAAATAATGGTGTTAGACAAATCCTAGTGATATCAATGCCGATACTGATAACAAGGCCAGCTTTGGTCACTTGAAACTGCAGAGGAGGGTGGACAGACAAAGGCAAATGGGGGGGGGGGGGTCAGTGATGATCAAGAGGATCAAGGGGGGCAACCACTGAAGGAAAAGGATGAATAGGGAGCTAGGCAACGTCAAAGAGGATATAAGGAACACCAGAGGGATAAAGAAAGGGAAAGAGTGAAAAGGCAACAGCAAGGGGAAGGGGGGGGGGGGGATGAACAAACAGTGAGCCCTGAAAGGTGTACCAGGAGGAGGCAACAAAATTAAAGTAATCAAACATATCAAGTATTATTGGATAAGCAGTTTTCAGCAGCTTTTTTTGCTACATGATAATAATGTGTAGGTATGAAGCGTATGTGTGTGTATAATTAGTTTCATTGTATAGAGTTTAAATTAATGTGTTTAATTCATGTGAATTTGGACTTCTCGGAAGACCAGCACGACCATGAAGGCTGAGCTGCGAGCAGGGCAATCTATCCGTTTATCTTCAGTTTTATATTCCTGTAGTATTGTATCATTGTTCCTTTGTGATTTCACGATGAATAATAAACAATACAGACAAAAACACCAACAGTACATACCATACACACACAAACACACGCAATGACATTTTATCAGCAAAATTTTATCATTTTAGCATTTTATCTACAAAACCCTTACAACGTTAATCGTTTACCCCGTGTTCATATCAATGCCCCAAGAGTATAAGATTTTATTGGTGTACCGGGTTAGGTTAGGTCAAACTTTGGTCGAGGGTTCAACCGGATAAGTTTACATCGATCTTTGCCATTGCTGTGTATAGCGTTAAAGGGATGATATATTTTCGCATGGGATGAGACGCTAGACGTCAGCTTACTATTTTTTTAGATCATTTTTTTAAGATAATGACAAACTTCAAGAAATATGAAAGAAAATATAGACGTAAGGGGTTCCCCTTACATATCTTAAAGTACATGTGATAAAAATTGGTCTTGGAATGGCAGATATATCCAAAATGGAGTGATCCTGATAAAAAGTTGGACCCAATGTAATAGGATTGCTTTGTTTAACTTTGTTTTTGTATATTTCAGTTATTTCAAAACCGTATTTTCATCAAATAACATTTAGATTCCTCATAAAATTATAATAATATGCTCTTTAATATTTCATAAAGCCTCATCTAACCAATACTATAACATATCCCTTTAATGGAGCAGACACATTAGCAAACACTCCTTGTTTGTTCTATTGTACACTTGGTATGGCCCTTGCCGTCAAAATTTCCTTTTCACGCAACCTGTCACTCCTGTAATAGAACACGACAGTCCGTGCACCCCCTGTCACATCCTGCGGCACATTTTAACCTGCCGCAATCCTGAAATAATGATTATTAGCAGTCCTGCTCGGGACACAGTGGGTTGCAGTAGGCCATTTAATTCCACCTGCAACCATGGCAACGAGAAATTTGATACGTAGAGAACAGTATTGTAAATGTTACTACTGCGTGATAATAATTAATACCTATCAATGGACTAATGTTTGAGGAGTCCTAATTATCTTCTGAAAACAAAAAAGAAAAAATATCAAAGACTGTACACGTATGGACCAGTTTGATAACTTTAGACACTGAAATTGATCACGACTACATGACATCACTAAGGGGCGTATCAAAAAAAAAGTGGAAGGATTCGGGGCAGTTTTCTGGTGCCACTACATCGAAAATTAAAAGGGGGGGGGGGGAGGGGGCAAGCATTGTGGTTGCCTTTACCGCTGAAACCTAATATTGTGCAATGTAATTTAACGTCACATGACTCTGTTGTAAAGCAGGCCACCCGGTCCTGAATCAGACTACCCTGTACATTTTTAAAGAAGCTATACAGAATATTGTCGGTCACACAAATACGCTTTTTGTTACCGCTCTTCGTTAAGAATGCAGTATATCTGTACTTCCGTAATTCAATGCAATTCAATTCAAAGGTTTTATTTTCACTTCTTTCAACAGAATGTACAAAAAGAATAAATTCGACATGAGTTTGAAGGAATGATACATAGATATAGTAGAGGCTACTATGTAATCCCGTGAGATTTTTGTGCCAAAATTGATTTTTTTTTTGGCTAACTTTGTCAATTTGGGGGTGCTGAATCCAAAAAACTTTGGTTCCATTTTTTCCAACCACGTCTTCAGCCGCCATTTTGAATTTCAAAATGGCCGCCATAGCAAACTGTATTTTGACCCATATTTCATAAAGTGAGCATTGTTGAAGCTTCAAATTTGGTGCAAAATGTATGAGTGTGGTGTCAGACACCCTGTTATATCTTTTTCTGATATTGTGGATTGTTTTGATACAATTTCTAGGCTGCCATCTTGAATTTCAAAATGGCCGCCATGGGAAACTGTAATTTGACTCATATCTCATAAAGTGAGCATTGTAGAAGCTTCAAATTTGGTTCAAAATGCCACGTTGTGATGTCAGACACTCTGATATATCTTTTTCTAATATTGTGCATTGTTTTGTCCAGTTTGTAGGCTGCCATCTTGAATTTCAAAATGGCCGCCGTAGCGTTTTTACCCATATCCTAGGTTGCAATTATTGTAGCAGCATCAAATTTTCAAGAATGCGCATGCTTGTGGTGTCCAACGTTCCAGTACAGCTGTTTCCTAATTGTGGATCATTAGACAGGTAACCATGTTGAAATTCAAGATGGCTGCTATATAGAAAACATATAATATTGTTGTAAGCGCCTTAGATGAATATGCCAGAATAGTTCTAGTTAGACCGAATTCACTTCCATTTCAAGCAGAATGACAGCCATCTCTCAATTCAAAATGACAGCCATCTCTCAAAATGACAGCCATAAATGCAAAATGTAAGGACGAGGTTCCAATGATGTCATCAAGCCATGCTGAGGGGCAAAAACTAAGCATGGGAGGGGGGGGGGTATACCCCTGTCCCATACATGTGGGCAAGCAAGCATGTAAACGTTACATCCCATATAGCCAGGCGGGTATATGCGGTTCCCGAATTGTGCGCAAAAGCGGTTTGTTTTTGCCTCTCAGGGAACACATCACTTTGCATCGTGGAACCTCGTTAATGATTACAGTTAATCCCAGTCAGTAAAATATTTGTACAAAAGCAACCATTGATACAATTGAAGATGATCTTCAAAAACTTGATGCTGCCTTGAGAGATTGAAGACAAAAAACAAGGAAAAGTCTCGCAATGGCAAGAAATGCCACGGTCACCCTACCAGGCACCCCATTCACAAGCTTGTTTGTTGGCCACAAACTGAAACTAGATTTGCTAGACACTAGATATATTTCTGGAATAATGCAGAATGAATAAGGAATGAGTAGCCTCTTTCCTGATTGCCCTTGAGTGGGTCATCTTCAATTATTAAGACTTCCAAGATGCTTTCTGCTGTATACAGCCTATGATTCTAAAACAACAAAGGAGCAATAATAGCTCAGTTCTGTGGCACTTTGCATGCATCAGAATTCCTCCTCAATTTAGAAGACCATCACATGAGGGTAATCTCAAAAATTGTCACTGCCTTGAAGCTGATGAATGTGGTGTTTGGCATTCAGCTATCGGAAACATGCAAGGGGGATATTCTAGAAAGAGATGAAAAGGGCAGTTTTCATCTTCTGTACTAAATTCGTATCTAAGAGAATGAAAATATATTCATTTCTCGGATAGTATGAAAAGGCCAGACATTCAGCTCGTGCAATCAAAATACACCATGTATAAGATTGGATCCAAAGTCATTAAGCATAAGAGGATCACCAACTTCTCAAAACATTTCTGCGAGTTCTACAGTCTAATAGACCTGTCATTATCCAGTCATTGCTGGACGATACAATTATCGGAAGGTATAAGTTCTAAGGAATTCCACAATCACTCTTCATCTCATAATTTCATGGCCTTCTCCTCATTCTCACTAACAAAGGTTCATTCACAGAATTGAATTAGCCTGTTGGCTTATTTCAATTCCTTTTCGAAGAACTTGGCTTACAAGTGACCGTATTTTCTCGTCTCTCTTGTCCTGAGACACCTACAGAGTAGGTTTGATTTCATTTATATTATTTCTGCATCTATTTCTCTATACTTTTCTATATAATGGTATCCTTTTCACGCATCCCATCATTTTTTTCAATGAATTCTGTCGAGGATCACTGGATCTGCTCTGTCTTTCTGTCCGTTGTATTGTCTTCCTGTTATATTAGTCTTGTCTCGTTCTGTCTTGTCTCGTTCTGTCTTGTCTATGAGTCCCCCTTTATTAGTTTCGCCGTCCCAGTTTCGTTTTCTGTTTACTCGCCTGAGTATGTATGTCTGTTTGATACTCTATCTTCCTAGAGGGCTTCCAGACTTTTTTCTTTTTTACTTTATTCCCAGTCTTTCTTCCCCTTTTTGCATCAGTTCAATTTCTATTGACATTCTGTACTTGAGGGGCCCACATTCTACAAGCATTGTCTTTTTAGTGGGTCCCTCCATTTTTCGATGTCTTACGCATTATGTCGTCTTTATCACTTCAGTCAAGTTTCATTACAACGTATTTCTTATTCCAAGGTTCTTCGATTTTATTTTTCTCAATTTACTTTGTCTTGACTATGCAACCTTATTCTCTGTTACCAAAGAAAGTGAAATGTTTATGTTCTTTTCGAAAAATGAAATAAAGCATGAATTGAATTGAATTGAATTTTCCATACCCATGCCTTAGAAATCCACAAAACTGAGCCAAATAATCGACCTGAAAGTTGAAATACTGAGCAGTCATTTCTATCTGACACAGAGACCACATCACGGAAAGAAAAGAAACAAAGGGTTCATCAAAGATGCCATGGGAGCTGTCACCCGTCACTCACAACGAGGAAACAGATAGCCTCATTCCATTGTATGTATTAGATGCTACTTCAAGAGCAACGGGAAAATCAGAGATATTGATGATTATTACGTATACACTGACATTTCAATTCTCCTGATGGATCTTGTAAGTTTGCTTTACTTACTGCATTGCATGATGTCTGCTCCATCACTGGAAAATTGTTAAAATGATAATAGTACAATTGACATTATTGAGAGATTATGTTCTGCAGTTTGTTGTGACAAAAACAACAACTATAAAGGTCTGCTTTTTCATGCCTTTCATGGTGCTGGCTGAAGTTGAAAATTTGAGGATGTCTCAAAGAGCAGATGGACCAAGAAGTATCTGAACCTGGAATCATGCAGAATGTGAAATGACACAGTCCATATCTTCCAGAAGTTTGGCGTGGATGACTTCAACCAGGACAATCTCCCGCTTTACCCTAGTAGAGTCTTGATACAACACATCGAGAGAGCAAACCTCGTCAACTCTCACAACCTAATTTGTGCATCTACTACAGGGAAATATGATATATTACATTGTAGCTATTTCCAGAGGGTATCCATGAACTGTTAAATTAAATACTTGGAGCTTCCTACACCAACGAAATGCAAAAGTCATTGTTTCTGGAAGAATTTTATAGAACCAATCCTCCCTGTGTACAGCCTTAAAGTGCTGTGACTTCAAAAACTCATGCAGGGAATGAGCCTAGAAGCCATTATATCTATTAAAGTGACTATCCCACAAATTTTTAGAATATAGGGCAAATATTGTAAACTCTACAACCAAATCGTCTAAACGGGGCATTTAGTCACTCAGACACAGTTATTAAGGGGTTATTTTGAAAGTCATTTGTTTTGACGTCAGAATCACATGATTTCCCATTCACAATTTTTACCTAAACGCTACGCTTTTAAAGGAATGTTTCCCATGGCTGCCATTTTGCATTTCAACATGGCAGTGTACCTACAGGACAGGAAGTAGTCCCGCCTACGCAATTCACTGAAGTGATTGACTTACACATGAGTGTTCCAGCATGCTTGGGTTTGCAGTTTAATGATCTTAATACAGTACCAAATATGGTCGAAATCCATTTTGAATTTCAAGAGTGGCGGCCAATGCGAATAATCCATTATTACAGAATGCATAGGCCCTATGTGTGTGTTTTTAAAAGAATGTACACTGTAAGCCACCATAGACATTCATTGCTTGTAACCAGAGATATTAGCTAAAAAGCAGCCATTTTGAATGTTAAGATGGTCGCCTCGAAAGTGATCTGCAATTTCAGGGAGGGGAAAAGTGCATCTGAATGTTCAACATTATAAGCCTGGTTTATGCCCGAAACGTGAATTTTGTTTATTGCTTACAACAGCCCCTAGCAACATGAGATGTTGGTCAAGATATGCGTTTTGGTATGGCGGCCATTTTGAATTTCAAGATGGCCACCTTCAATATCAAAATGAACCATCGTTTCAGAGAAAGATGTTTCAGAATGTCTGATAGCATATGCATGCTCTTTGCCCCGAATTACAACCTTACTCAATGTATACGATATGAGATACAGGCCCAATTACATTTGTTATGGTGGCCATTTTGAATTTCAAGATGGCCGCCAATAAAATAATCCATCATTTAAAAAAAAATGTATATGTTAGTATGCCTGACATCACAAGCATGCTTTTTACCCCGAATTTACACTTTCCATAATGCTTACAACCTTAGATATGGGTAAAATATATTTAGTTATGGCGGCCATTTTGAATTTCAAGATGGCTGCCTAAAAATTGTATTAATGCTATCTACAGTATCAGACAATGGTATACTAGAATGTCTGACATCATAAATATGCTTTTTTCATCAAATTTGAGCCTTCTATGATGCTCACATTATGAGAATTGGGTCAAAATACAGTTTGCTATGGCGGCCATTTTGAAATTCAAAATGGCGGCTGAAGACGTGGTTGGAAAAAATGGAACCAAAGTTTTTTGGATTCAGCACCCCAAAATTGACAAAGTTAGCCAAAAAAATCAATTTTGGCACGAAAATCTCACGGGACCCAATATTTCGACATAGTAGACTGTACTAATAGCAAAGAATAACATTTGTAAGTAGTTTTTGCAAAGTGAGTCATTTTCATAGATGTGGAGATGTGGAGTTGTGCATCAATAAAACCATTTAACTCAATATATTTCATGAGGACTGCTTAATACCTAAACACGGGTCACTCGGTCTGACTATATAGTTTTGCACAAACCATATCAAACTGTGTATTGTACAACGTCAGAATGAAATATAGTCTCTTCATATTCTGTAGCTCAGGGGCAAAATGTGAAATAGCCGTTTAGAGTAATACCCCCTAATCAAACAAAACGAGGTACTCGTAGATAACCTGGGATTGTCCTAACTTCATAATGGCTCCAATATCTCATCTAATCTTGTCTTGACGTGGCTAAGGGTCAGGGCAGGCACAAGCGTAAGTCACGTGCAAGGTCAAGTTGCGGTCTCGAGGAGAGTAGTCCTACTTCAACTGGAGTGCGGCGACCAGTATAGTTACGGCCTTTGCTATCACAACCAGTGCGTAGAGCCAGCCAAGTACTTTTTCACGAAGACAGAGCAGAAACAGAAATTATGTCTTCTACTGGGGAATCTACCGACAGTGGCGCCAGAGTGATCCTGTGGTGTGTGCCTAGGACCATTTCATCTGCCCTGGCCAAGTGTTTGGGTGCCATCGAGGGCACGGAGATCCATTTCGAGCCCTATACCTACAGCTACCTGGCCGGGAGATCGTACAAGGCCGTCAGCGGAGACGAGATCCCAAAAGTGTACGAGGGCAACGAAGAGGCGTTAGACAAAGCAGCTCAGATCATTGCTTCCGAGGCCCAAACTGATGTGGATCCCAAGCGTTTGGCGTGAGTAATAGACATAGTGTATGAAAAATATTATGTGATAATTACATGATGTACACTGTATAATGTATGATTTAATACAATATGATATGATATGATATATATATATATATATATATATATTATATATATATATATATATATATATATATATATATGAATAATTTAGTATGGATGTATGATAGAAATATTTATCACTTCTGTTCTACTTTAGATAGGTTAAGGAGCTGTACATTCTTAATGACAAGGATACAGTGATAAAAACACTGTTAGGGCGTCTCTTTTGTGGCATTAAATCTCAGGCATTCATTCAAGCGCATGGCACAATGTACCTGTTTGATACGGTGTTATGTCTGTTTGCATATTCATGCGTTCGTGTTCGATATGAAATACAAATGAGTGATACGATTGGTTCAAATAAACGTCAATGGATTAATATGGATCTTAACTAGGGGGCAAAGATCGGTGAATTAGAATCAGACCCTGAGATACTTACAATGGCAATAGGTCGACTTCGATTGCCTTAAATATGAGTGGATGTTACCTTGATAACAACTTAGCTTTACACACAATACATAAGGTAGTTAAAGAAAGTCTTTTAACCCTAACAATTTCAAATATTCTTTCCTCCGTACGTCTTCCTCATTTTCTCCAGCATCTCCCAGTCTCGTTCATTTCGTGTTTGACAACTAGTGCCATTATTTTTTAATATGTCATGTTTTTCTGTGAACATTAGCCAACCGACCGATCAACCAATCGAACAACCAAGCACAAAAACTGGGGGTGGGGGTGGGCAAGAATAGCGGCTTAATTTAAGATTCCCTCCACACGTCATCTAAGCAAGACCTTTCCTGGCGTCGTGACTTCTGAAGAGTCATGACAGTTTCTTTCATCTTCTTTAAAGTCAAGAGCATGGTCACGACAATGAATAGTTTATGAAACAGAGACGATCATGTTCATAATCACGATATCCACCATGATCCTTCGCCAATCAGTGTTTTCCTGCTCTTTCTCCTTTTCCTAAATGCTAAATGTGAATAGGCCTTATATATATACACTGTAAAAACATTGGTGTAAAAACATCGATGTAAAAACATGGGTGTTAAATCTAACACCGATCAAACTTCAATAGAGGACCACACCCACGGTGTAGAAAATGCACTGTGATGGTGTTGAAAAGTGTTCACCTGACACTTCGTGTTGTTAATTTGACACTGTACCTGGTGTTATTTTGACACTGTACTGGTGTTAATTCAAAAATAACACCACATGGTGTTGATTTGATATTTGTTGGTGTTAATATCAATGGTTTAACACCCGTCCAGCTTCAATAAGAGACCACACCTGCTGGTGTTACTGTGGTGTAAATTTATTTTCACATTTTTTCAAAAATCTAGTATTTTAATGTAAAATTCTTGATCGTCTTGTTTAAATTAAAAATCAACAAGAAGCGCGAATATTCACAATGATTATAATAATATAATGATATAATCATTGTGAATATTCGCACTGTCATCCCTGAAGAAGAGGAAGGATCCTCGAAAATTCGGATTATTCATTAAATCAAGATTGGCTATTAATGCATTCCCTGCATTCCTCTGTTGTGACTTTATTACTGCTATTTCTATATATATATATATATATATATATATATATATATATATATAATCACACTTACATACATATCATATGTCGGCAATTGTAAGTAACTCTCTTTACCTTATGACATATTTATCGAATAAACATCCGTTATATAACAGAAGCGATGAAAACGGAAGCTGACACCAAAGCTAGAGCTAGTCACGGGGTAAAATGCTGTGACTAGTAACCCTGGAACACTGGAAAATGATACACGCTGGAACTAAAAACAACAACGACAACATTAGCAACAACAGCACAGTTTTCACTAAATAAAAATGAGTCAGGTTTTACTTCATCAAATAGATAAACAGCTTCCTGCCAGCAAGTTTTCTGACACCCTGCAAGTGTTATTATGCGACATGACAAGTAAATGAAATACCCTAACTTCTACTTGGGTGGAGCATCAGCTGGAAGAAGTTGCAGAAGAACAGATGTAGATGGAGGGGCAGTATCAAAATCAGGTGCACAATATATGGAGTTGTCATTGGTCACTATCCAGAATCAGAGGCAGAACCTGAAATAACAAAATGAGATCATTCTTGATTTTGTCACCATCTCGGAAAAATTCCAAATGAGGAATAAGAAATAGTCAATTCACGTATAGAATTCAATCCATAGGCGTTCTAAAAATAATCAAGCAAATGATGTTATCTTCCAGCTCTCTATCTCTCTCTCTCTCTCTCTCTCTCTTTATATATATATATATATATATATATACATATCTATATATGTACACACACACATATATATTTTTTTTTCTGAGTAGAGGATAACAGAAAAAGAGAAAGTAAAGAAAATAAAGTTATTTTTTATTACGACCGTGCACAAATTTGGAACTGTCTACTATGTTGAAAAAAAAAAGTGTTGTTTATGACAATATATTTCGTTGTAGACAAAAAAAAAGAAAGACTAAAGCCCCATTTCAATTGCAGAGCCTTGTTACTGCGACAACGTCCGGGTACCGTCCGGGTAATCCCCCCCCCTTTTTTTTTTACCCTGCCTGCCGGAAAATGTTTCTCGGACTTTGTCGAGGCAATTACCGTGACATTACCCTGACATCACCCGGGTAACTCTTCTGTTGATAAGAACGCAACTGCGGTAACATTCCTTCGATACACTCAACACGCATGTGCAACATTGCAGACAGAGAATGATTGACACACCGCGCGCCAATCATGTGCATTGATTGTCACCACTGATTTTTATGCAGTTATTGAGATCATGGATTGTAGCCGCAATTTGTTTACAGACACGCGGCTCTGGCCGGTGGTAAAAACCTGACCCAGGGAAAGTTTTTGGAGTGTGTCTGTTAAAACGGTACCCCTCCCTCTCTCCTGCGGTTTTGTTTCCTCGAGGAATTTCGTTCTCCTCGCGGTAAGGTCCGTTAAGCCCTTTTTACACTTGTGTTTCTTAACCCCGTACTTTCTCTGACCCAGGACTATCGTTAGTCCCGTACCAATTTTTTCAGCTTTTTACACTCGCCAATAAATCCCGTACTGAGCTCTTGTCCTGGGCTAAGGAGAAAACTGACCTTTTTACACTCGTATTTCTTAGTCCCGTACTTTCCAAACCACATGAATATTCATGATTACGCTGTGCACTGTACAAGTACACGCACGCACCGGCAGCACTGATTTCTGGT